>NC_057864.1:78670881-78995881 GCF_019393635.1 Dromiciops gliroides
AGCACTTGGTAATTGTAAAGTGCCATTGGAATGCAAGCCATTATTGTTGCATTATAGAAGTTTTAAGTTTTTAATGTAATAATATAAATCATCCATCTACAATACAGTAATCAAGTTCCTCAAGGGCTTGGTCCATTTATTTATGTTTTTAATCTTCCTTGGTGCTTCGCATATATTGTAGATTTAATAAATACTTGAACCAGGTAGTATTTGAATGCCTGCTGTGTCAGAAACACTGGGTACACCGCAGAAAAAGTAGCTCAAGAAATGTGTGTATATTTGTATCTATTTTATAGAGGACTATAAGTATTTTAAAATTTGTCAGTAAAATATACTTGTAAAGGTGTGATGTTAAAGATTAACAACCTTTCTTCTTGTTTTTCTTTCCCTCCCCTCCCTCCCCATCCACCCCCCATCCCCTTCCTGCCTGTCAACCTTTCAATTTGCATTTGGATGGTATATAACTGTTTCCTTAGCATTATTTATTTATTAGATATTCAGGAAATCATGCTGGGAATCATCTGGTTCCAGTGTCTAGATAATTTCTATGAAAAGCCCAGTGGTCAGATTATTGGGATTCCATTATAGCCCTCTAATACCTCATTTGTGATATGGTGGTGATGTTGAAGTCTCAGCTCTGTAAGGGCACAAACTTGGTCAGATGCTTCCACGTAGGGAAAGGATTTGGGTATGAACCCAGAGAAGTGGCCTGTACAGAATCAGATATGTGCAGAGAGACTTCTCACTGCATTAGCTGTAGTCTACTAAGCCTCAGAGGGCTTGTGATTTGCTTGGAAAAGCACAGAGATTAAAGAGCATGCATTTACTGTATTGAAGAAAGATCAGCAGTAATGATTTATCTGTAGCGTCTCACCATGATTCGAGGCATTTCCTTACATCAATAAGTTAATAAACATTAGTAACTACACTAGTTTTCTCCACAAGATGGTATTAATCGCTACATCTTGATTGACAGAATGATTCTGCTGTTGATATACTATGAGTTCACGTTGGAGCCCAAAGTCTTTTGAGAATTTTCATTTGCTTAAGAGATAAGCATAACACTACCAACTTGAATAAGAATTTCTTTCTTTCATCTTTTCCTCAGGGAAGGGTTTGCTTAACAAATGTTTCTGCTTCTGGAATACCACCAACAAAACTAAGTCCTAACTCCAATACTTCCATCAGTGGGGGAAGACGAGACTTAATTATTCCAATGGCATCTCAGTATTACAGCAGAATAATAACTATTCATAGTGATAAGAACCCTTAAGGTTAAATTGTATAGTATAATTTAAGAATGCAATGAAATTTATAAGAACATTTTAGAAGCTGTCTAGGGACTGAAGTAAACCTCAGTTATTAGGAAGGTTAGTTTACATGGCTAGTCTACACTGATGACAGAAAAAGGATGCATTAAGAATGCAATTATCTTTGTATAGATTATACATAGTAAGGAGCTAGGTTCAAATTCCACTACTTAACACTTATAACCTATGTGATCTTGGGCAAGCAATTTTAACCTCCTTAGGTCTGAGTTTCTCATTTGTAAAATGAGGGGGTTGGATTAGTTGGTTCTGGGGGTTCCTTCATTGTACAGGGAATTGGGAAGACCTGGGTTCAAATCTCAGACACTAGCTATCTGGCCATGGACAAGTCATTTCTGTGCCTCAGTTTCCTCATCTAGAAAATAAGGGGGATTACACTTGAAGAATTCTAGATTTGTAAGGTCAATTCTGTTATTTCTACCTTCCAGGCTCTCCCTTTTTGACATTGCCTCAGTATGCTCCAAATAATGTTTTAATTCAGTTAGTTCCATTTATCCTCTTGTAAAACAAATTGAATTTCAGATAGATTGAGTAATGAAGAAAAATTAGCAAAAGCAATGAGGCAAGGAAAGAAACAAGATGAAAAGGGGCTTTCCTTTATGTGACATGGATTCCAACTTAGTTCTTTTCTGTCCTCAGGATGAGCATGGTGTCTTATCTGAAGTCTGAACATACTAAATTAGGGGATTTCTACAATTTCCACTGAAATTATTTCCTATCAGAATACTATGATATTCTCAACCCCTTAATATTTCTCCCTGCATCATGGGATTTAGAGTTGGAAGGGACCTTAGAGATCATCTGATCCAGTCCCCCATAATGAAATTTATATTTATAGTAAGTCTTTAATGGATCAATTATTAAATGCCCATTTTATAATCAGCTCAAATTTTCATAGAAGGTAGGAGTTACAGAAGTAAAATCATATTTGGACAAATATCAGTTAACTAGATTGTAGCATTTTGAAGTCAGGGAGCATGTTTTCATAAAACTAAGGACAAATGAAAATACATGTGTATATGGTCTTGTTCTAAAAGCTGAAGGTTTATGGAAGATTTAAGTTTATCCTTGAAAGATGGTATAGATTATAGGGGTGGGGGGAAAGTGTATGTATTGTTAATTTCAGCCAGAGGGAATATGAACGAAGGCTCTTCTGAGCCTACGAATACAGCCTACATACAAGACATTGTCCTTCCTTCTGGAAGAGGTGACTTGCAGTGAATTAGATTTAAGCGAGGGAGGGCTGTGCTAGGTCACCAATCTTACTCCCTCCTCCAGAGCCATCTGGGTCCAGTTTCAAGATTTACATCTTGAATTTGGAGTTGTGTCTTACCCAGGATCACCCAGCTAGAAAGTGTTTGAGGTGAGATTTGAACTCAGGTCCTCATTTATCCACTGTGCCACAGGATAAATAGGGAATAAGTAAAAGAGGGGAAGGCACCACAGTTCAGAGGGCTTGGGAAAGTCTTCCTGTAGAAGATGGGATTCTAGTTGGGACTTAAAAGGAAGCCAGAGAGGTCACAGCCAGTATCATTGGCTACTTCTGTAGGGAATATTTTGGCTTGAGTAGAAGATTTGTATTAGGGAGTAATGAGACAAGAAAATAGGGTTAGATCGTGTATAGGGTCTTGGATCGAGAGTAATAAATTTGAGTCCTGTCTTATACACTATGGTGAGCCACTGAAGCATTCTGAGCAGGGAAAACAGTGTGATACAAGTGGTGTCTCAGTTTTTCTATCTGACTCTTCTCTTTAACCTTGAACATTGAGCTTCTTTAAGAGGGCCTCACGTGGCATTAACTCAATCAATCTGGTTGCCTAGGTCAGATGACTCTCTAGCTCCTTCTTTAAATGTGGCTCCTAGAACTGCATACAGAATGCCAGATAAGAGGAAAAGTCATGGACAATGAAAGTTTTTAAAGTATGTTGGCAAAGAGTAGGAGCAAAAGAGGGATCGCACCACTGTTTGGGGTGGATGGGGTAATGACAGAGAAGGTAAGTAAAGCTGTTCAATTCCTAAGTTGCTGCTGTGTCCTGACAAGGAAAAAGACCTCTGGACTCGGAAACAAAGAACAAAAGTGGCTAATGGAAGTTTGAAGTAAGTTCATGAAAGTATAACCTAGGGGCCCTTGATGGAGTTAGTCATCCAGCTCACGTGAACCCTGTTTTGGTGTATTGGAATAACTGACAAATAAGCTTGGTTGAGATGCTGTCAGTTGTACTTGAAAGAATATGGAAAAATATGAAAGTAGTTTAGGATTGTCTAGGGTCAACATCTCAAAAATTGTTTTTAATAAGGAAAGAGGAAACAACTATGAGCTTGTAATGAGCTTGATTTAAAATTCTGGCAAAATTCTAGGACGTTACTGGTGAAAAAATTGTTAGTGAACATCTAGTAAAGAAAGGGATCATAAAGAGCCAGTAAAATTTTGTCAAGAAAAGGTCTAGACTAACCTTTTCTTTTTTGACAGTATTTATGAACCAATACTTAAGGGACATGACATTGATGATTTATCGAGATTTATTAAAACATTTAATCAAGTCTTATGATTTTGTTGTGGAAAAGATGGAGATAAAGTTTAAATAATAGTTTGATTAGATGGATTTGTAAGTGGTTGCCTGGCAAGACCCAAAGAATGATCATTCATAAGTTTATGCAGTCATTCAGTGAACATTTAATAGGTGCCTATTATGCCAGGATCATGCTAAGTCCTGAGGATACAAAAAGAGCACAAGAGTTCCTGCCCTCCAGATGCTCATAATCTAATGGAGCAGACTAGGAAACAAATTTGTATGAATAAGTTACATACATGAAAAATAGGAAATAATTGAGAGGGAAGGCAATAGAATTAAGAAATGTTGGGAAAGGTGTAACGATTGGAATAATGCCACCTGCTGGATACTTACTGTAGAAGAGTTCTGCCCATGAAGGGAAGGTCTTTGAGGGCAAGACCAGGAGTCTTTTCTTCAGGAGTCAGGAAGTGACGCGGACTAGTGGGAGGAGGAAGGAAGAGACTGGCGCTCAGTCTCGGCTCTTTCCTCTGGACTCTGGCGGAGAAGGGAGCTAGAAATGGGCTCTCCCTTTAATAGATAGGAATCTAGGCCTTTTCTTCTCTCTTTATCAAATTCTTATTCTCCTTAATAAACGCTTAAAAGTCTAACTCTTGCTAAAGCTTATAATTTATTGGCGACCACTCATTAAATATTTTAGACAGACTAGCTAGAATTTTAGCCCTTAACAAAGGTTTCCAATAAAAGGTGAGATTTTAATTGGGACTTGCAAAAAGCCTGGGAAGTCAGTAGTCAGAGCAGAGGAGAGAGCCAGAGAAAACCCTTGAGCTGAGAGATGGATTGTCTTGTTTACGATACAGCCAGGAGGCCAGTGTCACTGGATTGAAGGGTATGTGGTGGGGAGTAAGGTGCAAGACTGGAAAGGTAAGAGGGGGCTGAATTATTAAGGGCTTTGAATGCCAAACTAAGGATTTTGTATTTGATCCTTGAGGTTTATTGAGTAGGGGACTATGGGTCAGATCTGCACTTCAGGAAAATCACTTGGTGCACTGCAGTAGGGAAGGACTTGTTTGTGCAGGCCAACCCACCACAAACCATTGCAGTAGTCCAGCTTTGAGGTGAAGGCCTGCACCAGTGTGGTGGCAGTCTCTGAGGAGAAAGTGGGATGTATTTGAGAGATATTGCAAAGGTGAAATCAGCAGATCTTGGCAAAAGATTGAATATCAGGGGTGAGAGATAGTGAAGTCGAGGATAATACCTACCTACCTACGCTGTGAGCCTGAGAGACTAGGGGGGAAGGTGTTGCCCTAAAGAGGTTTGGAGAGGTGGGAGTGTTTAGGGGGAAAGAATAAATGAATTCCATTTTGGACATATTGAGATGTCTACTGGACATCCAGTTTGAAATGTCAGAAAGGCAGCTGGAGATGTGAAAATAGCCAGCAGAGAGGGTAGGATAGATAAGTTAGAAAATCATTAGCATGGAGATAATTAAATCCATGGGAGTAGATGAGATCACCAAGTGAAACCATGTAGAGGAAGACAAGAGCCCAGGACAGAGTCCCATGGGAGACACGGACATGTTTATAGGTGATAAGGAAGGACCCTGTAGACAGAGAGAAGCTGAATTTAAGTGATGACTGGAGATGACACAGTGGCAAACCTGTTGGAGGAGATGAGATAGGATGAGATCATTAGTGCAAGTAGAGGGGAGTTTTCGTTGGTAAGGAGCAAGATGACCACTAGATAGAGGCAGAAAGCATAAGAGTGATAGATGAAGAGAGTAAGAGTTGAAATGGTTCATCACGGGGTCAAGGTAGATAAAAGAGGAGAGTGTAGCTACTGCAGCAGTGATTGCCTGGGAGAGAACTGAAGGGGTGAGAGGATTGGAGTTCATGGTGTGGACAAAGAATAGGATTTAGTAAGGGAAGCCAATGGATTATGACTAAATAAGGGGATTTCAGACTTCTTGAAGATGGATGCATTTGTAAATGACGGCAAGACCAAGAGTATGGCTTGTGTGTGGCTAAGGTGAGGTGGAAGAGTAGGTCATAGGAACTGAAGAGGATGAGGAACTAAGTGGTTAGGGTATTTGAAAGAGTCCCCCGGTAGGGGGAGAATTCCCGTTTCCAGCTGAAGGGGAGGGGAATGAGTGAAAATACAGCCAGTACTGGAAAAGGGTGGCCAGGAAGGCTGCCATGGGGCTTGGGGGCGGGGAGAGGAAGGGCAGGAGCCAAGTTTTGTTGATTTTTTTTTTGTGTGTGTGTGAGGCGATTGGGGTTAAGTAACTTGCCCAGGGTCACACAGCTAGTATCAAGTGTCCGAGGCTAGATTTGAACTCAGGCCCTCCTGACTTCAGGGCCAGTGCTCTATCCACTGCGCCACCTAGCTGCCCCTCAAGTTTTGTTGATTGCTGGAAGATGGAAGGAGTGAAAGAGGAAAAGATTTAGGACAAAAGGATGTTTCCTCTGGAACAGGTATCCCAGAGAGTACAATGGAAGGGGTGGGTAGCATTTTGTCAGGACTTGGGGGTGGGAGGTTAGAAGAGGATGGGAATAAGCCATGAGATGGTGGGTGGGGTGGGGTTTGATGATGACCTATAGGGTTTCAGAATCATTTGGGATTTCAGTCAACAAGAACTTATTAAGCACTTACTTTGCTTATCATGTGTGAGGCATTGTTCTAAGCATTAGGGATACAAAGAAAGGTAGTCATTAATTGTTCATGAATGTTCTAGGGATCTGCAGGACTATTCGACTTTCAGCTACCTTAAAGTCCTTATCAGTGACGTGAGAGGAAGCTGTGGTTAATTGGATAGTAATGGCCTCAGAGCCAGGAAGATCTTGCTTCAAGTCTCACTTCTTATATTTACTGGAGATACGACCCTGGATAAATTCCCTTAATCTTTCTAGGCAGCTAAGACTATAAAATTGCATAGAAGGTACTCCTCTTCAGGGATTTCTCTCTGCCAATGAAATTAAAGATCTAGTTCCTATCCTGGATGACAGGATCCAAAAAGATCATGATAGGCCAGAATAGGAGGCCAAGCTGGATATGACGCTTAGGGGCAGGCAGAGGCAGATAGGTCCTGTAATTTCATATACTGTGACACTACCTTTCCAAGCTAAGCCTGAAGAATAAATATAAAGTGATGTACATGTAAGTTCTAAAAATGGATCCTATAAGAGAAGCTGATTTGGAAAAGATCTGGAGGTTTTGGTGGGCCACAAATTCAATGAGTATGTACTACTGCAGTCAAAACAGTTAATTGATCTTAGGCTGCATTGAGACCCCTAACTTTTAGGAATGAGACGAGATAGTCCGACCATACACGGGTCTGCCCTGGTCAGAACACATCTGAAACACTGTTTGACTTGGGGTACCACATCTTATACATCTTAGGAGAGGGATTGAGAAACTAGAGCCTCCAGAGTTTGTCTTTTGTTTTGCAGAGGACCAATGACGTCACAGAATGTCTTCATTCCCATGTGAGTTGGATTTAAGTGGGGCAGAAGTGCATAACGTTGTCAGCCTGTCTCTTCCAGAGACATTTAAGCCCATCGGCAGGACGAAGGTCAAGACACCTGGTGATGGCCGATGACCTTGACATCTTTGATGTCTAACCAACCTCCAAGTGCTCCACAGCTTCAGCCACCTACATGTCTGTCGGAACAAACCATTCTTATCCACCCACTCTGCCAGGGGAAGTCGGCTTGGGGTAAGTATCCCCTAACTCAGACAGGTTTGAAGCCTGTAGGTCACGCTCCAACTGGTTCAGCCCATCTGCTGAGATGGTTTTACCAGGGTAAGGCTACTGTGCACGCTATGGCTTCTTGGAGTCACAATTGGGAGCAGTGACAGGGGATGGATGAGCAGCTCTGAAAAAGGCTTGGCAAGCCCTTGTACCAGAGGTGCTGGTCCTCCCTGAACACCCCATAGACCCCATATCCATTGGAGAGCAACCATATACAAATGGAAGGAATTGGGGAATTTTTAGCCTGAAAAAGATGTGTATGTTCATGTGACCCAATACTGAAGAGTTGAGTTGATCTTACTGACTCAAGAGGGCAGAATTAGAAGGGGCGGGGTGGTTGGGGAGTTGATGAAGCAAATTTATGCTTGATATAAGGGAGAACTTCCTAAAAATTATAATTATCTTTAAGTAGAATGAATTACTTTGGGAGGCACTGGGTTTCTCTCATTGAAGGTCTTCTAGCGGCTCTAGGAAGCTTACAGGATATGCATTATGTGTTGCATATAGATTGGGCTAGCTGGCTGCTGAGTTCCCATCTAACCCTTAAACTGAGTAAAAAGCAAAAGCTCAAGGTATGAAGGATGATGAAAATAAGCTTGGTGGCTAATTTGGTGTGAAAGAAGAGGAAGTAGTTAAGGATAGTTAACACTGACTTAGTATTAGAGACAGTAGAATACTAGCTGTGGGTGGAAGAGCTGGGTTTTAGAAAAAGTGAAGTTTGAGATGACCGTGAGGGATATCCAGGTGGAAATGTCTGGAAGACGTGAAAGTCAGACAGTGGAGCCCAGAAGATGCAGATGTGGCTTTCATTCAGCAGAGGTTGATAGCTCAAGCTATCTCAAGTGTTCATGAGAAATTATGAGAGTTCTCCCAGAATGCTACACCATGTAGCATTATGACTTACAAGCAGGTACTTAAATGGTAGTTAGGTACTCGTTTTTCATACTAATCAATAGATTTTTTTCCCAAGCTGTAATTGACTGGAACACTTCTTTCCTCTAACAAGCTTCAAGGAATTATAAAGACATTCTGTAATTATTTATTTTCTTTACAACCATTTGAGGACCACCATGTTGTCAATGTGAACTGAACTAACTTCAGGAGAAAACCTGGGCTTGCAAAATGAGAGTGAACTATAAGGAACACTTTTTTCATAGTGAAGTGATTATTCATTTAGTATGAAAACTTTGAAAAGAACAATGAAAGTCAAAATATTCGAGGTCAAAGTCCCCAGACAATTCTTTTTTTGAAGTGTCACAAGCTACCACTGGATTTCCTCCAAAATTCACCAAGGAATAACATTTAACCTATTTAGCTGCTTTTATGAGAGGGTGACATGGTTGATGGAGCACAGAGTTCAAATTTGGCCACTGACACATTCTGGCTATGTAATCCCTCAGTGCCACTGGCAACTCTCTCAAAAGAGAAGTTGTAAAATCTGCATTGGTAGGAGATCCCCATGCCAGTGAAATCACAAGTCTCGCCCCTTTCCTCCCCACATCTTTGCCCCAACCCAAAATGTTTCTCTTAAAGCAAGCTCTAATACTTTGGGAAGTTTAAAAAATGTTGGTAGAAAAGTATCTCAATAACCTTGAATGAAGAGGGAAGAGGTTTGCAGTTTTGTAACAACTTGTGATATTATTTAAGTCTTAAAAGTTAATGGTTCTGTCAGGAGTACCTGAGTTCAAATCCGGCCTCAGACACTTAACACTTACTAGCTGTGTGACCCTGGGCAAGCCACTTAACCCCAATTGCCTCACTGAGAAAAAAAAAAAGTTAAGGATCCTAGGGGCAGCTAGGTGGCGCAGTGGCTAGAGCACCAGCCCTGGAGTCAGGAGGACCTGAGTTCAAATCTGGCCTCAGACACTTGACACTTACTAGCTGTGTGACCCTGGGCAAGTCACTTAACCCCAATTGCCTCACCAAAAAAAAAAAAAAAAGTTAATGGTCCTAAAAAGCTCTTTCAAGAGTAAAATACTAACCCCCCCCCAAAAAAAAAACCAACCCCAAAACCAACAAAAAAGAGTAAAATACTAATATTCTCTTAGAAGTAATCCAACCATCTAAAAGGATAAAATAAGAGCAGAAAAGCATATTCCAAACCTTTTTGCCCAAAATACTCTTCAAATGATAGAGGGGATGGGGGAAAAACATTTTAAACCTATTTTTAGTCTTTTTACTGATGCTCATATAAAATGCTTTTAATATAATGCTTAACACTGAAAATGAAAATTCACTTCATAAGATAACATATTTTACTTTTAAAAGGCAGATTACAACCAGATTAATGTGTTTATGCAGCGTATGAGGCAATGAGATCATTCACCTGTTGATCTCTTACATGTCTAAGAAGTCTAGTGCCTGATGAATTACACTATAATAAAAAAGGAGCCTCAAGTGCATATGAAAAATTTGCTGCACATTAGTCCCTTTCCCTTGCAAAACATTTGTCATTTTTATTTTTGGCACAGATAGACATCTGACTGATCAGTTGGTTGTTAGGACTGCGTGAGCAGTGCCAATACTCTTAGCTACTTAATTGTGAGACACAATGTAGGCCTAGAAGAAACACTTGTAAGTTCAAGGTCATGGTGATGCTTAAAGGCTCCTGGCTTCTCCATCTGCCCCATAAAAAGTTTATTTACCATAAACATGGGGAATAGGCTCAAGTGGTAATGTGCAATTGAAAGGATTTCAAAACTGCTATGAGAAACGTACACAACAGTCAGCTGTGAAATGCTTCCAGGTTATTTAACCAGAGGGGTGACATCAAGCACAAAACTTGCATCACATGAAACATTTGGAAAATTCTGAAATTGTCTCCTTTAGAATAAGAAAGTTTCAAAGCATTGCTTTCCAAACCAACTTAGAAACCAATTAGGAACTGCTGAGGTTTCTATATAAAAATAGGACTGCTTTTTTATATCTGTTACATCACAGGACTGAAATTACAGAGCAGGAGGTCTCCAGTCATCTGTCAGGACATCTGGGAACAAGCTCTCATCAGTGGATTTATCATTCCCCACGGCCTCATCAGGTCTGCCATCCACGGACATGGGGATGGAGTCTGTTCTTGTATCATCAGCTGCTGACTGTAGGTGACCCTCTGACTGTCCTCCAGTGTAGGTGGGCATGCTGTACTTTGTAAGGATAGCTTTGAATTGGCTCAGTGGTGCATCTGTACGGACTCCCATGGGGTCAAAATGGGTGCGGCTTACCCGGAAGCCTGCTTGGGAGAGAGACTGCAGAAACTTATTTAACCTGCCAAACAGAAAGGAAAAGTGATGAGCGCTCCCCTTTCCATCCAAACCTGACGGCTTTCCAAACCAACTGTCCCTAAGGTACCCTCTTACTTTGGCATGTTCATTCCCTTGATGCTGTGTCTATGGATGTTGTAGTAAAAGGGAGGATGTTCAGCATTGATGTCGGCCTTTTGCTTCTTGGTAGCATTTCTACACATTTCATTACTTTTCCTCTTTCCTGTAATATTGAAACATTGGTCAATTTTCTTTAAAGACATACACAACAGCATGTTTATAAAAGATCTTGGAAAGTTTTGGTACAGTGCCATAAACAGGAAAGATATATTTTTGCTGTGCCAATTAAGCCTTTGTTTTAAATGTGTCCTCTTCTCCTTCCTTAGAGTCATGTAAAAAAAAATTAATACAATCACTTCTTTAGGAAATACTAGTAATATATTACGATATTTTTATATAATGCTGCTGGACTCAAGAGTCAAAAGACCTGGCTTAAGGCTGGATGTTGTAATTCAACTCCCTCTGCTATCACTTAATTTCTTGTTCTCAGTTTCCTCATAAACAAAATGGGCATGATATTTGCCTTTCCTCCCTCACAGGGCCAATGATGTGAACATGAAAAGTTTGGGGGGCAGCTAGGTGGTGCAGTGGATAAAGCATTGGTCCTGGATTCAGGAGGACCTGAGTTCAAATTCGACCTCAGACACTTGAAACTTACTAGCTATGTGACCCTGGGCAAGACACTTAACACTCATTGTCCCCCCCCCCCCCCCGCCCCAAAAGTTCCTCTTTCCAACTAGATTTTAAACTCCTTAAAGGTAGGTGCTGTCTTATATATTTTATCTTTCACAGTGCAGCATAATAAATAGAATGATGTCAATAAAACTTGTTTGTTGATGGACTCACAAAAAAACACAATTCACAAAAATGTCCAGAGCTTGGAATAATAAGTAAAAATGCATCCAGTCTGATGAACTAAATTTTAATTAATTAATATTAAATACAATGCCTAATGATGGATGCAGAGGACAGATGATGAAACACACCTCCTTTTGAATATTCAGTGCTTGTGGCTGGGCTGTGGCAATATAAAGAGATGAAAATACTTCCAAGGTTAATTTGTAGATTTAGTGCTATCCCAATTAAACTATCTAGAAAATACTTTAAAGAGCTAGGCAAAAATAACAAAATTCAGTTGGAGAACAAAAGATCTGGAATATTAAGGGAAATGATTGGAAAATGTAGAAATGAAAGGGGAAAAGCACTCCCAGAACTTACAGTATATTGTAAAACAGTAACCAGATCAAAAGCATTTGGTGCTGGTTAAAATGTGCCAAGCTGTCTTGATAGCAATAAAAAAATTACCCCCCACCCCCACCCCAACCAGACAACACTTCCTTCCTCTCTACGAGGGAAATAAAAGATTTGGGACATAAACCTAGATCTCTCCTCTCCTAGTTTAGTACTCTTTCAGGGAAAAAACGAACACTTTTCTCTGTACTTTTGGGGGCACATATCCAAAAAACATTTTAAAGCTGAGGTTTTATGTAATGAAAAGCTACATATGGTTCATTAAAAACAGAAATCTGGCAAAATATTTAAATCTAAACACTCCAAAGAACTTGCACTGCCTAATGAGTAAAATATGGACAAGCAACTCAATTAATTAGCATATAGGTATACTAAAAACTCTCAAGGCTGAGGAATATGGCATTTTGATTAATCAAATGCTCACATTAGAGAGTTCTCATAGCATACAGAGATTACTTATATTTAAATAATGAATATAATCACATACTTAGCTGAAACCTTGCCAAATAAAATGAAATCTTTCTTAGATCTGAAAGGCACTTCTGTCTCCTTTAATACATCCAAATGTCATTAGGCTAGATAAGTATATAATTGCTAGTAAAGTATTTTCAATGCATACAATGCCATAAAGAACAAGACTTTTCTATATTTTTTGATAAATAAAATACATACCATGTACAACATAATAATCGGTTCCAGTATCTGGAGTTTTAATAACTACACCACATTCCTCTAAAAGATAAAGAGCAAATGAGAATAAAATATTTTATAAAATGACTGTGACAACAAAAATTAGACTAAATTTGAAATCTTTGATGCTGTTCCCCCACCACCTGATTTTTATTTGAATTACCTTTGAATTTATAGATGGAGGAAAAGGTGGGGATAACAGTCCCAGCTCTTAATCAAGGGCTAGCCAGATTATACCATGAATACATTTACAGATGAAAGTAGCAAAAAAGGATGAACAACTTTTTTGAGTTACATGGATAAAACCCAAAAAGTCCTACAGAAATTTATGGTCAGACTACTTTTAGGACCCTCAACAGTACTTTTCTATCGGTAAGAAAAGAGATTAATTAAATAACAAAGAACCTTTAGTTTCTAATTTAAAATAATCCACCAACTAAAGCTATCAATGTTCTATCCCTTTAAGCATGGACACAAATTATATGATGGATAGTCTGATCTTAGACCAACAACTGTGACTTGAAACAAGAGGGACTTAGTTCTACATTTTTCAAAAGAATTTTTGCAGTGTAGATATAAATTGTTCTTCAAAAATATGATATAACATAATGTTAACACATGTTTTTCTAAGTCAGTCTGTAGGCCCGAAGGTTAGTGGCCCTGTTTCTATTTGAATTTAACACACCTCTATTGTAGACAACCATCTACTTCTTTTGAATTCTCAGATTTGCTAGCATATAATTATATACAGTAATTTCTCATAATTTAAAAAATTTCCCCTCTGTTCATTCTGAAAAGGGAATCTTAGCTGAAAGCATAATAGCTCATTGCATCATTAAATTCCAATAAAGATAAAGAATATTTTTGGTTAAGTGTTATGCCATTTCCTTAGTCACCTTGCTTATTGAGACTTGTAGGTGCATGAATTGAAAACTGTTTTAGAGTGGTGCACTCTGCCTCACAGATTAAAGTCTTTATTAGGGGCTGAATGTCGTCTAAACCATGCTGAACTGCTTCAAACAGCATTCTTCGGAGGAATCCAGTATTAAAGAGGGAACCTGACCTAGACAAAGAAAGAAAATAAAATGAACACTGAGCTTGAGAAATGCGTATAGTTTTTAAAGGAAAAGAACTCTATTATTGAACCATTAACTGATCTACATAATTATGTGACACTGGGATGGTTAATTTTCTATAGAATTTATGATTCAGGTCTAAATCTCCTTGCTACTTATTTAACAATCTCAGTTCCACTGCTTAATAATAAATCTAGTGGGATTAGTTAAGAAAAAGAAATCCATGTTTCTGCTATGTGTAAGGTACTTTCTCTTGGGTACTGGAGAAAGAAACAAAGAAATCTAAGACACTGTCTCTGCCTTTAGAATTCAGACTAAATAGGGGCAGCTAGGTGGCACGGTGGATAGAGCACCAACCCTGGAGTCAGGAGGACCTGAGTTCAAATCCAGCCTCAGACACTTAACACTTACTAGCTGTGTGACCCTGCGCAAGTCACTTAACCCCAACTGCCTCACCAAAAAAAAAAAGAAAGAAAAGAAAAGAATTCAGACTAAATAAAAAATACTATTATAATACAAATGAAAATATGGCTAACCCATATATGCCAATAAATGCCAAGCAGGTGATTGTGGAACTTTGAGGGAGAAGTTACTGTTGTGTATTGGTCCTAAAAGGTTATATAATTAAAAATAAAAAACTACCCATGCTTGAAAAAATAAATTTCAGATGCTTAATATATTGGAGTATTTTATGGCTACATAACAGTTTATGTGAAAAAGACCAGGGTGGGGGGTAGGAAACACAATGAGTCAAAAGTATAACATGGCAGCCACAAAAAATGAATGTGATTTTAGGCTACACTGATAAAGAAGAATATTGAAAAACAATTTAGATTACTATCCCAATGTACTCTGTTCCAATCAAATCAAATCTGGAGTATTTTGTTCCACTGTGGGCACTATGTTTTAGGAATGTTGATAAGAATATAGATTAGGATGGAGAGGGGCCTCACAAAGATGACATACAAGGACTGTTTGAAAGGACTACACACACACACACACACACACACACACACACACACACACACACACACACACACACACAAGTCAGAAGGGAATTTAGGTCATCATAGTACAACTCCTTTAATTTACAGATGACAAAGATGTAGCACAGAGTGTCATGGTGACTTACTCAAGATCAGATGGTTAATTAGCAGAAGAGCTAGCATTTCAATCAAGGGATTTCAGACCCTTCGCCTTTCCTTTGTATCATGCTGTCTTTTATGGGAGTTTAGCCGGGAGAGAAGACTTGGGGAATATGTGACAGCTGTATCCAGTATTTGAAGGGTTGTTATATCAAAGAAGAATTTTAATTTTGTTACTTGGTGCGCAGAACTAGGAGTAACAGGGATTAAATTTAAGAGGCAGATCTATGGACCTGTACAATGCAAACACATAGTCACTTCTGATATAATGTCTATTTCAAAAAATGTAAATCTGTTCCAATGTGATCGATATGTGAGGGAACATTTTGAGAATAACACAAATTTTGAATTTGCCTCAGTGTTATTTTTTTTTCCCATGAGAAAGTAAGATGAACACAGAAAATTGTACCACTTTGTAATAACTCTCAAGCTGCAGCCCTTCCAGTGCCCACTTCCATAAGCAAATTTCAGGTCTTTGTCAAGGCAAAGTGTCATATTTATTGTATATTTTCTGGTACTGTAGGAATTGTAAGCTGAGGAGGTCTGATTTCCTCTTCTTCCCCTCTAGCCTCCAGAGTCCAGACCGACCATCTCTCCATCTCTCTCTCTAATCTATGTATCTATTTTTCTATCTAATCTATGTATGTATCTATTTATTTATTTATATCTATTTATTTTTGGGTGAAGCAATTGGGGTTAAATGACTTGCCCAGGGTCACACGGGTAGTAAGTGTTAAGTGTCTCAGGCTGGATTTGAGCTCAGGTCCTCCTGAATTCAGGGCTGGTGCTCTATCCACTGTACCACCAAGCTGCCCTCATCACTATTTATTATTTATGTATTTCTTAACCATTTCACATGTATCCAACTGTGCTCCTATTTTTACTGGGTTCCTATCTTTTTTAAAAAATGAGACATTCAGGTGTCATTTTTGAGCCTTGTGTCCTTATGTCCATTTCCCCCATAAACTGTTTCTTTATTGATCTATTTTATATAGTGCAGTGCTTTTCAGAGCTATAGAAACCTTGGGGAAGTACAGAGTTCTCAGATTATTGAAGGTCTTTAAGGGAAGCTTAGATGACTTGGGGATGGTGCTAGGAATGCTGTAGATGGAATTCCTTTTTGGGTATGGGCTAAATTAGATGATCTCCTGAAGCTCCTTCTAACTGAAATTCTATGATGAGAGCAGCAACAACAAAATTACCTATGGAAAATCTAACTCAGGATGTTCCTCTTAATTCCATCTTTTTATTGTTACTTTTGAGAAGTAATAGAATCTATCTCTTTTCACCTTGCTACGGGTCCTGTGATATCTCCCAGAGCAGGCTTGAGGTGAAAGTTCTGAATAAAAACTTAAAACTGTTAAGATCCCTACAACTCATACTTAGTTTGTGCAGGAAAAGGAGCTGACATGATGGTAGTAAGCATGGCCAATGTAGTAGACATCTCATAACCACAGTTCAATAAGGCATTTGGGTTTGCAAAGTACGTACACTTTAAAGCTAGAAGGGACCTTCAGGAACATTCAGTTCCAACCCCTTATTTTACAGATGAAGAAAAGGAAGCTCTAGGAGGTGAAGACTGTCTGAAGCCACACGGGAATCAGGGGCCTGGGCAGGATGAGATGGGCTTCTGATTCCACACTCAGTACTTCTCCTCCAGCCATACCCATCACATTATATTATTTGACCCTTTCCCAAAGCCTCATTTCTCACTATTATTCACATTTCACCCACATGGAGTTTGAGGCTTGAGTGTTAGAGGTGGGATTCAAACCCAGGTCTCTCTGCACTCCAGGCTTAAGTCCCCTTTGTACCACGTCATGCTGTCTTCCAAATGTCAGTGGCAGAAGAGACTTTAAAGACCGCCTAATCTTAGCACCTCACTTTGCGACTGAAGGCCAGACAAACGAAGTGATTGGCTTGAGACGACCCTGCTAGTTACGAGGACAGTCAGCATAGAGCTTAGGTCTCCTGACTTCCACGTGACATGCATTTCGCCTCTTGTGTTTTGACATACACACTTTTCATTTAAACTATGCCAGTGTCAGAGGTGAGAGGGAAACCTTCAAAACATACATTGTGGTTTTATAATTATATGTTTTTAAAAGCTCCTGCTTAACATAGACAGTCAACTTCCAATTTATTCAGGGACTAATAATCTTGTTTGTGAATTATAACAATAATGACAATAGAGAACATTGATATAGTGCTTTCTATGTGCCAGGCACTGTGCTGAGCCCTTTATAATTAATTATCTCACTGGATGCTCACAAGAATCCTGTGAGGTAGGTGCTATTACCCCCATTTTAGAGATGAGGAAACTGAAGCAGACAGAAGTAAATGACTTAGCCAGGGTCATACTGCTAGTAAGTATTTGAGGCAGGATTGGAACTCGGGTTTTCCTAAATACAGACTGGGCCCTCTCTCCACTGTGCCCCTTAGCTACCCTAGGCAGCTTATCTAGGCTATTTTCCTCTTCTCCTATACACCCTTTTAGCACTGACAGCAGCAAAGCAGAGGAAAGAAAGAAGTGAATCTCAAATGATGCCATTTGTTACTAGCTGGGTCTAAAGAGAAAGAGGTGGCCATATTTTAGTCTTTAAAACTGTTTAACTCATCCACATTAAGGCCACATCACCCCTGGTAATGCAATCCTGGCCGGTATAAGTGACACATACCACAAAGGGCCGAGCTCTATGGCCGTCTTTCCGGGCATGCTTCCGTGGCAGTCACACGGCAGCCGTCTATAGGGGTTTTCTGCAGAAAGAAGGAGAGAGAGGATGAGAGAATGCAACCCTGCCCCACCTCCCTCCCCTAAGACACTCACACAGGAGTATGAATGAAAACGCTCTTATCAGAACAAGAAGAGCCAAAACACAGGTACAAACTGCCTCCTGAAAACCCAGTAGCCCTCCATTCTAGGAGCCTACTTGGCTGCTGGGATAAGCTCAGAGGGGTGTGCCTAGGGAGAATAGAACTCAGGTTAGAAAACCCTGGGAGGTCTGTCATCTCAGGTCATCTCTGCTTCTGCGGACGAAGAGACCACACTGGTTCTGTGGCTACTATAGGGATCCATGGCAAGCCGCTGGTTGAGCTTAGCACCTTCCAGTCTACTCTAGAAGAGCCAAGCCTCCAGAGCTATTTCAGGTAAGACACTGCCCACTTTAGCACCTCCCCAAAACTGGCCGGGCATAATGGGTCCATCTCTCTTCCTGCTCCCCAAAAGCACGCTTGTCCTCACAATCCTGCTCTCAAGTTCTCCTAGTTCTAGGCCAACAGCAGCCATGAAATGTTAGAAGTTGTGGGGATACTGCTTCAGGTGTAGTGGTAGCACTTGATGGAGAGGAGAGAGTTTTCTTACACAGTTGGTATTAACTTAAAATTGTGACTCCTTGTATCGACAGCCCCTTTGTTTTCAAATGTATCCCTCCCCAACCCTGTGAACTGTTCTTTTTTTTTTTTTTTAAACTTTTGGCCACACTAATTCACACATCAATGGAGTCTCGGAGTCTGACAGTATGTGCTATAGCCAAAGCCCTTTCTCTCTGCCAAGAACCACATTTCTGTTGGTTATGACAATTACATAAGCAGCATAATGGATCATGTGCTAGACTTGAAGTCAGGAAGACCCGAATCTGAATCTTGCCTCAGATACTACTGAGCTATGTGACTGGGCCAATCTTTCAACTTTCTTATTTCCTCTCAAGGGCACCGTTCTATTCCTAGTCACCTCAGCTCATAGTCTAGGTCTTCTCCCAATCCTTACTGCTTTCTCATCTCCCTAGTTGCCAAATTTCAATCAATTTTACCTTTGTAACATCTCTGATATACGTCCCCTCTTCTCACACTGGTACCACTCAGTGGGTGGGCGCTACTTCAATAGGCTGCTGGGGGTCGGCCTGCCTTAAGCCTTTCCCCATTCACTAGTCCATTTGCCAAAACGAGTCATCAAATTCTTCACCCTCCTAAGTGCAGGTCTGGCCATTTTATTCCCCTAGTTCACAAAAACTCCCTATCACTTAGGGTTCAAATAGAAGAAAATCCTGTTGGCGTTTTAAAGCCCTTCATGAGCTGCCTTCTCTTACCTTTTCCATTTTTCTTACCTTATCTTTTTTCTTATACCTTACCAGAGTTGTAACATACTCTGAGATTGAGTGACTCTGGTGTCCTTCATGTTCCTGGACAAGACATTCTACCTCTGGGCCTTTGTCCATTTTCACAGGCCTGTCCCCTATGACAGGAAGGAATTCTTTCCCTCCCATAGTCTGCCTCCCACTTCTTCAAGTTCCAGGTAAAACCCCACCATTCCTTTTTCCCCTTAATACTATTGCTTTTTCCTTCTGTCTTTTATCACGTTTGTACATAGTTGTCTGCACGTTGTCTCTGCATTAGAGTGTTAGCAACCATTGCCTTTTTGCCCATCTTTGATATTCCCAGTGCATAGTATAGAGTGCTTTTACAGAGTAGGTGCTTAATAAAAGTTAGCTCACTGACCACCTAAAACCTCTTAACCTCAGAATCCTACCTATAAGATGACATCAGAATAGCATTTTCCTAATAGGACTGCTATGAGGATTCAAATAAGAGAATACACACACACGCACACACGCATTTACGTTTAAATGCTTTGCAAACTTTAAAGCACTATATAAATGTTAGATTTTTGTTGTTATCATTATTGTAATTCACAGTATGAGAATCACAACGAAAGAGGTACCAGTAGCTAGGGATCAGGGAGGGTTCATGCAGAAAAGTGATTAAACAGCATCTTAGAGAAAGGGCTCATGAGGCAGAGAAAGGGGGAGGAGGGTGCTCATTCCAGGTTTGGGGAATAGCCAGGGCTAAGGTATGGGGATGGGAGATATGGTGTAGCAGAAGGAAAGCCAGTTTGGCTGGATCATAGTGTGTGGGAGGGGGAATAATGTTCAATGAGGCCGGAAAGATAGGTTGTGGCTAGGTGTTATAGGGATTTAAACAGCTTAACTGAGGAGTTTATGTGATACCAGCAGTAACAGAAAGCCACTGTAGCTGACTGTGTGGAGGAGTGACATGAGCAGATCTATGATTAAGAAAAATTACCCTAGCAGCAGTGTGCAGGTCAGACTGGAGCAGGAAGAAATTAGGGGCAGGAAGAACAATTAGGAGAGTGCTGCAATCACCCAGGTGAGATGTGATGAGAGATAAGGTGGTGACTGTGTGAGTGGAGAGAAGGGGACAGATGTGAAAATATTGTGAAATGACAAGATTTGGCAAGTGATTGGATGTGTAGGGGAAGGGGATGATGGAGAGGGAGGTGTCCAGGACCACGCCAAGGTTCTGTACCTGGGAGTCTAGAAGGACGGTGATGCCAGATGAATCACTGGAAATGAGGGCATTAGTTTGCACAGCATCTGAGAGTCCCCTTTTACTTAAACTGGTGAGGGTAAAAGATGGTATGGTTCAGAGGAAAGAACACTGAATTATTATTCTGAAGACCTGGGTTCTACTTCTTAGCTGTATGACTTGGGCAAAATCACTTATCCTTTCTGAATCTTTGCTTGCTTATGTGTAAAATGAAGATAAAACTACCGTGATCAAAAGAGATAAAGGAGGGGCAGCTAGGTGGCGCAGTGGATAGAGCACCGACCCTGGAGTCAGAAGGACCTGAGTTCAAATCCAGCCTCAGACACTTAACACTTACTGGCTGTATGACCCTGGGCAAGTCACTTAACTCCAATTGCCTCACAAAAAAACAAACAAAAAAAGAGATAAAGGATGTCAAACTTTGTAAACCATATAGTCAGTCAACTAGTAAACTATGAAGTCAGTGCCTATTATGTCCTAAGCACTGTGCTATGAATTGAGAATACAAAGAAAGGCAAAAAACCAGCTTCTGCTCAAACTCTAATGGAAGAAGACGACATATTTGTGCCAACTATGTACAAAAAGATACACACAGGATAAGTTAGGGATATCTGAGAGAAAAAGTATTAAGATTACAAAAGCCGGGGCAGCTAGGTGGCGCAGAGGATAGAGAACCGGCCCTGGAGTCAGGAGTACCTGAGTTCAAATCCGGCCTCAGACACTTAACACTTACTAGCTATGTGACCCCGGGCAAGTCACTTAACCCCAATTGCCTCACTAAAAAAAAAAAAAAAAAAGATTACAAAAGCCTGGAAAAGGCTTTTTGCTGAAGGTGAGATTTTAGCTGAACTTGAAGGAAACTGGGGAAGCCAGGAGGAAGAGATGAGGAAGAGAATTCCCGGAATAGGAGATAGCCAATAAAAATGCTATACAAGTGGTTGGTTATTAGGGAGGGAGTTGGGCTAGAAGTACATATTTGGTAATAAAAGCAAATGCCACTTTAACAAATTCAAATGAATGTTCTAACTGCTACGGAAGGGAATTAAAACATGGGAAATGAAACGAGTAGTGTATCCACATTACATATCAATAATATGTATAAATTAAGCATGTAGTTAGGACTTATTTACAGATTACATTGGAAATACAGACACACGAAATTAAGTCTTATTTACCTTCTACCATATTACCATCCTTCTGAAAAATTCTCTCTTCACACCACTGACAGTGAATCAGGTACCGAATTTTCTTTGCTGTTTCATCAGCTGGGGTTGGACCCCTCAAAACTCTTACAACCACAAGGACAAAATGTTCCAGGGCTACTGCAAACAACACTTCTATGCCTTTATTACAACGAGTGGCGGCTCTGTAGGAATGAGGAAGAAGAGAATTTGCTTTTAGAGATCAGCTACAGTTTCACTTTGTGGATAATGCTGACTTGGACAGTGCAGATTGAGAAGAGAATCAATTCTTTTTTTTGTGGGGCAATTGGGGTTAAGTGACTTGCCCAGGGTCGCACAGCTAGTAAGTGTTAAGTGTCTGAGGCCAGATTTGAACTCAGGTCCTCCTGAATCCAGGGCTGGCGCTCTATCCACTGCACCACCTAGCTGCCCCCCTGCCATTATTCTTTTATCCCACTACTTCCTAGTCTGATGGTCTGTCCTATCTGATTTTGTGTATGAAATTCTCCTTACTTAGGAGGATATGTTTTTTCCTTTAGTAACATGTATATATATTTATTATCAAGCATTTATTATATGCTAGTGCTGGGGAAGAAAGACAAAGGCAAGGTCTTTGTAGTACTCACAATATGACATTAAATAAATGACTATAATACAAATTTATATTTCTTTTCTTTTATATGGGGCAGAGGGTTAAGTGACTTGCCCAGGGTCACACAGCTACAAAGTGTCAAGTGTCTGAGGCGGGATTTGAACCAGGGTCCTCCTGAATCCAGGACCACTGCTTTAGTCCACTGTGCTACCCAGCTGCCCTCCAAATCATATTTCTTTCTTTCTTTTTTTATTTCCAAATTATATTTCAGTATAGAGTGGTACAACCAAGTGCTTTATGAGGTCTGAGGGAGAAAGCACTGGAAAAGCTTTTGTGGAGAAGGTGACACTGACCTAGCCATTGAAGGATCCAGTAGATATGGAATAAGGCATTTAAGGCATAGGGAATGGCAAGAGTAAATGTACAGGAGAGCAACAAACAGTGTGGAGACATGGATGGAAGGAGCAAATGCCCAGTTTTAACCAGAGCACAGAGTACATGGAAGGGATTGAGATAAGACAAAAAATGGTGGTAGTGTCAGATTATGGAGGGCCTCGAATGCCAAGATAAGGAGTCTGGACTTCAAGTCGTAGTTTAAAGGGATCAAACTGAAAGGTTTTGAGCAGAGGAGTATTATTGATCCCATTTATACTAAAGACGTATTATTCTGACAACAACAAGCATCCACTGGAGAAGGTAGATACAGCAACATCAATCAGCAAGGTTAACACCATCATTTTAAATTGGAGATAATGAGAAACTAGCATTAAGGTAGTGGACCTACCTAACGGATTTGACAAGATTATGTGGAGACAGAATCTCCATATAACTTAACAAATGACTGACTTATATGGGGTGAAGGAGCAAATTTTCTCTTGCTTTTTTCCTACAAATTTAGTCTATCACAAAAACCTTTCATCTCCATCCAATCTTCCTTGATGAAATCCACCTGAATTTGATTAGACACTGCTATACTGTCACTTCTGCAGTATTAGTTTAGTTTGCACATATTGACTTACATTTGCTGATGTTTCTTTTCTTTTCTTTTTTTTTGTGTGAGGCAATTGGGGTTAAGTGACTTGCCCAGGGTCACACAGCTAGTAAGTGTCAAGGGTCTGAGGCCAGATTTGAACTCAGGTCCTCCTGACTCCAGGGCCGGTGCTCTATCCACTGCGCCACCTAGCTGCCCCTGCTGATGTTTCATTAGAAATATTAAACTGGGGCAGCTAGATGGTGCAGTGGATAGAGCACCAGTCCTGGAGTCAGGAGGACCTGAGTTCAAATTCGGCCTCAGACATTTAACATTTATTAGCTGTGTGACCTTGGGCAAGTTGCTTAACCCCAATCGCCTCACCAAAAAAAGAAAAGAAAAGAAAAGAAAAGAAATACTAAACCACTTACGGCATGTTCTGTCTCCCAGGATTAGGATAAATACCCCAAGTTTCTTCTGTGTGGTACCTACTGTAGCAACTTGCACATGATGGGTATTTGATAAATACTGAATGAATAAAGCCCTCCACTTCTCAACTGAATGAAGAATCATTGCTTGGAACCAAACCAATTAAATAAGGGAAGAACAAAATAAAATGGACATAAAATAATTTTCCCTAATCTTGGATAAAATTTCCTTTTCCTTTTCCTGTTACTTTTGTCCTCCACAACAAATTATACCACTTTGAAGTGATCTTTTAGTACTACCTTCCACAACTTCAATTGTCTTTTCATAAACTTTAAAGGGCATTTATATGACAATAATTTAAACATCTGACACAGGCTTTTGCCTAAGATGAGAATTCTTTATATGAAACTCCCAACAATTAAAAAGACAGAAATTGTTATCAAATCTACTCAAAACACAGAAATGCAATATATTCTGCATGGATCTTCTGGTAACTAGATAGTTAACCCTACTGTACATGATTATATGAAATACTAGAATACTAGGAGGTCTGCTGTCATTAGTACCTTGCTATTGCAGCCACAACAATTCTGGCTGCCAGTTCCTTGTAGTATTCAGTTCGCACAATGTTACAGCCATAGTGACGTCGGGCTACATGCAAAGCCTTTGCATATAAAGAACTGATGTCTGTTGAAGTTACTGACACTATCCCAAGATTCCTTACATTTCTGAAGGCAGAATCTAGATAGTTCACTGATGTTCCAAATGGGTCCAAGTGTCTAAAATCACAAAAGACATGGAAGCATTTAAAAATGCATTAATAACCACAAAATGCAGGAGAGTCAGCCTTCTGGTTAGCTTATCAGAGAAATCCTGGCAAAAGATACATATCCAGTCACGTTGAAGAGTTTGTAGGAGATGGTCCTATCAGACTGACTATTTCATGGATTTAAAAATATTTAACACCATCTCTACGTTAGACATGGAGTTCATCTTTAAGAGGACATGACAATCAAGTGGGTAATCTGAGAAAACTCAAATCTGAAACAAACATCAAATGAAGTGAGGCTCAGGTCACCAATTACAAAATTTAGGGCTATACAATTAAAGCTGTTGATGCTTTTTCTTAAGGGTTTTTTTTTTTTTTGGGCCCTTCGATTGGCATAGGGATTTGCCCAGTGAAGAATCTCCCTTTAAGGACTGAGAGATGGGTAACTAAGATTCTTTGGAGAACAGCCTGTGGAACTGAGAAAATGAAGTGACTTGCCCAAGGTCACAGACTGGAGATGTCAAAAGTGGGGACTGGAATCCTGACCGAGGGCCAGCTCTTTTTCTACCCCGTTACGTAAGCTGCTTCTCTTTTGCTTACGCTAACACTGAATAATTCCTCAATTAACCAACATCAATAATAGTAAGAGAAATGCTGTAAGTACCAGGGAAGGAACAAGTACAATGTATTTTTATCTTACATAAAGTCAAATGATCTCAAGTGCATTAGTACGTTGGCATCCATTTTGGTCACTTCGATAGCACCAACATTTTCCTCTCCTTCTTCAAGAGCTTCATCACACTCATCCTCTTCTTTACTGTCCAACATCACTTTCATTTTGTTTAAATGGCAATTTTCCTGAATCATCGTCACAGAGTTTTCATTAAAATCATTAATAGTAACCTTTACTGAATTCCCAAGGTGCTTTGCCCATTGTAATCCCATTATGCCTTTGGAGAGATGAGGAAGAAAAGATGACATATTATTTGCAACAAAATAACTATGAATAAAAAGAATGCAAATTATACTTGTAAAGAGTACTATTTTAGAAACATTAAAATGCATGTTTCAAAATCTGAATGTTTCTATAAACAATTTTTGGAAGTCTGTTAGGATATTAAATATTTACTCAACATCAGAAAAAGCTACATATTTCCTAATGTTAATAAAGAAAGTTTGATTGGTATGTTTTCATTCATAGCTCTATTAATATTTTTTTGGATCCCAGTTGAAGATAAATGCACCTTTCTTATACTCAGGGTGTACCAAAGAAAAGCATTAAGGTACCAAGAATTTCTTTGATACAACAGTCACTTAATAAGAAATGGGGGGTGATAACTTGCCATGAGATCCAGGCCCTCTTAGGAAAGGGTGGCCATCTGGTTTAGGGGGCTTAAGTGTTATTTCCAGTCAATTTCAATATTGGAGACAACAGCCTGACCAACTGGAGCTGATGATGGAATGTCTCTCCTTTCCATCCAATTACTGAGGGACCTGGACCTCTCCTCTGTGGCTTCAGCGAGCAGGCCTGTGTTCCAACCTTTCTTGGTGTTATGATCTATCCATTTTCTGTAGTAATGCTCTACTTAAGTGAGAAACTTTAAATACAATTATTAAATGTGAAGAAGGCACACAAGATTGTAAAGAACTGTTTCATCAGGAGAAAACATTTGAGAATAGAGGGTGTGTAGGAGAACAGGACTGACACTGACTTCTGGTTCATTATTTACTGAATGATGATTTATTAAGCACCTGTTACAGGAAGGGCCATGTACTGAGCTCTAGGGGGGAATATCAAAGGGTATAGTGCAATCTTGACCATAAGTTTATAATCTGCTTGTGGAGTAATAATAATGATATTAATAGCACTTTTACGTAGCACTCTCTATGTGCCAGGCACTGGGTTAAGTGCTTTACAATTATTTTCTCACTTGATCCTCACCACAACCCTGGAAGGCAGGTGCTGTTCTTATCCCCATTTTACACATGAGGAAACGGAGGCTTACAAAGGTTAAGTGTCACACAGGCTAGTAAATGTAAGAGGCTGGATTTGAACTCACATGTTCCTGACTCCAAGCCCAGTACTCTGTCCACTGTGCCACCTCTCTGCCCTCTAAGTCCCAGAGTCCCACTGTGACCCTGTTTGTGATTGTGGATCTGATTCTACATTTCTGAAGGCCGAGCTGATGGAATGTAAATTCTGGCCAGTCCTAACAAGTTAGAAAGACTTCATATACTGTCCTGGAAATTCTGTACTTACTTTCTCCAGAATCAGCCCATCTAGGGCCAGGAAGACTAAGCACCAGTTTCTAGGACAATAAATTCTTTGTTCATGGCAACCCATAAAACAAAGAAAAAGGCAAATGGTCCTTAGTCCCCTTCCAGTTTGGAGGGAATGGTAGTGGAGGGGTAGAAAAGGGGGACTAAAAAGGTGCTAAAAATCACACACTTTTTAGACTATCTACAAACACCAGTATTCTAAACACTTTGCACTTGGTTTAGAGGAGCAACTGTATTCTATAAATCTTGATATTCTTGCTCTATATGAAACCAGAAGATAGAAGGAGCCTGAAACTATTTGGCTCACAGCTTCTTCTAAAGAGGAAAATAAAGCTGGTGATGTTTGTTTTATTGTATGTGAAAAAGTAAAAATCCCCATGATTTCATGGTACATTTAGTTGTCTTGTATCAACGTGCATATGATAAGTATTTTAAAAAGACTACCAAATAAATCATGAAAAACTGCAACTTATGGATCAACACCAGAGGATGAAGAGGTAGGGAAGTTATGTGACAAACTTATATCGTGATAACTGTATTTCAATACAATTGTTTTCCTATGTAATCATGGGTATTTTATTATATGCATTAAAAGACATTTTTTTTTTCTGAGAAGGGGTCCATAGACTTCACCAGACTGCTAAAGGGGGTCCATGCCACCCACAAAAAAGTTAAAGGCCCCTGCTCTACACTAAAACATCATCAGTGAGGACAATGAAGATGACAAGGTTGGGTGGGGGGGCGAGGTCAGGTCATACTTTCAGCTTACTAAAATAACTTCCAAGAACCACAGAAAGGCTTGAGTACAAGTGGCCTATTTGGCTTGATTGACATCACTGGTTTTTGCCACTTTCCTTTTGTGATAGTTATGTCCATATTTAGGGATTTCTGTTCAGTTTCCTGTTCTCTATTTACTTTACCTTAGATTTTCAATTTCATATGAAGTTTTCCATGTTAGATACACATGCCTCTTAAAGGTAACACAAATCTAGAAGTAAAATTATGTTTGCTTGGCTTTTCTTTAAAATTAATTTTCTTACCGGTGGCCCCAAAAGCATCCAAACATTCCAAAGGCTTTCGTTCTTCAGCCAACACAGCCAGCGTGGAGAATATCAGTTGCCTGGAAGAAAGTTTCAATGTCTGAAATAATTTTACTTCTACAAGGGCTTCTTTACTGCTTTAAAATGCCCCCGAGATACTAAAAATCTTTCTGAGGAGGGACCACAGAGAAGATCTGATTCAATCCACGCCTTAACAGAAATCCCTTCTATACTATCCCTAACAAGTGCTTATCTTGGCTTTATCTAAAGGCTTCCAATAGTGGAGGACCACTATATTCTGGAATAGCCTATTCTATTTTTTGGACAAGTGCTAGTGTTTAAGAAGTTTTTCATTATATTGAATCATCAACTATTGCTCTGAAACTTCTACCCATGTCTAAGTTCTGTTCTTGGGGACAGGGAGGAGTCAATTTTTTTTTTTTTAAATGTGATAGCCGGGGGCAGCTAGGTGGCGCAGTGGATACAGCACAGCTCTGGATTCAGGAGGACCTGAGTTCAAATCTGACCCCAAACACTTAACATTTACTAGCTGTGTGACCCTGGGCAAGTCACTTAACCCCAACTGCCTCACCAAAAAAAAAAAAAAAAGTGACAGCCTTTCATATCCTTGAGGTGTTATTATGACCCCTTCCCCGCCCCCCCACACTCCAAAGTTTTTCTTCATTGGGCTACACATCCCAAATGGCATGAATGAAGTCCATGACCATTTTGGTTGGACTACATAGCATTTGAACACAGCAGTTTACTAATGTCCTTCCTAAAATGTATCAACCCAAACTATACACAATTCTAGATGTGGTCTGATCGAGGAAGTCACTCTAAATGTAGCCCACGATTGCCAACATACCCCATCTTCTCTAATCTTCAGTTTCTTTATACCTGTTGGCTTCTTCCTGAGTGCATAAAAACACAACTATATCTTCCCCAACCTCAAAAAAGCCTTCATTAGACTTGCCATCCCGTCAAGCCAGAGTATCTAAGTTCCCATCCTTTTTTTTACAACCAAACTCTTAGAAAAAGTTGTCAGCACTAATTGGCTCCAGAACAGTGCTTTAGGAAAATCACTTTAGTAGCTGGTGTGATGGACAGATCTAAGGGGGAGAGAAACTTAAGGTAGAGAGATAGGTGAGAGATGTTACTGTGTTAGAGCAAAGGTATAAAGGATGGTTACATAATATGTTGTGGAGGTTAGAAACAGAGCAAGTTTTCAGGAATGACCCACACATCCAGATATGTGTGGTTAGGGAGAGACAGGAGTCAAAGAGGGCTGCATATGTGGCTTGGTGGACTGGGTTACAGGCCTGGAGTCAGGAAGACATCCTGAGTTCATATTCTGATCTCACACACCGTACTAGCTGTGTGATCCTGGACGAGTACTAACCCTGTTGCCTCTGTTTCTTCTTCATTTGTGAAATGAGCTGGAGAAGGTAATGGCAAACCACTTCCTGCTATCGTTGCCAAGAATACCCCAAATGGAGTCATGAAGATTTGGAGAAGACTGAAAATAACTGAACAAGAGGAGTCATAGATGATCCTGCAGGTTTGATAACTTGGGGAAACTGGAAAGATTGTGGTACCCTTGACGCTAAAAAGAAACTTTAGAAGAGGGTGATTTTGGAGGGAAAGATAACACAGTAAGACATGATGAAAATCATAACCTATTCATGCTTGCTTATCCTATGTGACACTGTCCCTGTCAAAATGAAAAGAGGGGGAGATGAAACTCTTATTTACTGGTCACTGCTTAGAGCACAAAACCCACTCCCTGAGGAGCACTTAGCAGAGCCACAAAGTGATCCAGGGAACATGGGCGGGAATGCCAGGGGGACAGAATTTCCCCAAAGACGTTTGCTTGTGTAGCTGTAGCACCTGGGTAGCACTGGGATCGTAGCTACTCTGAGGAGTGACACACGATGTTAGGAGCTGGCACGATGGCGTAGGAGGGCGGTGGAGGATGAGGCAATCATGGAGACAAGTCCCAGGACTGACTTCTGGGAGGTGAGTGCGATGTGACCCATCTCCCACCCTGCCAGCAGGTTAGAGCTCTCCCTTTTGGAGATCATGGCTCTACTGTTTCTGGGTGCCCCCCCCCCCATGGGCTTAATTATCTCTATGCACATGATCTCAAGACCAGCCCTTGATTCTTTCCTGACATTCACTTCCATAACACCAGCTATCTATTAGACATTCTGAATAAATGTATGATAGACATCTTTAAATTAAACATTATCATTGTTCTTCCTCCCAAACTCACCTTTTTTGTTAAAGTCCTTATTTCTGTAAAAAGGCATCCTTTTAGTAACCCAGATTTCCAATCTAAGTCATCTCTGACTTCTCAGTTTCCCTTTACCTCACATTGCCACCCCATCTCCATGTTTCATGAGTTCTATACCTCTTGAACCTGTCTCTTTCTCTCCCCTAACATGAGGATCACTTCACTTTCAGGTCATCACATCTTATTTTAACTACTGCCAAACTGCTCAAGCCATTTAATTGGGCTGCTTCCTTCGAGTTCTTTCCCTCTCTAACCCAAATTCCACAGCTGCAAAAAATAATAGTGGTTCCTCTAAGATTAAGTAGATTAAAAATATACACAAAGTACAAATGAATACTGTCTGGCCTTAAAACACCTTTACAACTTAACTCTAACTCACCTTTGTAGTCTTATTTCTCATTATTCTCCATCATGTACTGTACAGTAGCCATGCTGGTGTCTTCACACATGGCACTCCACGTCCTATCTCTGTGTTTGCTCAGGCTGTCCCTTGCCCAGGATGCTGCCCCTCCACAGCTCTGCCTCTTAAAAGTCCTCATTTCCATCAAAGCTCACCCCCAAAACACAAGGTTTTTCTTGATCTCTTTAGCTATTAGAGTTTCCCCTCAAAACAATTTCATATGTACATTGTGAATATCTTTAATCTACTTATGTTTGTTCTTGTTTCCCCTACTGAAGGTAATTTACGCTCCTTGAGTGAAGAGACCATTTGACTTGTTTTGTATCCTGAGGATCTAGGACGGTATAGACCCTTCTCTCAGATATTATATCACACAGATAGCTATTTAACCATACTTCTTATGCCGTGTACTTGTGAAGTTCATTTTTCAATATAAGGGCACTTTAGTAATGGTCTGACCAACACACAAAACAGAAGGTTGGTCAGTCTGGACAGCATCTCTCTATGACTTTACTAGAAGGTCACACTCTCCAAGTTTTCTGAATGCCATAATACACCCCTGACTCCTTTTAAACTTATAAAGAATGGAAACCCTCAGATCTTTTTCACCCATAACCTAGAAGTAGTTTAACCTGTGAAAATTGAAAACCCCAAGGACAGTTCTTTATTCATGTTAAATTTCCATTCATTTAAGGATCTTAAAGAACTACAAGATCCAAGTACATTCTGAGTTATGAAAGAAAAGAACAAGATATGTCAAGTATAGTTTGAGTATTAATTTTAAGTATTCAAAATATTTTATTGTGACCTAATTGCTAGGAAACTGACAAATCATGTATGGTGTATTCTTGGCTTCTATCTGTCATCAGAACATTTGATTTGCCCATAACACCCTATTTTTTGCAGGGGCAGCTAGGAGGCACAGTGGACAAAATACTGGGCCTGGAGTCACAAAGACATCTTCCTGAGTTCAAATACGGCCTCAGATACTTCCTAGCTAGCTGTGTGATCTTGGGCAAGTCAGTTAACACTGTTGGCCTGTTCCCTCATCTGTAAAATGAGCTGGAGAAAGAAATGGTGAACCACTCCAGTATCTCTGCTGAGAAAACCCCAAATGGGGTCATGAAGAGTTAAGACATGATTGAACACACACACACACCTATTTCTTGCCTATGTTGGTTGACAACAATTTTTTTTCCCATAAAATAAAAAAATATTCTAAAGAAAACATTCTGACATCAATAAATTTACCAATACCTCAATTCAAATTTTCTTACCTGTTTAATTTCATTTTTGGATTAAAATAGGAATCTGTTTTCTGAGGTGTAGAATAGTTAGGAAGAACTTTTATGTCAGTGTCTGCTTCTTTCAACACTTCATGGGGTGGTTTAGCAGCAGAGGCTAAAAAACAAAGATTTCCAGGGACTCATGGCTCTGGTGCTGAACGTGCAAGCCGCTAATATATATCTGGAAGGACAACCTCCCCACACTAACATGTCACAAAGCACTTTAAATTTTACAAAGTGCTTTCATCCTAGTGAGGGAGGTAGTGCAACTATCAGAATCTCCACTTTGTAGACCACAGCAACTAAGGCTCAGAGAAACTAAATGCCTTGGTCTTTGGCAGGCAGATCAATCAATGACAAGATCAACAAACAAGTATCAATCTATAAGCATTTATTAAACCCCTTCTGTGTGCTAGGAAACCACAACACATGCATGTGTAAGCATATGCACAACACAGGGATAATAGTGGGATCATCAATTTCACTGGTATAGGGAAATGCCAAATGAGGAAACTCTATGCACCAAGGCACATGGGTATGGTATATTCTCTCTAAATTATGCCAGCCCTTCTTGTAGAACAGGTGAGTTCTTTCTTGGGGCATCAATTTTGGGGATGGGTCCAGGTCAGACATGCTTCATTCCCCTCTTGTCGACTCTCTGGACTTCACTACTGCTCCCTCCAGTAGGTAGATGTCTTCCCCATCCCCTTGGTTTAGCTCCCATTTATGTGTTGCCTCCCCTTGTTAGAATGTAAGCTCTTTTAGGGCAGGGACTGTATGTTTTTGCTTATATTTGTATCCCCAGAGCTTAGCACAGTACTTCACACACAGTGTTAATAAATGCTTGTTGCTTGCCTACCTACCTGAATTGTTGTAAGGTTATAGGCAGAAAAAATACCAAATTAATATATAGGTAATTTAAATTCAACCTGGCACTAGTAATTAGGAGGATCAGGAAAGGCTTTATATAGAAGGTACTGTTTGAAGCATATCTTAAAGGCAAAGAGGGCTTTTAATAAGGTGGAAGTGATTTTTAGGCATGGGGGATGGCCACTGCAAAGATGGTAGTGCTATATGTGAGAAACAAGAGAGAGCATTTTGGCTAGAGGGTAGCATGTAAGAGGAGTTTTCACATTCTCTTCTTAACTCTCTACATTTTGGCTTCTGACTTCATTCAACCAAAACTTCCTCTCCAAAGTCACTAATGATCTTTTAGTTACCAAATCCAGCAGCCTTTTCTCAATCCTCATTCTCCCTGACTTCACTGCAGTCTCTGATGGTGTTGATCACTCTCCTCTCTCTAGGTTTTTGGGACACTACTCTCTCCTTGTTTTCCTCCTACCCATCAGACTGTTCCTTCTCAGTCTCTGATGCCGGATCCTCATGTAGGACCTCTAACCATAGGTGTCCCACAAGGGCTCTGTTCTCTTTTTTCCTCAATGCTACTTCACCTTCCACGGATTTAATTATCTCTATGCTGATGACTCTCAAATCTACTTATCCTGCCCAACTCCAACTATCTTTCAGACATCTTGAAACATATATAAACTCAACATGTCCAAAACTGAACTCATCATTCCCCCCATAACCTTCCCTACCTTTTAACTTCCCTATTAATGTCAAGGGCACCACTATCCTCCCAGTCACCCAGGCTTGCAACCTAGGTACCATCCTCAACTCCTTACTATCTTTCACTACCCACATGCAGTCTGTTGCCAAGGCCTGTCAATTTTACCTTTGCAACATCTTTTGAATATGCCTTCTTCTCTCCTCTGATCTTGCCACAGCCCTGGTTGGTATGGGTCTGCATCACCTCCCACCTGGAATACTGAAATTGCTGGCTGACGGGTCTGCCTACATTAAATCTCTCCCTATTCCAATCCACCCTCCATTTAGCTGTCAAAGCAGTTTTCCTGAAGTACAGGTCCAATCCCACTATCTCCTACTCAGTAAACTCCAGTGGCTCCCTATTGCCTCTAAGATCAAATATAAAGTTGTCTGGTGCTCAAAGCCTTTCCTAACTGCCATCATCACCTTTCCGGTTGTCTCACTTCTTCTTCCCTGCCATGTACTCTCTGATGTTCCATGAAGAAGACATTCCATCTCTCAGTCCTGGGCATCTTCTCTACGTTCCAGGCCTGGAATGCTCTCCCTCCTCAATTCCACCTACCAACTTTCCTGGCTTCCTTTAAGTTCCAACTAAAGTCCCACTTTTAATAGGGTGCCTTTCTGAACTCCTCCTAATTCTAGTGCCTTCCCTCCATTAACTATTTCCCAGTTATCCTGTATATAGCTTACTCTATATGCGTGCAGGCACACACACGTGTGCACACACACGCATACACACATACACACTGTCTCCTTCAGCAGACTGTCAGCTCTTTGGGGGCAGGAGCTGTCTTTTGCCACCTTTTGTATCCCTAGTGCTTAGCACAGTGCCTAGGCACAGAGCAGGAACTTAATGGTTTACTGACTGATAAGCATCACTGTAAACATATCTAGTAGGTGACTGGTAATTACCTGCTAAATGTTTCAGAATTTTTTTTACCTCTTTCCCCATCTTAGTCTTTATATATGCATCAGAACCAGAATTATTATGAAGTGACTACATCTCATTAGCTGATTCTTCTTGTGGTTTCCAGTGACAATGATCAACAGCGAAGCATGGGTTTATTGTGAATTAATTTAAATGCATGGTAAGTTGCTATTTGCTTTAGCGCAAGAGATGTTACTCCCAAAAGGTTACTGGCTGGAGTAACTGTTTATTTGCAGTCTCCCACTTCTTTACTAGTCCAATTTGTGAGTGGTTTTATGAGGTATGACAAACTCTAAGGTAAGCAGTTTTGCATTTGTTACAGGGACAACTTGAGTCAGAGTGCTGGAGAGATAATCTTCTTGAAAGAGCCTGCCAATTCACTATGGATTTTAACCTGTACTTCAAAAAAGGTTTTGTTTCATATGTGAAAATAATAATTTCCCCTACTATTTACTGACTTGTTAATAGACAAATGAAGTTATTCAACTTACCTGCAATATACCTGGATTCAGTTTCTCCTTTGTTCACATGGCGTTTAATATGTCCTATCATATCAGTTCTTCGTGTGATGGTTGCTGAACAAATGATACAGTGATAATGGGCCCCCATCTTACTAGATGTCTATGAACAAAGCAAAGTTAATTAAAATGTCAGTCTAAATCTACATTAAAGTAACTTGAGAGTGCATGCATATATAAGCTAGGGAGTCTTGGGGATAGATGCTCTAATAGAAGAATTAATTTCTCCATGATTCTTTCCTGTTTTATCTGAATATACAACATTTCATAGCACTTTTCCATAGACTTTGAATTGAATTTTATAGTTTATTTTTTCCTTCCTCTAATAAAATTGTACCTTGCCTTCTATACAGACCACTTGTATATTATGGAAAAATTGCTATTGAGACTTTATTGAATACCTTTTAAAATGTACAGTAAATTCATATTGTTTCTAAGTATTCAGAATGTCCTACTCAAGAAGGTAAAAGTAAAAGTTATGGGATGAGGAAAACAGAGGACAGAGATCCGCTTAGAATTATTACTTCTACATCCAATAGGACCAGTTGTGTTTGCTGTTTTAACCCTCTTGTTATAACACATTATGAAATTAATTACTAGACTATTCTATACAAATTAAGAAATTAATAATTTATTAAGGACTCAATTTAAATTAACGAATGGAAGTTAGCATTTTATTTATTTTTTAGAACAGTTACACTATTTTTAGTTTCAAAATCTCACCCTCTACACTCTTGAGAAGGCAAGAAATGATATTCATTATACATATGAAGCTATTCAAATAATATTTCTGCATGAGTCATATTCTGAAAAAATTAAGAAAAAATACGCTTCACTCTGCACTCAGAGTTCATTGGTACTCTCTGTGGGGGTAGATAGTATTTTTCATGATGAGTCCTCTAGACTTGTGGTGGATCATTTTATTGAAGTCTTTCACAATTGCTTATCTTTACAATATTGTTGTTACTATGTAAATTGTTCTAGTTCTGCTCACTTTACTTTGCATCAGTTCACCTACGTCTTCCCACATTTTTCTGAAACCATTCTATTCATCATTTCTTACAGCACAATAGTATTCCACCACATTCACTGAGTATCTCCAGTTTCCAATTATATTCCACCACAAAAAGAGCTGCTATGAACATTTTTGTACATAGGGGTTCTTTTCCTTTTATCTCTTGGGAGTTTAGATCTAGTAACAGTATTGCTGGGTCAAACCTTTGCGCACAGTTCCACATTTTTCTTCAGAATGACTGGAGCAGTTCACTTCTACAACAGTGAATTTGTGTGTACCTCTTTTCCTGCATATCCTCCAGTATTTGTCATTTTCATTTTCTGTCATCTTCGCCAATCTGATGGGTATGAGGTGGTACCTCAGAGTTGTTTTAATGTGCACTTCTCTTATTATTGGTAATTAGAACCATTATTTTCATATGACGATTGATAGCTTTAATTTCTTCCTTTGAAAACTGCCTATTCGTATCTGACAATTATTGATAGGTGAATGATTCTTATTCTTATAACTTTGGCTTCATTCCCTATATGTCTGAGAAATCGGCCCTTTATTTGATAAACTTACCACCAAGATTTTCCTCCTCATTTTCTTGCTTTTTCCGCTAATTTTGGCTGCACTGCCTTTGTGGAAGGATTTTTAAATTTTATGTAATCAAAATTATTTACTTTACTTCCTATGAACCTCTTTATTTCTTGTTTAGTCATGAACTCTTCCCCATCTGTAGATCTCCTACATGGTATCATCCTTTTCTGTCTAAATCATACAACCATTTTGAGATTATCTTGGTATAGGGTGTTAAGGTTTATGCCTAGTTTCTACCAGACTACTTTGAAGTTTTTCTACAGTTTTTGTTGAACAGTGAGTTCTTGTCCCAATAGCTGAAATCACCCGGTTTATTAAACACTAACTCGTTTGCTTCTATATATTGTGCACCTACTTTGTCCCAATGTTCAATTACTCTTTCTTTTTTTGTTTGTTTTTGGTGAGGCAATTGGGGTTAAGTGACTTGCCCAGGGTCACACAGCCAGTAAGTGTTAAGTGTCTGAGGCCAGATTTGAACTCAGGTCCTCCTGAATCCAGGGCCAGTGCTCTATCTACTGTGCCACCTAGCTGTCCCCAATCACTCTTTCTTAAGCAATACCAAACAGCTTGGATGATTACAGTTTTGTAGTACAGTTTGAGATCTGGTACTGCCAAGTCCCCTTCCTTTGTTCCCTCAACTATCTCTAAAGTAATTTTTTGGTAGTTTGATTGGTATGGCAGTGATTAAATAAATTAATTTAGGTACTCTCCTTTTTATTATATTGGCTTGGTCAATGAGTTATTAATATTCCTACAGTTATTTAGATCTTTATTTGTGTGAGTATTTCGTAATTGTGTTCATATAATTCCTGTGTCTCTCTTGGTAGGTAGACTCCCAAATATTTTATATTATCTGCAGTTATTTTAAATGGAATTTCTCTATCTCTTCTTGTCAGGTTTTGTTGGTAATATTATATATAAATGCTTATGATTTATGTGGGGTTTACTTTATATCCTGCAACTCTGATGTAGTTCACTGTTTCAACTAACTTTTTAGTTGACTCTCTAGTGTTCTCTAAGTGAAAATATAAATTGTACACAATATGTACACAACAAGGTTCAACTCCTATAACATTAGAAATATAAATTTCACTAAGATTTCAAAAGAGAATTAAAAAAATTAAATTACTTCCTTTTGTATAATTTAATTTAAAAGTGGGAAATGAAACATTCTCTGAGTTATTTAACTCACTCTCAAAATTTAAAAGGAATGAAAAATACATTTCCCCTGCCTTTTTTTTTTTTTTGCAGGGCAATGGGGGTTAAGTGACTTGCCCAAGGTCACACAGCTAGTGACTGTTAAGTGGCTGAATCCAGATTTGAACTCAGGTCCTCCTGAATCCAGGGCCGGTGCTTTATCTACTGTGCCACCTAGCTGCCCCATCCCTGACATTCTTAATAATTAATTATTAGGCTGATTTTCAATTTGAAGCAGTATGGCTTAGGGGATAGAAGACCTCGGTTCAAGACTCTCCTTTGCTACATATTGATTATGTGACCCTGGGCAAGTCACTTAACTTTTCAGTGACATAGGCTAGTAGAGTCAAACTCAAATAGAAATGGTTCAAATAAAAATGAAGGGGCATACTGACTAAGAATACAACAAAATTACATTATCTATGTTGTATTGTATTTTTATTTTGCTAAACATCTCACAATTACATTTTTTTTTGGCAGGACAATGAGGGTTAAGTGACTTGCCCAGGGTCACACAGCTATCACAATTACATTTTAATCCAGTTAGAACCTAAGTTCTACTCTAGGCAACTTTCTAAGACTTTAAGTTGCACTGAAGATTCTGACCTGCATTGGTAAGAGGCAGTTTATTCACCTGGGAGTTCCTTATACAATGAAATCTCAGGTCTAGTCCCTGTCCCTATTCCTAATTTTCAATTTATGAGGAGCAGAGGAGTTTGTCATATAGGCAACAAAAACTAAAAAACCTAAATAGCAAGACCTTAAAAGTCTTAGATATGGAATAGGAAAAGTAACCTATGAAATGAGGCTTGCTATTTTTAACTTTAGGGAAAGAAAACAAACACTAATTACTATAATAAAGCAAGTTTTATTATTGTAAAAAAAAATTATTACCTGGTCTCCAATGAGGTTTGGTTTTACTGGTCGACAAGATAAGTGACAGATGCACATCCTGTAACCTAGAATGGAGAATGGTCTTCAAATAAACATAAACTTCATTTTTTTCAAAAGAGCTATGACTTTAGGTACTCCCTCAAGCCGCTGTACTTCAGAATTCCTCAGTGGCTTGGCCCATGGTTTCATGAGCTGATAGGGTAAGGAGAAGGAATCTTTATTTCTTGCCAGACCAACTTTCGAGTAATGAGACTTTTTGAATTTATCTAGGCTGCACTTTGTATGACAAGCATATAGTAGGTTGGAGGGCAAATGCAGGAAGCCCTTCCAAGTTGTTAAGACCTATTGGAGTTAGCGCTCTGCTGCTATAGTACCTTGGAGAAGCCAGGGTTAGAACAGGACATTAGAGAAAGTGTTCAACATGTATGTGAGGTTCAAGCCCAAATGTTAAGCTATACAGGAAGAGGAATCAGCCAATTATCTACTTAGAATCATGTTTACATTTGTACCATTAATTAAATTAATTTCTTTTTGCATTGTAGGTTGGAGGCAGCAGAACATAGTCAGGAGACTTGAGTTTTGATCCTGGCTCTGCTGACACCTAATTGTATAACTTCAAGAAAGTTACAACCCTTGCTGGGTTTCAGTTTCCTCATCTCTAATCTGCTGTGCCCAGTCTATTGGAATTGTTCTCAAAAATAGAATTCTTCATTGCCCTTCATAATTTTGTACCGTTTGATGCTATCAATTATTCTTTACTCCCTCTTGAAACTCTTTCCTTCTCTGGTACAGAACTATAATGGTTATTCTACTTTTTGGATGCCTTTTTTGGGTCTTCTTGCCCCTTTTCCTCCCGTGGACCCTGAATGAACACACTTCCCTAACAGACATTCTTTATTTTGTGTGTGTGTGTGTGTGAGGCAATTGGGGTTAAGTGACTTGCCCAGGGTCACACAGCTGGTAAGTGTGTAAAGTGTCTAAGGCCGGATTTGAACTCAGGTCCTCCTGAATCCATGGCCGGTGCTCTATCCACTGTGCCACCTAGCTGCCCCTATTCTTTTTAAAAATCTGTATTTTTTCCTTTAACTATCTTTTCTGTTCCTATGGTTTTGATTATTAATACTATGCAGATGAGTTCTAAAGCTTCTTCTTAATCCCAGTCTCTCTACTGAGCCTCCAGTTCTACATTTCTAATTGTCCAATAGCCATATACACGTGGAATTCTTAAAACATCTTAAATTTAGTGTCTAAAACCAAACTCTTTCCTTTCAACTAGCTCCTCTTTAGACCTTTCTTACTTCTGTTCTTTTGATGATCAAGCCATTCTTGCAATTACCCACACTGAATCACCTTCAACTCTTTTTTCTAAGTACTCTCTAGAAACAAGCAGTCACTAATTTCACCACCACCATCACAAAGTCATTGCTTATATGAAGCTTGAAAAAAACAAGGCAGCTAGCTAAAAGCAAACTAAAAATAAAAAACCTAATGCCATTTATAAGAACAAATAAGCAAAAATATTCTGCTTATTAGTCCCTACTTGACAAATAAGTGGCTGTTTTCATTCCTACCTTAAAGCAGTGCATATTTCTCTGCTGGAACAGAATTTAAGAGACCACAATCACAACCTCAGAGTTGGAAATGACTTTACAGATTCTATAGGAACTGCATCTATGTGACCCTGGGCAAGTCACTTAACCCCAATTGCCTTAAACAACTGGGGCCATCTCCAGTTATCCTGATATATATCTTGCCACTGGACCCAGATGGCTCTGGAGATGAGAGTAAGGTTGGTGACTATGCACAGCCCTTTCTCACTTAAATCTAATTCACTGCAAGTCATAATATCACCTCCCAATGTCATGGTCCTCTTTGAGAATGAAGGACAAAAAACAACATCCCTAAGCTGTCATCTAGCCTCTGAAGATTTCCAGTGATGGGAAGCAATTATTACTGAGGTAGCCCTTTTCATTTTTACAAAGTTCTACTTATTTGGAAGACCATACAGCTTATAATCTTTATTTTGAACATGAGAAAACAGAGGTCCGGGACAGCTAGGTGGCGCAGTGGATAGAGCACAGGCCCTGGAGTCAGGAGTACCTGAATTCAAATACAGCCTCAGACACTTAACACTTACCAGCTGTGTGACCCTGGGCAAGTCACCCCAATTGCCTCACAAAAAAAAAAAAAGAAAGAAAGAAAGAAAAGAAAACAGAAGTCCACAGGTTAAATGACAACCAAGATCACATAGCCAGTGGCAGACTAAAATTCAAGTCTCCTCATTTTTGCCTGCAATATGGTCTTCCTTGTAACCAAAAAGTGTATGAAAGTTTGTCTTGCCTTTATATTAATTCTAATTCATAAGTCCTAAAATTCAGTTCAATAAAAAATCATATTTTCCTTAAGAACAACCTAGACTTCTTTATTGAAAACTAACAAAAAAAAAGATGTTAACACATTTAATTAAATCTTTTTTTAAAAAAATGAGCAGTTTTGAAATTACAAACCTTCAAATTCAACAGAAACTTTCCAGTGTAAATTCTGAAGGTGACGATGAAGTTTATGGCTATAACAAGCTCTGAATTTTTCCTCAGGGCATAATGGACAAAGCTTTTTACCAGCTAAAAAGGAAAAGACATAAAAAAAAAAAAAGAAACACACTAGTTACTAAAGAAGTATACTATAATTCAGCTGAAACTGTCCCCCAAATTACAGTCTTTCTTTGTGGTAACTTCATCACTAGGTCCTTGGCAGTAATTAGGTGCATTTGCAGTCTCCTTATTTTTAGCAGTTTTTTACACCAATAGTCCCTCCCCCTATATCTAGCTAATATTTGCTGCCACCAGTGAAAGAATGATACTTGTAGCATCTTGCATGCATTCCTTATGTGATAACTGCCTACTGGTGAGTTAGTGTGGGAATCACTTCTTAAAACCCGTAGTTGGGCTTATAAGGAGTAGCAATTCCTTCATATAGATAGAATAGCACCAGTCACTGTTATGACATTTCTGTCCTGTTCTGGCAACAACAGACATACCTGCTAGACACACAGAGAAGATCCTCAGGTAGGAGAAACCACAATAGTAATCAAAAAGCATTTATTAAGCAACTACTATGTGCCGGGTACTATGGATATGAAGATTAAAAAAAAAAGGAAACCATTTTGCTCTCAAGGGTATCACATTTTATTAGGGGAGAACACTTGTACATATATTGCACATAGAAGCCATAAAGAATTAATTCTGAATGAATACCAGGTGATTAGAAAAGTGGGATGGAACAGGAGGACCAGGAAAGGTTCCCTATAAAAGGTGATGCATGACACATTCCCAGAAGGAAGAGGATTCTATGAAGCAGAGGGAGGCAAGAAGGCATTAGGGAAGACGATGAGAGATGGAATGTCGTGGATAAGGAAAAGAGAGGGCAGGTGGATGGACCTTAGAAGGTGAGAAGAGGAGGAATATAGAAAATGTCTGGAAACACAAGTTGGGGTGAGGTTGTGAAGGGCTTTAAAAGCTAAACAGAGAACTTTCTATTTGATTGTAGGAGCAAGAAGCAGCCCCTAGAACTTACTGAATAGGAGAACAACACTGGTCAGCTCTGTCCTTAGGGAAAGGATTTTGGTAGTGTGTCTGTAAGACAGTTTAGATTAGGAAGGCTTGATACAAGGGGCCCAATTAGAAGGCCATTGCAACAGTCCAGACAAGAGGCAATGAGTTCCTGAACTAAGGTCATGGCTATGTAAATAGAGAGGGATCAGAGGCTGAGCAATCTGGCAGCAGTAGAAATGGTGAGATTTGGCACCAGATTGGAAAACATAGGGCAAGAGAAATGCTGAGGAATGTTGTACCTTTGACAGAAATGGAGAAGTTTGTAAGGTGGTGGATTCCGGGGGAAAAGATAACAAGTTCTACTTTGGACATGATAAGTTAGAGATGAATCTGGGATGTCTAGTTTGAAATGCTGGACCAGCAAATGGATGTGGAATTGAATTTTAGGGGAGAAAATGATGCTAGACATATAGATCTATTAGTCATTTGCATAGAGATAAGTAAACCCAGGGGAGGTGATGAGGTCACCAGTAAAGTATATAAAGAAGAGAGTCCAGGATACAGTCTTAGGGAATGCCTATGGAAGAGGGTGAGGTGAGATGGTATGGAAGATTAGCCAGCAAAGAAGGTTAAGAAGCAATGGGCAGACAGGTATTTTAAAAGAACCAAAAGGGAGCAGGGTCACAAAATCTAGAAGAGAGCACCAACAGTATCAAATGCAGGAGAGAAGTCAAAAAGGAAGAGGACAGAGAAAAGACCACAAGTTTGGTCATTAAGAGATAACTGGTATCTCTGAAGAAAGCAGTTTCAATTGAGTGATGATGTCAGAATTCAAAGGGCTTAGGACCTAGACAGAGGAAAGATGTAGGATAGCCAGAGGGACTATTTGGCCCTAGTTTTAGGGATGGGGCATGTAATTAATATTAATAATATAATTATTGTTGGTTATAAGCCCCAGTGATATGCCTGGATCCATAATGTACCTTGTACAGTAGCAAATGGACAGCTATAGCCCTTTACATGGGTTACTTATTGCTACATAAATTACATTTTTTTTCTTTTTTCTTTTTTTGCAGGGTAATGAGGGTTAAGTGACTTGCCCAGGGTCACACAGCTAGTAAGTGTCAAGTGTCTGAGATAAAATTTGAACTCAGGTCCCTCTGAATCCAGGGCCAGTGCTGCCACCTAGCTGCCCCTGTAAATTACATTTTAAACAATATCTTTGCATCTAGTGAGAAAAAGTATATAGTAGTATCCAAAAATTAATTGTATATCTTGTGTGTGTGCGTTTGTATTGTATATGGACAAGGAATAGAGAATGGACTTATGATTCCACTGGCATAAAGAACTCTCGGTGAGGAAACCCCCTTCTATCAATGTAGGTCATAACCTTTTTCTGCAATTTAGAGTCTAGTTGCTTAGAGCAAAGGTGTAAAAACTCAGAGCTGGCCAACCAGATTAAAATGTAAATTGGGGGGCAGCTAGTGGCACAGTTGGATAGAGCACCGGCCCTGGATTCAGGAGGATCTGAGTTCAAATCCGGCCCCAGACACATAACACTTACTAGCTGTGTGACCCTGGGCACGTCACTTAACCCCAACTGCCTCCCCCCCCCCCAAAAAAGTAACTGGGAAATATTTAACCAAAATAAATAAAATAAAAACAGAACAGATAATGTGTTTTTCTAAGTCAATAATATGAAGTCCACAGGGATTCTTATGTGTGGTTTAGTGGCTCCTTTCTAATAAATTGACACCATTGACCTAGAGCACAATTGGGGTTAAATGACTTGGCCAGGGTCATACAGCCAATATGTGTCAAAGGTGGGATTTGAATGCAGATTTTCTTGGTTTTGTTGACAGCTCTCTATCTACTACATCATGCCTCCCCCCCATATATCTAATATAGATATAAATATATAGATATCTATCTACAAAGATCTATTTGTTCTCCCTCTTGAAGATACACACAGGTATGTACACATATACATGCCATGAATACAGATAAAATATTTAAAATGTATTTTTGTATGTACTTTCCAAAAGGATCTGAGTTGGCTTACAAGTTAACACAACACAATAGAATAATGAGGGGTAAAAACTGAACAGTCCATCTAAAAGAAATTAAAAAAAAAAATGATGTTACCAGGCACCTGAAGTGAACTGAAGTGTAGTTAAGTGTAATGTGGGTACCGAATTTGGCTGGAAGCTTTTTGGCGGCTAAGTAGAAAAGAGAAACGTTCAATTACATTGTTTTCATCTTCTGACAGAGGCAATCTTTTTTCTAGAACTAATCACAAGCAACAATTTATCATGCCTTTCTTTAAGGGACAATGAATAATTTTCAACTATAGCTTTATCAAAGACACAGAAATCTTATAAGATGGTTCTCATATTGAACTTCTATAATGGCAGAGGACATAAAAGTAGATCTTAATTCAATGTGGGTGTTTCTGTGTGTTTTGTCATAGGAAGATAAGGAAAAATGGTCCAGGGACTTCATTTACTGATGATTTAACAACATAAAGGGCTAAAAGTTAGAAAATCAGGATGAATTATAAAAAAAAAAATTTTTTGTGGGGGGGGGGGGGGCCCGGGCAATGAGGGTTAAGTGACTTGCCCAGGGTCACACAGCTAGTAAGTGTCAAGTGTCTGAGCTAGATTTGAACTCAGGTCCTCCTGAATCCAGGGGCCAGTGCTTTTATCCACTGCACCACCCAGCTGCCCCCATCAGGACTAATTATTAACACAGCCATTAGATTGTCCTCTCTCAATTAGCATGTACCCTCAGAAAGCCTTTACAGATACTGGATCAAAGTCAATTAATAATGGAATTATTTAATAGGAAGCTAATAATATAGGTAAATATTTAAAGAACTTTATTGCTTAATATTTCAATTTTCATTCATTTTTTCTAGAATAATGTAATAAGAAAAACTGCATTACTGTTTTCAAAAATTAAGAGAAATGCTTGAAACGCAGCAAAAGGGAAGAGGTGTCATGTACAATTTAGTACATGTTGGACTGAACAAGCACATTACTTCCATGTCTACTTTCCAACTTCTTGCTCTCTGAGTTGTACGTGTGATTTGGGCATTTAATTCTTGTTTAGATTGCTGTCTGATGTTGGAAAAGTAAAGGGTAACTTATTTCTGATGAGGTAATAAGTGTAAAGCCCTTAGTACAGTGCCTGCCACATAATAAAGAGCATATAAATGTTACCTATTTAAAAATATTGTCTATTTGATAGCAGGCAAGACAAATACTCAATTTAATTCTTAGTTCCCTGCCTATAATAATACAAGTGCGGGACATAGGCCCTGGAAAGCATTTTTCTTAAACAACCATCACAGGGAATTCCTTCTAGTCAATAACATAATTTCCATTACGATATGGAAAGAATTTCTTGTAATGCTTCACTGTTCTATCATTTTTAACTACAAATGATCAAAACCACAGGTGTCAAACTCCCTGAACCAAATTAAACGTAATTGGGAAAATACAACACAACACAGACAATGTTAATTTGTGGTTTTCTAAGTCAAAATGTGGTCGCAGGCATCATTTCTATTTGAGTCTGACTCCACTGATCTAGAACCTGCTAAAAGTACTTCCTATTCCAAGGATCAAATGACCTATGTGTAAATGTTGGGGTTGAAGGCTTCCAGGGGCCCTTCTCATTTTAAATCTAGGACCACCCTAGGTTTCTTTTTCTTTTATCCTTTGAAACATCTCTCAGATTCACCTCTTCCTTTTCATGCCCCAAACTATCACACTTGTTCCAGTTTATTGCAATCATATAGCAACTAGTCTTGTTTCTATTCTTTCCCTCCTTTCATTCTGCATACATGCCACTGCAAATGCTAATTTTTCTAAATGTGCCTTTCAGCTTACCATTCTCCTGCTCAAAACTCTAGAATGTCTCCTTCAATGAAGTTTAAACTCCTAAGCCTGATATTCAGGACTCTTCATAATTTAGTGCCAGCAAACTTGACTTTCTTTTCCACTGTTCCCAGTAAGTACCTTCCACTTCAGAAAGGCTGATTTCCTTCCTATCCTCACACTTGGTATATTCCCACCTCTGCCCTGCTATTCCCTTACCTGAAATGCCTTCCTTGTCTCTTGTCCACTTCCCCATTATATCTTCTCTACCTACTTTATTCTAGTTTTTCTTCTTTTCTTTGAACTACTGAAATTCTATTCAGTAAACACAGTTTAGCATTTCATTATTCTAATTGTTTGAGGGATCAATCTTTCCTTCCTAAATTAAAACCTTCTGGTGGATAAGAATGGTGTGTTATACTTGAGTGCCTAGACATAATGCTATAGAAGACTGTGACATAGTCATTAATCATCCTTATAACACCAGCATCATATGGAGGTTTTATTATATTCTGGGTTAAGGCCATTACACTTTTTAAAGGTCATAAAACACAAATATACTTAGCCAGCATGAAACTGTGAAAGAGCCCTGGTCTGAGAATCAGAATCTTAGTCACTGCTCTACCACTAGCTAAGTGACTGTGAACAAAGAATTTAAGTTCTCTGGGTCTCAGTTTCCTTGGCTTGTAAAATGAAAGTGTTGGGTTACATTATTTTTAAGGTTTTAAAATAATACATGGTCTAATAATAAAAAGGAAAATTTCCCATAAACTAGAAAAAGTCAGGACAGTTTTTAAATGATAAAAACAAATAAAAACACTTGCCTCAGAAAGAAGTAAAGTAACAAATCATATTAGAATCAATATTTAACTGAAATGAAAAAAAAAGAAAAGAAAAAAAGAAAAAGGAGGTGGGGAGTGAACCAGTTATAGAAAGCAAATGAACAAATATTAAAGTAAAAAATTCATTTAAATCCAAGTCAGGTTTATTGAAAGGTTGGAAAATTTAATTTTTTTTCCAAATTAAATTTTTTTCAACCCAAAACACTTTTTCCAATGTAACACTCATTTACAATTTTAGTACGTAGTGTCAAAATATTTGTAAAGAGTTCTATTAACATTTTTTGTTTAATCTGCAGGCATGAAATAGTAAAAAAAAATTTTTTTTGTAACACTGAGGGACAATGAGAAACCTACAAACAGGCTTTGATTTTCAAAACAGAATTTTTAAAAAGACAAAACAAAAATACAAAACAAAATTGAACATAAGGCTACTAAAACCCACTACTGGTCTTGATGCTAATTCTTTTAACCCTCTCCTCTATGCTACTATGTGATGTGGCAGTCTTTCCTGCAAATCAAAAAAAGCAATAAACCAATCAATATGACTCAGGACCAGGAAAGAGAAAAGGGGCAGGGAATACTCATGCATCACATCTTTGATGGTTCATAGAATTTTATTTCACTTGTTAATTTATTTCAGAGAGAAAATCCGGTTTTGTGTTCAATTCTTAGAGACCATGGGGCAGTGTTTTTCTACATCTTTTGACTCCTAGGAAATACTAGCATAAGCTACACCACCTAAAAGCTGGAGAACAAGATTTCTTAAATACAGATGTAATTTAAAATAAGTTGTAAATTAGTGAGTTAATTTTTCCATATTCTGAGAAACACGAAAGGGGCTATTTGTATGTGCTATTTCTTCAAAAAGTTGGATAATTTGTTATTTTTGCTTACGTATAATTAGAACTATAACATGGCCTAAATGGGTAGAAAGTTAGCCTTGAAGTCTGAAAGCCTTGGGTTCAAGTCCCAGCTCTGACACAAACTGGCTGTATGACCCTATGCAAGTCACTTAACTCTATGAGATACAGAGCAAGAGCCAATCTGAATCAGTGGAGGCAATCTTTGTATTGGGAGTTCCCTGCACAAAAGAAATAACAATTCTTACCCCACTCCCCCCACCAAGGAAAAAGTTATACTTATTTACAGAATAATTTTTTACTCTTTTTGATACTAACAACAACAACAAAAAAGCTGAAGGGCTTACATGTATTCTAATACTTAATTGTTTTTTTTTTTTCATCAAGATGCCTGAAAGGCATTTCCTTGTAAATGTTTTCAATAAACTGATCCCCTAAGGTCCACTAATTTCTGTCCTCCTACATAAAGGGTACAATTTAAGTACACATTGTAAATTAGTGGACTAATTTATTTTATTAGAAAACAGTTAATTAATCTCTCTATATAAAACAAATGGAGAAATATTATTAGCAGATACAAGCAAAACCTTTTATAGTGACTACCACGAAGCAAGAAGTGTTTTGTAAAACTGAGGAACTTCCATGTTCCTACAAATGATCTTGTTAATTGCCTGCAAAGAATCCCCTACCACAAATGCTTTGTCAGGCCTGGCTTCTGTATCATGCTACATAAGAAAAGCACCTGGATTGGGACTGTCTGTCTTTGGAGGGGGAGCAGAGGTTATTACCCTTTGATTCCTTTCACTTCTTCCCCCTCGGACACTCTAATTACCATCAGAAGTACTGGATCCTCATGCCCAGCTCCCCAGATCCTTCCCCCTCCCAAAAAGGGTACACAGAAAGATCCAGAAGCATGGAAGAGGTAAAGGGTGAGGAAGGTGTGTCTATCATACCTCCCTCTTTCCTCTACTGGGTTCAGAGCATTTCATTTCACTTGCTAATTCACTCCTGAGAGGCTGGGTTTCAATTCTGTTTTGTCTCCAGCTCTTGTAGACCTGGAATATGATTTTTTAGCAAATTCAATTCAACAAATATTTGGGTGTCTGTTATGTGCAAGATTAATGTTAAATGCTATGGATGATAAAAAGATGAATAAGCCACCAAGGAATTCAGTTTAGTAGGAAATACGAGATATAACTTGCATACAAGAAAAAATGGGTATAAGTGGCCTAAAACATGTAAGAGCAGAGCACTAAAGCGGTTCAAAGGAAGCATAGAACTTTTCTAATTGAGGAGGAGGGGGCAAAGAAAAAAAATGTCATGAGACTACAAGGAAATATGGAAAGACATATGAAATAATGCCAAAAGAAGATAGCAGAAATAGAAAACACACACACACACACACACACACACACACACACACACACACACACAAAGCATGACTATATTTAACTAGCTGAACTAAAACACTAACAAAATTTTATAAGTACAGGGAGGGAAAGGTCAGAATGGGACACAGAATAAATAAACTGTTACATTAAAGCTTACATCATTATTAAAAAAATAAACATAGATTAGAGCCTATGATTTTATTGAGGATTCAATACCAAACTTGTACTTGTTAAGTGAGTTGTTTCTAATTTTTTTGGTGGGTAAAAAAGCTTCAGGAAGGACATTTCATTTGTACTAGATTTTGAAGGATAAGTTTTCAACAGCTATATGTGGTAGGGAAAGAAGGATAGAGTATTTCTCTTAATAAAATACATGATAATAATTCATAATGAAGTTATAAAATATCTAAATTGAATGGTTGTCATGTGTTTCATTATAACAAGTATTTGGTCTCCTCCCTACTGGCACCTATATATAAAGTTGCTGAAATTTGATCTCCAGGTCATATGAGTTTGCAAAATTCATACTTGGAAGATGCTGAGTATGAAAATTCTCTCAAAATGACAACTTCTTTCAACCTCAGAGAGTTATGATACAACACAGCATTATATAAATCCAGAAGAGGCTACTTAAATGGAATACAGAAATACTTCAAAGGAAGACTAAAAAAAATTCCTAATAAGCAAATTTAAAAGAAAAGCATTTTGTTTTGTCATAGAGCCATAAAAATTTGCTACTAGAAGTAATCTTAGATAAGACTCATTTCCTTTTAAAAAAATCATCTAGGAAATTTGATAGCAGTTATAGGAGAAATCATAGTTGAGAGATCATATAAGCAAAGGCTTATATATGGGTTTGAAGTCAGCAAGAGAAGCTAATGTTACTTACATTTATTTGTTGAATAAAAAAAATACCTCTAGATCCAAAGAAATACTACTGAGGACTTTTCCTCAAGAGCAATTTGTTGGCTAGATTTTAGGGGGAAGACAATGTGTACATGCCTATTTGGGAGGCTAAAGATTAACCACAGGTCACACCTGTGGGAAAGAGAAGTGTTAGCTTTGGAATCTATGTAACTGGTGATGACAGACAGCAAGGGAGAACAAAAGCAACTTTTTTGTATGCGACTTCTAATGTTTGTTACTCCTGGAAGGATCTTTGAGATGCTCCAATAAGTATGAAGACAAACAATATGTTAAGAAATCAAACCTGCGGAAATAGTTTGTCATGGGAGGGCTTGTGACTGCGAGCTTACCTGCATCGAGCTGGTCTGCATTTGATGAGGACCTAGAAGAGGCAGGTTCACTTTCACTCAAGTAAGCTAACTTCTCTAGATCAATCAGTTGTCTTTGAATTGAGATGTGTTTTTCTGAAAGAAGGGTACATTTAAAAGAACTGACTTAGAGAGGGACACTTTAATGACATTCCCAACTCCTTAGCCCTCACAAACTAAATTACACACAGTGTCATACACATTTTCTGTGTCATAATTCCTCACCAACCACCGGGGAGGTAGCTGTATTTTTATCACCAAATGGTAAATTTACAAGTACAATTCAGCAAATTTATAAATTAACAAGTGTGCCACAAAATACAAAAGGGTACAAAGCACTGCACATAGCTTTAATTGCATTTGCCTAATTGTTTTACTTATACTACTAACAAGGAGAGTTTGTATATCCTAAATACACATCAGCTAAGAGGGGAAGGTTAAGGTAATGTGCTTAGTGAGAAAAGACCGTGGCCTGGTTTTAAAAGCCAGTTACAGGGGCAGCTAGGTGGCGCAGTGGATAGAGCACTGGCCCTGGATTCAGGAGGACCTGAGTTCATATCCGGCCTCAGACACTTGACACTTACTAGCTGTGTGACCCTGGGCAAGTCACTTAACCCTAATTGCCCAGCAAAAAAATAAAATTAAAAAAAAAAAAAAAAGCCAGTCACAGAAATTTCCTAAGTAGACTCACTACCTGTGGGGTGATGGTCTTTTTGAGTCAGCAGGGTGTGTGGACTACAATGACCTTGAAGTCAAGAACCGTGGGTGCTCATTCTACCTCTAAATATTCTTGACCATGGGTCCGTAAATTGACCTCTCAGAGCATCGTTTCTTTACCTATTGGCTAGGAATGTAATTATGCAAAGGGCTCTGCAAACCTTAAAGTGATCTATATAAATGTAAAATATTTTTTAAAAAATGACCACATTATTATCTTTTCTTCCCTCCTAATTTCTTTCTTTTTTTTTTTTTAGTGAGGCAATTGGGGTTAAGTGACTTGCCCAGGGTCACACAGCTAGTAAGTGTTAAGTGTCTGAGGCCAGATTTGAACTTAGGTACTCCTGACTCCAGGGCCGGTGCTCTATCCACTGCGCCACCTAGCTGCCCCCCTAATTTCTAATTTGTTCGCTATACAAAAAGTTTTAAAACATTTCCAAGTTTGTCTGTTTTTTCACCACCATGCCCATGTAAGCCAGTCCTGTCCACTCTCTTACCTACCATGTAGAGAACAATGAAGAACATATGGATTCCTAGACATGGTTAGATGTACCATCTACACAGCCTTCAGCATGGTCTATTGTAGCAGCACATGCAAACATGCTGGGTGTAAGCATGGTAGTGTTCCCTGAGGTTAAGCTTAGAAGACCAGAAATGGATTCCTGTCTCTGAATATCTATTAATGATCCTTTACAGGTATGTTAACAGGCATCTTTATTCTGCCCCATCGCAGCATAACAAGTTCTAGAAGTTTACAGCCTTCTTGCCCAAGATGGTGCTTCCTTTTACTCGTCCTAAATTTAAACTTTCAAGCTTTGGAGGAGTTCCTTTAACGAGTTCTGATGTTCTTAGTGAGTCTCTCCCTCCTTTGTGCTTCTGCATCCCTCACTGAAGCACCAAGTCCCACATACCCTCTTTTTCTAGGGGTCAGTGCCAGGATTTCTAACACTTATTTATCCCTATCAGTCCATCTTATCTTTCTTTCCATGGGGCCAGGAGACCTGCATCTTTTTGTGGCTGCAGTGGTTTTTATTTTCTTCTTTTCCCCGCTCTGTATCAGGTTTTTCTTGATGACCTCTTCCTATTTTTGATTCCCTTCCACCTCCTTAGAATTATTTTCTAGTTTCCACTTCTGGATTTTTCTTTCTATCCTGTCCAGGAATTAGTTCATCCTTTCTATTATTCAGTCTGAGTAATAAGTATTTTTCGAGACATTCAGCCTTTTCTTTAAGAAGGGCAATAAGCTTGCATTTAATATATATATAGTGATTGTTTCCAAAAGGAAAATAAAGATCATGAAATCCTTACAAGCCACTGGAGTGTTTCTCCTAGTTTTCATATACCCTAGTATATAAAGACTATGTCAGGGGCAGCTAGGTGGCGAAGTGGATAGAGCACTGGCCTTGGATTCAGGAGTACCTGGGTTCAAAGCTGGCCTTAGACACTTAATACTTACTAGCTGTGTGACCCTGGGCAAGTCACTTAACCCCAATTGCCCTGCAAAAACCCCCAAAAAAACCAAAAACAAAAACAAACAAACAAACAAAAAAAGACTATGTCAAGTATGTTAAGGAATAGAGTCCTGTAGGGATGCTTCTGAAAACTCCTGCACATTGCCACAGCAGTTTACCTGTTTAATGCTACCAGTTTCTGCCAGCCCCAGATGTCTGAGGACTAGATGCCTGCTTTTTAAATGGATTTCTCACTCTTTTCCAGAATTAGCACTTGCTAATTTTACCAGACTGAAAATTAACATTGGTCTGCTAATTATTAGAAGGAAATATAAGACACCAAATAAGCAAACACAAAGAATAATTGTAGGAAGTTCCAAATATTCCAAAACCCTTCATCTTCTTGCTTATTTTCCTGATTCTTTGCTACCAGAGCTGCCCATGATTTTGTCTGCATTTTTTTCTGGTTCTGTCATGTTTTGTAAGGAGAGCAAACACGACTGTATTATGTTAATTTGTCCTGGTGCAGGTACAAATATACCAAGGCTCTGTATAAAAGTAATGCTGTTTTGTTTCCAGTATCCTCTTTGACGATGTCTATATTTTTTAGCCATCATCACCACAGAAGCATAATGGATTGATGACTTTAGAGAAATTTAGAATATAAATAAGATTTTAATAATTGGTTAAAATTAAACCATCAACCCAGAGGTGCAGAGTTTTCATTTCATTTTTAACTGATCACAGCAGAGAGAGATTCATAATTAATTCCTTGCATACTCAGTTGATATATTTCTTACGCTATTGCTGATATAACCAAAGAGGCACGTTTTCCTATCTCTGGATCATTTCTCATTTGGTCAGAAGCTTCCATTTATAGAATTTTAGCACTCGAAAGCACTGACCTTTTTTTTTGTTTTTTGTGGGGCAATGGGGGTTAAGTGACTTGCCCAAGGTCACACAGCTAGGAAGTGTCAAGTGTCTGAGGCCGGATTTGAACTGAGGTCCTCCTGAATCCAGGGCCGGTGCTCTATCCACTGTGCCACCTAGCTGCCCCCAAGCACTGACTTTTAAGGGTTAAGAAACCTCAGGGACCATCTAGTCCTATATTATTAGGACCTATTTACTGCCTTGTCACCTTTTGGTATGTTCCACTCTGGTTCTCCATTACTCCATGATCTCTGATTATTATGTTACATAAAAATTACATAGGCAATGCTTCTCATTTTATAGATGAGTAAATAAAAGCTTAGAGAGGCTAAGGTCATACTGTTAGTAGACAAAATGAGATGAGAAAACAGATCTCCTGACTCCTAGTTCTGCTAGGTCAGCCATTCCACAAATCTAAACTTATTCTAATAAACTGGTAATAAAAAAGACAACATGGATCTTATATTCTCCTGCATCTCCAGTGCAGATGGAATATGGAGCATCATGTAAATATATGGTATTTTATACTATGTTAGCCATAGGAGTTCATGTTTAGGTAACAGAGACAGACACAGTAACTCAGAATTAAAGAGCAAAACAAAATTCTAAGATTCTAGACATTGGGTAGAAAGATATTTAAAAGTATTGCAAGATATTTCACACCTGCTGATGTATGACCATGGATAACAAAGAATCTGAGTTAAATATCTCATCATCACTTCCTGCTCTACACCAAAATTTCACAATTTGATGAGCAAACCTCTTGATAAATCAGCTGATGCCAGGATGCTGTAAGGCTCTTTCAAGCCCTCCTGCTCTGCTTCTTTCTCAACAGTCTTCAATTCCATTTCAGATACAGTGTCTTTGTCGTGACTGTTGCTGCTTAATTTCATTGGATTAATTAGGCCATCTAAAGAATGATGAGAAACAAATTTGTTTATATAGATGGCTAAGTGCTCAATATTAACAAATGCATTTAAAAATTTTCATTTTAAATTTTTTCTCTTAATCATGTAATAAGAAATCTTTATATAAGATAAACTCAAATGTCCATAAAATTTTTGGATTTAAAGAGGTAAGAAACATCAGCGACTATCTAGGCAAAGTTATTTCTTTTATAGATGAAGAAACTAAGGGTCAGAAAGATTAAGTGATTTGTCCAGGGTCTCACAAATAACTAACATTTGTATAGCACTCTAAAGTTTACAAGTGTTTTACATTAATTATCTCATGTTGGCTTTACAACCCTGGGAATTCAGCACTATAGGTATTGTTAATCCCCATTTTCTGGATGAGGAAACTGAGGTTCTTTGAGAATATGTGAATTGTCCATAGCCACACAATTAGTAAGTCCCAGAGACAGCACGTGAATTGAAATCTCTGTATAGCAATAAATTGTTTCAAGATAGATTTACCATGGCTACAGTTAAGAGTGAAGGGAGCAAATATTGCACACAATTGTTGTCTCTCTAGCTTGCCACATTTAGGGTTTCTGGCAAAATTAGAGTAGTCCTTGTGCTCTCTTCCTTTCTACAAATTTTGCATGAGGTGACTGCTTCTGTTACTGACTGACTACCAGCAACTAAACCCTGTCCAGAACTTCTGTTCTATACTATTAGGATGTTTACTGCCTCATCAGGGTGCATGGGGTGTTCACGGAGGACTAGCACCTCTGGCCTCAGGGTTTGCTGAGTCCTTTTCAGGGCTGGTCATCCACCTTTTTTTGGGAGAGGGGTGAGGCAATGGGGTTAAGTGACTTGCCCAGGGTCACACAGCTAGTAAGTGCCAAGTGTCTGAGGCTGGATTTGAACTCAGGTCCTCCTGAATCCAGGTCTGGTGCTTTATCCACTGTGCCACCTAGCTGCTCCTGCTCATCCCCTTTTGACCCAACTCTCACCTCTAGCTCCAAGAAGCTATAGCACACACTGTAGAAGTGGTCACACTGGTAAAACCATCTTGGCAGACAAGCTGAACTAAATTGAAGGTAATCTATGAGCCTCAAGCCTGTCAGTGAGTTAGGGGGATGTTTTCCCTCATCGGAATGGGTGGATAAGAATAATTTTTCTAATGGCTATAAAGGCAGTTGAAGCCAGAGCTGTGGAGCAGCAATCAGAGCTTGGTCAGAAGACACCAAGGTGGTCCACTACATCCCAGGCAATCATTGCCTCTAGTCCTGACTTTTGTCCTACCACTGGACTTGGATGACTCTCGTAGAAAGAGTGAGGCTGACAACTGTGCAACTCTGCCTCACTTAAGTCCAATTCACCACAACTCCTTCAAAAATGAAGGATGAACAACAGCCACCTCATCACCTTTTGGTGTATATCATGCTGGCCATCCTGTCACTTTATGATCTCTGACTATTATGTTATGCTCATCAGTTGAGGGTTTCCCTTTTCGTCATGAAGCCTAACATGACATCTGGCCAACCTCCCCCTTTAGACATCACTGTTAAAGGTATTTTTTAAAAAATAATCACTAGTATCCTACTAAGAGTTTTACAATTTTGGAATATCGTAAATATACAGTATTTCATCTATTTCTTTAATATTTTGAGTATTGGTGATTTCATAAGAATGAGTATTCTCTCCACTGCTGAGTATCACAAGCCCTTATGCCTTAGTAGACTGTCCTGGGGTGGCTGAAAAATTCATCACTGAGACCAAACTGGTGATAAATCTTTCTAAACTTAATTAGGCTGTTCTTTAGAAAAGACATAAAGGGTGTCCCAAAAGTCTTAGTTCAGTTTTAAGCTTTATTAGCTATTAAATATTTAATACTGAATTAAATTTATTATTCCCTGTATAAGAATGCTGCCAAGCCTGTACAAGTCTTTCCAGCTTGTGCCCTTTCAAAGCCCAAAGTCATTTCATACTATAATCAGAAAGGGACTTATAGTAATGAATAAATAGACCTTTGAGAACTAGCCTGAGATTATAAGTATCACTTATAGAAATGTCATAAGAAAATTCCAATGAACGGATTTTGGAAAATCTTTTCTAAAACTGGTATTTGTCTATACTTATGTAGCAGGCTTTCCCTAAAATGCTAAAATAAAATTTCCAAAAAACTTGTAGGTGTTATTATGTATATATAACCTATATCAGATTGCCTGCTGTCTAGGGGAAGGGGGGAGGAAGGGAGAAAAATGAGAAATTGGAAATCTTATATAAACAAATGTTGAAAACTATTTCTACATGTAACTGGATAATAATAAAATACTTTTACTTCAAAAAACTTGTAGGAAGCCACACTGATGCTTTGACAGTGAGTGGTAAAAGTCACCAAGTGTTCATTTTTCCACAATATTTCTTTTGTGGCTCTCCCTACTAGTATCCTTTTTTGGATTTTACTTGTTCTTATCTCCCCCAGCCCTAGTCCTATCTATACCCATATTTATCACTGGTGTCCTGCCTACTATGATACACAGTAGAAAATTAAATTACATATTAATGAATCCAAGGGTCTATCAATATTAACTCTCCACAGGGGGGGCTAGGTAGCACAATGGATAAAGCACCAGCCCTGGATTCAGGAGGACCTGATTTCAAATCCTGCCTCAGACACTTGACACTTACTAGCTGTGTGACCCTGGGCAAGTCACTTAACCCTCATTGCCCTGCCCCAAAACAAAAAAACAAAAAATTAACTCTCCACAACAGTGTTGCAATCTGTTGAAGTCAACGGAGAGCTAGTGAAAGAGTCGGGTTTCATCAATCATGTGCCTTTTACAGATTTTAAAAGATTGATAAAAGTTCTTTTTTTTTTAAAACCACAGAACAGTACTGTTTCCCTTATCTTCTTCCCATGCACTAAAACCCCAATACATAGAAAACGTGCACAAAAGCTGGGAAACTTCCCAACAGCGTGGGAAGCCAATCTAAGTAGTCTATTAGGGCTGCTAAGGGCAAATTGCAAAGCGAACTTATAATCAACCTGCAAAAGTTATACACATAAACATTCTAGAAGAACTAAACCATCCTTGAGGGCAGGGACTGCTTCCCTCCCCCCACCTCCCTTAGTATTCCCTGCCCTTGGCTGAGGGGCTGGCACAAAGTCAGCCACTTTATAAATGTCTGTGGACAGAATCCATCTCTGTCAAAAAGGCACTCATACATTCACGACCCTCAAGAGAAGGTGAAACATCACTGACAGAATCTTCTTGAGACAGCTAATAAGAGCTGCGGAAGCCAGTAGACTGGGGGGCGTTTTAATATAGAAATCTTTAAAAGATTTGGAGGAAGATGACAAGTGAATAACTCACCAGGGAAACTACTTATTTGGGGCTTCAAGTCTGAGGATCGATCCTTATTTCCCTCCGCAAACCCAATCGGCCAATAAAATTTAATACCCCTATTTATGATGCCTCCAAGCCTCAGAGACAGCTAGGTGGAGCAGAGTGGACAGAGCCCAAGACTCAGACGTCCAGAAGACCCGAGTTCAAATTCAGACTCAAGTCTCTGTGATTCAGTTTTCCCTTCTACAAAACGGGGATCGTAACAGCAACTACCTCCCAGGGTTGTTGTGGGGATGGGGATATTTGTAAAATTTTAAGCAGCAAACTTTAATGGGTGCCGCACGCACGTGCACGCACGTATGTAGACACAGATTAAGCACATACATACACTTGCATACACGCATGTGCGTGTAGGCACCTGTGTTATCACACATATAAATTCAGGCCTGGGGCAAACTGATCATCTTACAGTTGCTTCTATCTCTTCAATCGGAAGCGTCTAGGGTGCTCCGCGAGCCCCCGGGCAGGCCTTCTTTGGCACGTGGTGCTGCCTCAGTCTTCCCCAAACCCGATTCTGGTTTCCGGACCCACCGACCCGCTCCCATCATCCCGCAGCCCCTGCCCTTACTGCTCTCCGCAGCAGCCCCCGGGGCCGCCTCCTCCGGCTCGGGCTCGTCGGGCTCGGGCGCCGCCTCCTCCGCCATATTCTCCATAGTTACCACTTCCACGCCCGGCCCAGTCAGGGGCCCGGGGGGCGCCGAGGGGGTGTGTGTGGGGGGCCTCCGCGGCGACGCCGCTTCCCAGTTGGTCACGCGATGGAGGGCGGGGGTAGAAGTGGCGAGAGGTGGGGGATGCTTGCGGGGCTGGGAGTGGGGGAATGGGGGAGGGTGCCCAAGTTCCTCAGGCGGAGACCAAGGGAAACACCGGTATTCGGTGATCCCGGAGGTTCCCCAGTCCCTGAGGCATTCAGCATCCACGCGCCTCTGCGCGCTGACGTATGAGGAACTCTGGCCAATGAAGTAAAAGGGCTCTGTCTCCATGGCGTGTTCACTGTCACTCCGACTTTATTCTCCACCCTCTGAACAATGAAAGAACTACAACATCCAGGCTGCACTGCGAGTCCAGTGATTGAGGAGGCCTAGATGGAGGGGGGTGAGGCGGCGTTCTAAGCTCCTAAAGGGAAAGAAAACCAAACCAAAACAAACCTTGCTCGCGAGGTTCCCGGGAAGGCTAGGAAAGAACTACAATTCCCAGAGGGCATTGGAGCAGAGGGACCTTCGCAGGGGCCTGGGCCTTCGGCGCTGCAGCCGTCTGGGGTGAGTAGTGGGTTCCCTAGGGAGAGGTGCTGGGGTATGACGGGGTCGCGGCCCCCGAGGCTGGGTCCACACTGGTGACGCTTCGAAAGGCCCTCCTAGGCCAGGTATCCTCTCTTTTTTGCTTTTATTGTTTGGTTAAGTTTAATCACTCTCGCCTCCCCCCCATCCCCGCCCCGTCTCGGTATTTCCTGTTGGTCTCTCTCCGATAGCTTCCTGTGACTGGCAGAGTACCCACTCTTGCAAAAGACAGCTCCTGCCCTCAGGGAGCTTACAGTCTAATGGTGGAGAGGACGCGGAAACCCTCTCTGTACATTCAAGATACAGATGGGCTGTGTTGGCGGGGGGAGGGGGAGGGGATTCAGAGGGGGAAGGCATCCTTATTAAAGAGAACTTGGAAAGGTGGGGGTTTTGGCGTAGGAAGACCGGGAAGTCCGGAGGTGGAGCGGAGGAAGGAGCCGAGTCCGGAGATGGAATGCCTTGGGCGAGGAGGCCCCAGGCGCCGACTCCGAGAGGTAGCGGAGGTGACAGGGGCCTGGGGGGTGGGGGGGGGGGAGATGGGGTCGGGACTGCGTGCGCTCTGGGAAGATTGAGCGGTGGATGGACTGGAGCGGGGACGGACTTGAGACCCTCCGGCCGATTGGGGCAGTCCGTGGTACAGAGGGGAGGGGATGGGATGAGGATCCCTCCCAGGGTGTCTTTATAGTGGGGTTCCTCAGGAACCCTCCCGAGGGGGCTTCCTTCCTTCCTCCAGCTCTTCCGAAAATGGTAGACCTCCTCCGCCTCGGATTATAAGGTTCAGAGTTGTAGGAGATCCAAGACATCGTCCACCCCAATCCTCTGGGAGAAGCTGGGCTTCTCAGACCCCAGACCCAGTGCTGGTCTCTTGTATCGTTCTGTTTTACTGATTCTACTTCACTAATTGCGTAATCTTTAATCAATCAACCAATCAATTAATCAATCAAGTATTTATTAAGAGCCTACTTTGTGCTGGGTGGTGGGGATACTAAGTAAAAAGAATGAAACAATTTCGACCTCCAGTACATTTGAGTAGAAGATACAAGTACATATAAAGGGATTTACAATATAAGCATGAAATTTAAAATAACTATTTTATGTGTGTGGGTGTGTGCCTATAGATACATGTATATCCGTATACTACTCTGCATGCATATATGCCCGCATATAGTATATACACACATACAGAGCTATACAAACACAAGGTAGTTTGGAAATGAGAAGGCATTAGCAGTAAAGGCTTCATGTGGAAGATGATGCCTAAATTGCATCTCACATCATCATCATCATCAAAAGATAGCTAGCATTTATATAGTCTTTTAAGGAGACAGAGGTAAGGTGGGATTGTATTTCAAATGGAGGGGTCAGTCAGTGCAAAGGCATCTAGATTGGAGATGGTCAGTCTGGAGTGAGGGCAACAGCGAGAAGGCTGTTTTGGTGGGAACACAGTGGGGGAGGGGGAGAAAAAGAAGAATTTCTGGGGACCTCTGAAATGACTGCATTGTTTGCCACTGTGAGGAAGGGAATAAATACATCTATTGCTTTGGGTTTTCTCTTACTGTAAAAGTCACTGAACAAAATTAGTTTGGAACTAGGCAAACAGGAAGAGCAACCCCACCGTTACATCTCCCCCAGTGGGGCTATGAGTGTCCTCTAACAAAAGAAGCTTATTGGATTGCTGGGGAAGAAGTTGATGTTGTTGATCTTATCTTTTGGCTTTCTGATTGGGCCAGTCTGTTGTTGTTGTTGGCATCTGTGAATTTGGAATTAGGATGACTTGGATTTAAATGCTGTCTCTGAGGGTTGTTTTAGCACTTCATAAAGCTTGAGCTGGAAAGGACCTTAGAGAGAGTCTAATCCAAACCCCTCTTGTTCAGAATAAAGTGACTTGCCTAAGAAGTTGAACCCTTTGACCCCAAGCTCATTCCATGGCATTTAAAAAATGAGAATAACACTTGTTATATCTGTTTCACAATGTTGTGAGGCTTAAATGAGATCATGTAAATAAACTACATGGTAAACTTAAAAAGTGCTATACAAATATTAGTTGGTGAGAATGCTATTTTATCAGATTCATAGAAACACTATTTTGTGAAGCGTGGTGGTGAAGCATAGCTGGCATTTATACAACACTTTAAGGATTGAAAAGTGCTTTACAGACACCTCATATTGATCTTTACAACAGACCTGGTAGGTGCTATTTCTCATTTTACTGATGGAGAATCTGAGGCAAGCAAGTTAAGTATCTATGTCACAGGTTACCCAGCTTGTTCGGGGTCACACAGGCTAAGTGTCTGAGGACATATTTGAACTATATTGACTAGCGTTGACTCACATCATTGGAATGTTCAAAGACTTAACTATCTAGTATTCTGGAAATATGGTCTGAGGCTAGATAATATACAATAATAATTATCATTGAGTAATAGGTTTAGATCATAGTATCATAGAACTTCATACTAAAAGGGACCTTTGAGAACATTAAGTACAAATCCTCATTTAAAGAATTAGGACATTCTATCTGTTATGGGCCCAGAGCACCCCAGAAGTTCTCAAAGAAACTTCTCCTTGAGAAACTAAACCAAAGGACAGACACACCTAAAGAGACCAGTGGAACCAGATCAGCAGTGAGCTAGCTCCCGGACCCCCACCCTTCATTCAAGTCTTCTCCACCCCGGGGAGATAAATTTGAGTGTGGCTGCTGCCTTTGTGTTCTTTATTAGCAGTCTGTTATAACTTTAAGGGGTCAGGCGCTATAGGGAGTTTGGAAGTTGATTTTAAGACCATATCATGTATAAAGGAGAGAGAACTGGGGATTTTGAAAACATCAGGCAAGAATTGGATTAATTTTCATGTTTCCTGATTTCCTCATTACCACTGAAGCAATTTTATATTGAGAGAAATGATTCTTTCATCTAGTAATAGCCTAATTATTAAATTAAGACCAAGGTTTTCCCCCTTTTCTACTTCCTCATCCAGAAATCCACCAGTGGCAAAATCTTGCTTATACTTAGCTGAAAGGATGGCTAAGATCAAATCAAAAACACTAAAGAAATTCTAAGCTTTGGTGAATGGGTGGATTCCTTTTCATTGTGTTTATTCCGAGAGGTCTGGGAAAATGTGGATTCTCCCTTTTGTCAACTTGGTGATATGGAAATTGATAGGCCACTTTAACTAGTATTTGGGTGCTTTGTGTCACGACCCCAAGACTCTCATTGGAATATAGTTCACCTCATTACATATAATATTCATTCTCTCTTATGAACCAATCCACAGTTTGTTATGGGGGAAATAAATAGGTGGGGGTTTGGGATAGGAGTTTGGGGTCCTTAGGAATACCTCTTTAAAGAATTACACCCTATTGCACACAAATCCAATAGAATAAGATAATAGTTTATTTTAGGGACTGGGGAAGGGAAACCAAGAGAGAAATCCTTTCTCTTGGAGAGAAAGCATAGCACAGAGTTGTGGCTCTGAGATACATATCTCCTGGAGCAGGAGACTTGCAGTTACTTTTATCGAAGACTGATGGGGATGATCGTCTGACTGTGGAAAGTTCCCTTATTGAGGGAGGACCATCCCCCACTGGTGGTGGCTGGGGGAGTTGGGTGAGGGGTGGTTGCAGATCTTATTTCCCCAGGGGTGGGGGAGGCTGGAGTGAAGGGTGGTGGTCCCAGAACTAGCTCAGTCCAGATCTGGTATCATTTATCTCTTTAGGTGTGTCTGTCTTTTGGTTTAGTTTATCAAGGAGAAGGTTCTTTGCTGTACCCCAGAAAATTTCTGGGGTGGTGCTAGGCCCATAAGTTGAATTTCACCCTCAGGTGTACCCCTTTTCAAAAGACTTTATACACATGAAAGGTTCCAATGGCACTGTGTATATGTACTATAAGCCTGTTTTGCTGACTGCTTTTAATTTACCCAGGAACTGTCTCCTGGAAATTTTTAATTGTCATAATATATTGCTCTTAGTTTTGACGTGGGATGGAATTTGGGGTCAAATTGATTGTGAGTCATCCCAAAAGAATTACAAGACTTAGTGACTCAGTTTCCCAAGTTTTATTGCAGTACTGTGGGTGACCACAGGGAGAGAACCAGAATATTGGAAAGGTATCTCTCAAATAAGGAAAGGAAAGACAGTTGTATTTATAGTATGGATAAATTGATTATCAGTGTCATTATAACAATTTCCACCTAGGGGTGTTACAAGGGAGGGCCTATCCTAATTTGGAGTTCCTAGGGTCCTAACCCAACCCCTGAGGCGGGTACCTTTTTCTGTGGAGGTGTGTTTTGGGGGTTTACACATCATAAGGTGAATCTGGGGACAAATTTGGCCTTTTCTGCGCATGTCTCTTTCTGATTCCCATGGCTAGTTTCAAAATATAATCATTTTTCATTAGAATTTCTATAGGTTGTCTTTTTCCTTTATTGTTATTTTGACCTGACCCTTATGGATGTTGATCACTATGGGTACAAGAACCTTACAGAAGTTATTCATTAACTGGGATCTGACTCCCTTTTAGAGCTAATATCTGTATTAGAGCTTGGGGCTTAGGTTTTTCTATTAACCCCTTTTTGCCTCCTACATCAGTTTGAAATTGATATCACAGCAAAACTGTAGAAGCATTAAACTCATAACTTGGCTTGGTTTAGCATTGGGAAATTTATACTATTATTTTTCTTGAAAAAAAAATTACTGTCAATCAGTTTGTTTTGGGTCCAGGGCACCCCAGAAGTTCTCTGACAGACACACCTAAAGAGCTAAGTGGAACCAGATCTGACTGAGCTAGCTTCAGGACCTCCACCCTTCATTCTAGTCTCCCTCAACCCTGGGGCGATAAGATTAGCTGTGGCTGCTTCCTTTGTGTCCTGAGGAGATGGCTTCCGAGATCTGCAGCTCAATTCCTCCAGCCACCACCAGTGGGGGATGGTCCTCCCTCACTAAAGGAACTTTCCACAGTCAGATGGTCATCTCCATCAGTCATCTATAAAAATACCTGCCAGAGGGGCAGCTAGGTGGCGCAGTGGATAGAGCACCAGCCCTGGATTCAGGAGGACCTGAGTTCAAATCCAGCCTCAGACACTTGGCACTTACTAGCTGTGTGACCCTGGGCAAGTCACTTAACCCCAATTGCCTCAAAAAACCCACAAAAACAAAAACAAAAGTACTTGCCAGTCTCCTGCTCGAGGAGATTGGTATCTCAGAGCCACTCTCTCTGTGCCTTTCTCCCCATGAGAAGTCCAAGGACTTCTTTCATGGTTTCCCTTCCCTTCCCTTCCTCAGGCCAGAGATAAAGGACTGTCTTATTCTAATTGCTTTTGTGTGCATGTGGGTGTAATTCTTTGTTGTTGTTGTTGTTGTTGTTGTTTTTGAGGGGCAATGAGGATTAAGTGACTTGCCCAGGGTCACACAGCTAGTAAGTGTCTAGTGTCTGAGGCTGGATTTGAACTCAGGTCCTCCTGAATCCAGGGCCAGTGCTTTATCCACTGTGCCACCTAGCTGCCCCCAAGGGGGTATAATTCTTTAAAGAGGAATTCCTAAGGACCCCAAACCCCTTACCCCATTTTCCCTATGACAAGTTTATATTGTTAAAGTTACTTTGAACAGTCACCAAACAATGCCACAGATGGCAGTGCTTTTTAAAAAATTAATTTAAAAAAATTGACAATAATCCTTCTTTCCCTCTTACCCAAACTCCCTTAATTCCCATTTGAAAAAGAAAGACAAAGCTCCTGTTATCAGTGTGTATAGTTGATAAAATACATTTCAGCATTGGCCATGTCCTCCCCAATGTATCATTTTATACTTTGAGTTTCTCTATAAAGAATTGTCCGAAGCATGTTTCATCTATGGACATCTGGAATCATGGTTGGTCTTTATGCTAATCAGAATTCCTAAGTTCTTCAAAGTTGTTTGTCTTTACAGTATTATCATATAAATTGTCCTGGTTTTACCCTTCCACTCTGCATCAGTTCATACAAATTTTCCCGTGTTCTGAAACCATTTCTTTATTAATATCTTACAACATAATAGTATTCCATCACATTTATATACCATAAATTGTTCAGCCATTCTCCAGCTGATGGGCACCCTGTCAGATTCTAATTGTCACCTCAAAAAGAATCATCAGTATTTTTTGTCTTTTTTAGTTAGAGAGTTTGTTTTGTTTAGGGCTAATCCCTCTCAATCTGCCCTTCACTCTGATTCTCCCTTTTCCCTTTACCCATGTCCTTCCAATTTCCCTGTGGAGTGAAATTTATTTCTGTACCCAACTCTTGTGTGTGTGTGTGCGCGCGCGCGCGCGTGTGTATGTGTGTGTGTGTGTGTGTGTGTGTGTGTGTGTTTCTTCCTTCCTATGACCATTTCATTTTTTTGAATTAGAATTCATAGGAAAAGAATTTAAAGACAGAGATCTCAGAGGTAAAAATATTCTTTTTTCTTTTTTGTCTGAACTCTTCATTTTATTTTTTATTTTAAGTTTTCTAATCTTTTTTCCCCAATTGCATGTAAAAATATTTTTTAAACATTTGTTTTTTGGAATTGTGAGTTCCAATTTTTCTCCCTCCCTTTTCTCTCCTCCATTAGAGGGTAAGCAATTTGATATAAATTATACATGTACAATCATGCAAAACATATTTCCTTATTAGTCTTGTGAAAGAATACACAGACCAAAAAAAAAACCCATTGAAAAATAAAGTGAAAAATAGTATATTTCAATCTGCATTTAGTCCCCATCAGTTCTTTTTCTGCAGGTTGATAGCATTTTTCATCATGATTCCTTTGGAATTTTCTTGGAACATTGTATTATTGCTGAAAATAGTTGTCATTCACAGTTGATCATCATACAGTATTGCTGTTACTGTGTACAATGTTTTCCTGGTTCTGCTCACTTTACTTTGCATCAGTGTATGTCCATGTTTATCTGAAATCATCCTGCTCTGTCATTTCCTATAGCACAGTAGTATTTCTTCACAATCACGTAACACAATTTGTTTAGCCATTTCCCAATTGATGGATATCCCCTCAATTTCCAGTTCTTTGCCTCCACAAAAAGAGTTGTCATAAATTTTTTTGTACAAGTAAGACCTTTCCCCCCTTTTTTTGATCAAAATATTATTGAGACTCTACTATGGATATTTTTACACATTATTAATTGTATAGTTGGGGATCTGGTATAGCTGTTTTATCTTTCTTCCTCAGGTTCTCCCCCATCCCCCCAATAAAAGGTTTTTTGGTTTTTGTTTTGTTAATATTAGAATCCATGCCTAAAAGATTTAGAAGGGATCTAACTACTATCTTTTACCAAACAAATAGTCATATTGACCCGAATTGGAGACCACTGTAAATGAGAACTCACTACCATCTAAGACAGCATATTAGATTTTTGGGCACGAACTGTTAGGAAATTAATTCCTTTTACTGAGCTCAAATCTGCCTACCTATAGTTTTCACCTATTGGTCCTGGTGTTACCCTCTGGAACCAAGTAGGAAAAGCCGTTTCCTTTTTCTGCTTGGCAGTTATTCATGTTTTTGAAGTTAATGTTCATGTTTCCTTTTGAAATGGCTATTTCCTAGGGTTCTGTTTAGCATTTTTGAAAATACTTGGATAAATGCAGGGATGGTTTACTAAATTTGCAGATAAAGAGCAGGTTGGATAGCTTTTTTTTTTTTTTTTGGGTAGGGCAGTGAGGGCTAAGTGACTTGCCCAGGGTTACACAGCTAGTAAGTGTCAAGTGTCTGAAGCCAGATTTGAACTCAGGTCCTCCTGAATCCAGGGCCTCCTGGATACCTTTTGAACTGAGTGACAGAGGGATCTAGAAAGATTTTGACATTCTAGAACATTGAACTGAATCTAATATTAAGTTGAGTAGGGATAAATTGGCAAAACATTTAATCTCTCAGCGTTCCTACAACAATGAAATCACATCTAAACCAAAAATTTTTTTTGAGTTAATGTATATTGTTGATTGTTTTATAACCATTATATAAATAAAGTAATTATTAAAAGCAAAATATTCAGAATTTATTAATAGGATACGGTACCTGATTCAACTGAACTACATCCTTAGCTACAGAAATAACTGTTAGAAGTGGTTGCTAAGTTACCATATGTGCAGCAAGAAAGTCATAGTGGATAAGTGCATTGTCTGGAGTCAGGAAGATTAGAGTTAAAATTTGAACTCTGGTACTTAGTGGTTGTGTGACCCTGGTAAAGTCATTTAATGATGCACCTACCACTCAAGATTGTGAGAATCAAATGAGATCATATTTGTAAAGCACTTAGCACAATGCCTGGCACATAGTAGGCAATTAATAAGTGTTTGCTCTCTCCCTTCTTCCCTTTTATAATATTTGAAACATTTTGGAGAATTGAAGAGCTATAGCAGTGTTAGAGAAGGAAAAATGTCTTATTTTTTATAAAAGGGAAGAGAATGAGGTCTGCCTCTAGTCTAGGTAGCCTGTAGTTGGTTTTAACTAGATTTCAGAAAATCAGTTTCACAAGTATAAAATAGGACAGGCTTGATTACACAGTTATACAGAGTTTCAGTGGATTGCAAGCCCTGTAAGGGTACATATATAAAAGATGTAAAGGTAGAATCAATAGGACTTAGCAACAGAGTGGACATAGTGGGTGAAAGAAATTGAAGAGTCCAGTGATACCAATGTTGCAAGCCTGGGTGACTAGGAGGATGATAGGAAGAGGGGAGGGTTTGGGGCTAAAGACAATGAGTTTAGATTTGGACAGGAGAGAGGCTAGGGCTGGTTAAATAGATCTGAACTTACTAGCATAGAGGTGATAATTAGTCTGTGATGAATGAAAAGTATCCATTATAGCCTGCATGTGAAGAGGTTACAATGCCAGACTGGGAGTTTGTAATTGACCCCAGATAAAAGGAAGCCACTAGGGTTTATTGAGTAGGGGAATGACATAATTAGACCTGTGCTTTAGGAAAAACACTTGGGTGGTTGTGTGGAGGCTGGTTTAGCCTGGGCTAGACTAGATAGATACAGGATGACTGATTAGAAAACTACTATTAGCTGTGTGGCCCTGGGCAAGTCATTTAACTTCTGTTTGCTGTAATCCACTAGAGAAGGAAATGGCGAACCAAGGACTTGACCTAGGTTTGTGGCTATGAGTAGGAAAAACGGGGGCTAGATGGGAGAGCCAGGTGGAGATAGAAGTAATAAGACCTAGCAAATGATTGAAAATGGAGGTGAAAAAGAGTGACTGGCTACTTTCTTTGGCTTCTCAGATCTTAGGTTAAAACAAATACTTGGGTTTAGGATTTTAGAAAATTGGTATTCAGGAAGTGGTACAATCACGAACTTTATTGTTATTTGATGGAGCAAGCAGGCAAACAAAGCAGATATATATATACACTGTGGCGATATAAACAGACAGAGGTTTATCCCTACATGAAAGAAACTCATCCTATTCTGAAGGTGAGGGAGACGTGTTGGGGCAGAAATACTCTCAGAGTTGGGGTTCAGGTGGCAAGATTATATACTCAAAAAATGGCCTTGGTAAAAACAGCTGATCAAGGCCAGATGTAGGAGGAGACTTTCCTAAGCAGACCCAGATATGGTATAGATATTCTTGGGGTCCCTTATCAGTACCAGGCTTGGGTGATGATAGGGTATGGGGAACTTCTTTTTGGGGAACATAAATTAAATTGGTGGTGGTGGTGGGGAATCCAATGTTAACTAAGCAAAAGAACAACTCCAGACCCTTGTAGCAGGTCAGATAGCAAGCTTTACCTGCCTGATACAGTCAACAGTGGCAAAGTGTAACTATCTGGTTTGTATGTATGCTTCTATGGGCATTAGAACTACTTGGCCCAAGTGATTCCATATCAGAGTCCTGCCATTAAACTATTGACATTAAGTTATTATCAAACAGTTTATAATGACCACATTGGCCAAGAATGGCATGGAGATTTGGGGTTAGTGTAAGGATTGTGGGGCCCATGATGGAAATAGGGAAGCTTAGAAAAGGAGTGTATTCAGGAGAAAGTTGTTGAGGTCTGTTTGAGACAACAAGTAAATACTCTCTCTCTTAAGTGATAAAGGGCTAGAACTTAGCAGATAAGAAGACCAAAATCTCAATCTTATTTTCTCAATAAGCAGTAGAAGTTGTGTGTTAATCATCTCTAGTAAGAAGTGATTCATTATAAGGCCTAGTGTGAGAAAATAATGGGTTTCGGGATAATATTAAGATTGATTGGATTGACTTTGCTGATTGACATGCTTAAAGTTAACTTAATTAAAACCACACTTACCTGAAAGCCTGGCCCTCAGAGCAGGTTCTGCTCATGGACCATCCTCAAGTCCAGTGAACCAATAGATTTGAAGGATAGTAGCCAATTAGCTAGGAGCTGTATGGAAAGTGGGGGGGGGGTCCTCCTTTGGAGTGGGGAAGAGAAGGAAGTCAGCCTGAACTTTATCTCTCCTCTAGGCTTGATAGGCCTTTCTTAAGTTTCTGAGCCATGTGTTCTCTCTTTCCTAATATTTGGTATGCTTTAAGAAATGCTTAATGCCCAAAACTGGTGCTAAAACTTTTAATTTATAAGTAGCAATATATTAGAAACCCCAGATAATTTTCCCCAAACTTGGGACAAAAATAAGGTGACCAACATGTAATTTTATTATTATTATTATTATTATTATTTTTGCAGGGCAGTGAGGGTTAAGTGACTTGCCCAGGGTCACATAGCTAGTAAGTGTCAAGTTTCTGGGGATGGATTTGAACTCAGGTCATCCTGAATCCAGGACCAGTGCTTTATCCACTGTGCCACCCACCTGCCCCCAGACCACATATAATTTTAAACACCACACTGGAGAAATATAATTTCCAATTATGTTTTTATTTTAACTTTTAGCTTTTCACAATGTCCAAGAAAGGATACAGTGGCAAACAGGAAAAGTCTCCAAGAAAGGGCGTGTCTCCTTCACACAACCTAGATGAAAAAGTAAGTTGTCTGATTTTATGATATAAATATAATATTTTCACACTTTGATTTTTGTTTTAAAAGGAAAAAAAATCAGTTTATCCCAGGATAATGACATTTTTTTTTCCCTCAAGAAAATAATTTATATGAAGATGAAATGGAATGACATTCTAATAATGTTATTTCTTAGTTTCTATCAGTATTGTTTAGGATGGCTGTAGGTTAGGTTTGGGAGGAATTAGAGAGATTTGTTTACTATGTATCTCATTATGACAGAGACTAGTGATTTAATTGACCTGAAGTGGACTATAGGATATTAAATGGGTTGTCTCCAAGGTTATGTGAATGTGAATGTGGCTCAGTCTTGGAGATGGCCATTAATGATACTAATGATACCAAGATGAAGGCCGTACTCATTTCCTGATATGGGCAAGGTGAGTTGTTTAAAAAAAGAAACAAAAAACTGCCTCAAGGTGTTGTATTATATTACCCTGGGTTGTGAAACCCTTGGAATGAATCAGATTCTTAGAAAGAAAAGGCATGGGAATGTGTGAGTGTCGTAGAGATTTATTGTCAGCACCTCATTCAAGGTATGTAAGGTAGGTCATAGCCCTAATATGCTAGATATGCCATTGATGGCCCCAGACCTGGAACTAGGAGGCCGGGTCAAAACTTTTAAGTATTGAATATTTATATGAACATCCAATTATAGTCACTTTGGGGGGGGGGGTTAATAATCCTATTCTTGGTTTCTTCTCCCTAGTGGAGCATTTATTTTGGGAAGGGGTCCTGGTCCTGGTGGGATGCATGTCAATCACTATGGGACTTGACTGAGCACTGTGAGGTATTAGTTGCACTCTTTTTTTTTTTTTTTTTTTGCAGGGCAGTGAGGGTTAAGTGACTTGCCCAGGGTCACACAGCTAGTAAGTGTCAAGTGTCTGGGGCCGGATTTGAACTCAGGTTTTCCTGAATCCAGGGTCAGTGATTTATCCACTGTGCTAGCTAGCTAACTGCCCCCCAGTAGGATTCTTTAACTTTTTCTTTCAGGGGAGATTGTGAGCAGCCTTCATTATTTTCCTAATCATCATAGAAAATAGGGATTATATCCAGGAACTTCCCTAAAATCAGTTATTAATAACAGGAAATAGTTAACTATTAACTAACCATATAGTGCTTATTGTATGCCAGGCACTGGACTAAGCACTTTACAATTGTTAGCTCATTTGAATCTTTTAGCAACTCTGTGAAATGATTACTTTTCTATTATATTGATAACCAATGAGTAATATCAGGATCCAGGGGTTTTTCTCTTTTTACTTCCTCATTCAAAGCCCAGTCCTTGTGGGGCCTTCTCTGAAGAATACTTCTGATAGATGAGATTGTCCTGAATCCTCCCCACACAGAGAATCTAACTGAGGTGATTCCAGCCCTAAAAGTATTAGGCTTATGCCCCCACTTCTCCCCGTTGTTCAGCTTGGGTGGTCTGGGTGAAGATGGATTCCTTTGCCTTTTCTGCCAGAGGTAACTGAGTCTTACTCAGGCCACGTTGTCAGTGGGAGGGTCTGAGGGCTTTTAGGCCAGCCCCTCATTGGAAAAAGTCCACCCATTAACCAGTCAGGGTTGGTTTTTACTTATCTAGGGCAACCCAGTTTTCTTTCCATGATTTTCCTTCCATGATCTTTGGTTAAGAGTATTTCATCAAGGAAACACTCTGCGTTCCTCAAAGAAACAAAGGGGGGAATGTGGTAGCTGCCCAGGGGTCCGACTTGATTCACTTAGTAGTGTTTGAATTGGGTGTGAATGAGGAACTACTAAGTACCCACTTAAAGGTGATTAGATTTTAGCCACTAGCCAGGCCTGAGGAGAGTATGCTCTCAGAGGCTATGAACTTCGGAGACTGCTCTCAGCTAATCAACTTGAAGAACCTCCCATTTCTGGGAGGAGGACAGGAAGTAGGAAGTAAAGGCTGGCAGAAGGGATCTTCCTCTTTTGTTTTGAGACATTGGTGTGGTGGCAGAATTTCACATAGGTGGTTAGGAAAGGAAAGGTTTCTGTCTCTCTGGCTATACCAAATAGATCCAAGCTCTAATGAATCCTTAAAAGCCTAAACTCTTGGTGAATTTATCAGTGATTTTAGCCAGTTTCCCCCAAAACTGGGGGAACAGATTAGAACCCACATTTAGATTTTTAAACAACACAAGAGAGACCATTGACTTTCATTTTATTATTTGCTAACTTAATAAACTGATTATTAACTACCCAGAAATTCTGTCTCTTAGGCTTATTATTCAGCTCACCTTGGAGGAGGGTGCTATTATACCCACGGTAGACCTGGATTACTGTTGTTTGGGAAGGTTTCCAAGGCCCTGGCATAGAGAGAACCTTATGGCCCCTGTTAGGTCCTCTCCTGGCTCTGTGACCTTGGGCACTTCTCTTCTGGGAAACAAGAGGGCTGAACTTCATGATTTCTAAGGTCCCTTCTAGCTCTCAGTCTGTGCTCCTGTTACTGCTGGGACCTACACTGACTTACTGAGGGGCTTCAGCATGAGATAACTTTTTGCTAACAAGATCACCACTTAGGGCCTTCGTTTGGGCTGCCTTGTGAGGTAGCAGTTATGTCCACTTCATAAGTAAAGCCTGGATGACACTTGTTGGGGATATTGTAGAAGGGACTGATTCTTCATGTGGCCTCTAAGGTCCCTTCTTTCACTGAGATTCTGTGACTCTTCAGGTCAGCTTTTCCTATTTATATAAGGTTACTCACTCTGAATGTGGGGAGAAGTGGCTGGGAACCATATGTCTTCATCTCCCATCTTCAGTGGAATCCTATTGGATTCATTCTTTTATTTAATAAACAGTTATTAACTATCATTTGAAAGGTTCTGGAGGGCAAGGATTGTGTTGTTTTTTATCTCATCCACCCAGAACCTAGTATAGTCTCTTAATGCTTATTTAATTGAATGAATAGGCCTGTCCTGAAGGCTAACTAAATTTTAAAGAATCATAGAATTGGGGCAGCTAGGTGGTGCAGTGGATAGAGCACCGGTCCTGGAGTCAGGAGTACTTGAGTTCAAATCTGGCCTCAGACACTTCACACTTACTAGCTGTGTGACCCTGGGCAAGTCACTTAACCCCAATTGCCTCACTAAAAACAAAAGCAAAAACAACCAAAAAGAATCATAGAATTTCAGAATGTTTAAGCTAGAAGTGACCTTGGGAAGCCATTGGGTATACACTGCTTCCTTTGATATAAGAAACCAACTCTCAGAAAGGTTTTTCTTACTGTCGTATAATAGCTCTAGATACAGGAGTAGAACTCAGTTCTGCAGCATTTTAGGTCTGTATTCTTTCTACCACACCTGCTTTCCCACCTTGCCTTTTATTTACATCTTTACATTCTCACAGGTAAGTATTATCCATTGAGTACTTACTAAGCATTGATATGTTATAATATATAGAACAAACTCTTTTTATAGCACTTTTAAAATTGTGCTTTCTCTTCCTCCCCTTTTCCTTTTGGAATTCTTAGGAAAAGAAGCAGAAAAGAATCTCTTCCAAAGTGCCAAGTCCAAGTTATGTGTCTTATTCCAGAAGTTCAACTTCTTTAGGGAAGAGAAAGTTGGTAAGTTTTTAGCTACCCTGAATAATTTAAGTTATATGCTGATATCTTGTTTCTTTCTCTCATTCTTTTTTGTTAACCTTAATAATGTTATAGTCTGATTTTCTTTTTTTCTTCTTGGCCAATTAAATCACAAGTCTCTGGCATAATGAGATACATAGTAAACAAATCTCCCTAATTCCTCCCAAATCTAACCTATAGCCATCCTAAACAATACCTATAGACACTAAGAAATAACATTATTAGAATGTCATGCCATTTCATCTTCTTATACATTTTAACTTCCTCCTCCTCCTCAAAAACTGTTCATTAATAGCCTAATTGCATTTGTGCATACTCATTGTACCTGTAAGACTAGAATACGCTTCCACATGCACCCCTTCCCCCCCCCCCCCCCCAGTTAGGGAAATTATAAATGGATGCGTGTAGGGGACATGCAATATACTTACCTAATGTATGAACAGGTAGGTAAGTGTGCACAAGGGAAGGAAGGTATGTTATTTTGGTTAATGCCAAGAAGAGTAGTTGTGAGAATGCTATTTTATCTAATGTAGAATACAGTAAGCATTTTGGTTTCATAGAATTTAACTTCATTTTAGTTGATACTTATCAGATTAATCTTCATGTCATTCATAAAAAAATTTTTTCAGCAGATCTCTCTTGTTTATAGGTTAAAGTATAGGAACCCACTTGTCTGGTCTGCCAGGTTTTCTCTAACTGATCCAACATTATCTCCCATTGTTACCCTATATGCATATTCCATTTCAGCTTGCCTCGTTTCCTCACTGTATGCACCATATTTGAACTCACCATACTCATTTGTAGTCCCAAGACTTTGTTCATGTTGGTTTCCCAACTTGGAAGGCCTTTACCTTTGACTTACCCATGCCTACAATGGTGTATTAAAGTAAGATTTACCACTTAGTAGTGATGTGACCTTAGATGAGTCACTTAACTTCTAAGCTTTCCTTTTCTAAACTATATTTGTTATGTACTTACTTTATGGGGTCCTCAGAAAAGCACTTTATAAACAATAAAGTAATCAGCTATTATTGTTTTCCTTGAAAGCCCAGCTCTAGGTCTAACCAATTCTCTTCCCCAGCTACTTGATTTCTCTCTTTATTTATTTATGTAAATTTTTTTTAGTGAGGCAATTGGGGTTAAGTGACTTGCCCAGGGTCACACAGCTAGCTAGTAAGTGTTAAGTGTCTGAGGCTGGATCTGAACCCAGGTACTCCTGACTCCAGGGCCAGTGCTCCATCCACTGTGCCACCTAGCTTGCCCTGATTTCTCTTTTTTTAATGTGCTGTTATAATAACAGTGACCCTCTCAGCTGAGAACCTTGCCTTCTATTTACTGAACAAATATATACAATTCACCAAGACCTTCTTCTTTCTTCCTCTTCATTTTACATCACTCAGACAGTAAGTTTACGATATCTATGGGACATCCAGTTTGTGATGTCCAACTGGCAGTCGAAGGTGTCAGACTGGAGGTCAGAAGTGAGGGATCTGGGCTAGCAAAAGAGAGGGATAGGGGAGCTGAGGTAGATTGCATCAAATCAAGAGGATTGGAGCACATAACTTCTCTCTTACTACCCTCCTCTTCTTTATAAAGAGAGGTCAGGAAACAAAGAAAAGAGGAAATACATGATCCATACATACCTGCTTGCATTCAAAATATCTCTTGTCTTTCATGGCTAAACTTGAGAAAGCCCCCTTGAAGCAGTGAGGTTGCATAGTGGATAGAGTGTTGGGCCTGGAGTCAGGAAGACATGAGTTCAATTCCAGCCTCAGACACTTACTGGCTGTGTGACCCTGGGCAAGTCACTTAACCTCTGTAGGCCTCAGTTTCCTCAGGTATAAAATAGAGATAATAATAATATCTACCTCCCAGGATTGTGGTGAGGATTAAATGAAATGTTTGTGAAGCATTTAGCACAGTTCCTGGCACATAATAAATGCTTGTTTCCTTCTGCCTACAATCTGTATTTTCACTTTCTCTCCTCTCACTCTATTCCCGAAGTTTCTGTAATCTCACTTCCAACCTTATTCAACTTAAACTATTTTCTCCAAGGATCTCCTAATCCCCAAATTTAATCTACTTTCCTCAGTCTTTATCCTTCTTGTCCTCTCTATAGCTTTCAACACTGTCATTAACCCTCTTGATATTCTCTTCTCTCTGGGTTTTCATGACATTACTCCTTTTTTTTTGTGGGGCAATGAGGGTTAAGTGATTTGCCCAGGGTCACACAGCTAGTGTCAAATGTCTGAGGTCAGATTTGAATTCAGGTCTTCCTGAATCCAGGGCTGGTGCTTTATCCACTGTGCCACCTAGCTGTCCCTCATGACATTACTCTTAACTATTTCTCCTATCTGCGTGACCTTTCCAAAATCTCCTTTGCTGAGTTTAGGTCATGCCTCCTAGGCGGGAGTGACCCCTAAAGCTCCATCCTGAGCCTTCTCCTCTTCTCCCTCTGTACCATGTCATTTGGTGATCTCTTCAGGACTCACGAATTTAACTAATATCTCTTATGCTGATGATTCTCAGATTCCTTTGACCAGCCCTGCTCTTACTTCTGACCTCTAGTCTGGCATCTCCAGCTGCCTGTCGGACATCTCAAACTGGCTGTCTCGTAGAAATCTTCAACTCACCATGATCAGATTCATCTTTGTAACCTAAGCATTCCCCTCTTCCTAACTCTTCTCCCACCATTCAGGATAGCTCCATCCAGTCCTAGGTGTCATCCTGAACTTTCCCGATTTTTCTTTTTTACTCCCTCATATCTAATATATTAATAAGCCCTGACGGTTCTGCCTTTACAACATCTCTTGTACATACCCACTTCTCCCTTCTCATCCTTGTGCTGTTTTGGTGTAGGCCCTCATTACCTGATGGCCTAGACTATTGTAATAGTACAAGAATTGTCCTGCTAAACAGATCTTTGTGAAGCGCAGGTCCAACCATGCCACCTCCCTCTTTCATTCAGCTTCCGAGGGCTGTCTGTCATCTTCAGGATCAAATATAAAGTCCTGTCTGATTTTTAAAGTCCCCTTTTAACCTGGCACCTTTCTGCCTTTCCAGTCTTTTTCTGCTTTACTCCTGTCCATGTATTCTACTCTCTAGTGACATTCTTCTCGCTGTTCCTCCACCTCCTGACTTGTGCATATTTACTGGTTCTTTCTCATGCCTGGAATGCCCCCCTTGCTTATAACTACCTTCTGGCTTCCCTGGCTTCCTTCATGTTTCAGCTCATATCTTACCTTCTGAAAGAGGCCTTTCCTTATTCCCTCAATTGCTAGTCCTTTCTCTCAGAAATTACTGCCAGTTTATCCTATCTCTATCTGTCTATCTCTATCTACCTTGCTTGTATGCATTTGTTTGCATGTATTCTTCTCCAGTAGAACGTGAGCTTCTGAAGACAGAAACTATTTTTGGCCTTCTTTGTATCCCTGTTTCTTAGCACATCGTTTGGAACATAGAAAGCGCTCAATAAATGCTTTTTTTGGCCATATTCTCTAAACCAAAAATGGGCTTACATCATACGACAAATGAGAATCATTTTGTAAAGCCTCATTAAACCACTTAAAATAAAAATCAAAAATATCTAAAAGATTGAGAATATATGATCATTTTTTAAATAGGATCATTGTCATAGAACCAGAAAGGAGCTTAGAGACGATTTAGTGCAAACCCATCATTTTATAACAAAGAAACTAGGACCTAGGGATATTACTTCTTTGTTTTGTTATCACTGTTTTTTACATGTATCTTCACCATTTTCAAACTAATCTTTAAAGCCCCATGAGGGGAGAGAACTTTTTTTTTTTAATACTCTCATTACTTTGCATAGTTTGTGCTCACTCAGTTCTCGCTGACACTTAAAATTTCCTTTTTCAGAAATCTGATGATACGGACATTTTGTACTATGATACAAAAAGAAAAGAAGACCTTCAAAGGTAAATTCCTTATTTTAATAGCATCTTTATACTTTTTAGGTTAATATGCTTGGTGAAGTGTCAGGTATATAAAACTAAGAATAGATTTTGAATTTGTGTAAGATTTGGAAAATCTTTTATTTAATTCTGGTTTAACTATTTTCTTCCATTTTTGCATATAAATATTGTCTCTTAATGACGTGATACAGAAATTCTGGTTCTAATAGCTACTGAATTTTGTCAACATTACCATAAGCAAGAAAATTTTTAAAGAAATAAAAATTCCATGAGATAAAATCTACACTTTATTCCTAAGTAATTCAACTTTGTTTCATTTGGATCTATAAAATTTATACTATGTCTTTGAGGTCTGTATAAAATTTATACTTGTGATCTTTGCTGAATTTCTTGGTAGCAGAAATAGCTAGGAGAATTGATAAGATAGTGGTGGAGGATTGTACAAATAGAGGGTAGGATTATTGTGATACATGGTCAGAGGATTTAAGCAGGTAGTTTTCTAATTAAGAACTCTAAATCAAGAGCTGTATGAAAAAATGCTCCAAATCATTAATCATTAGAGAAATGCAAATGAAATAAACTCTGAGGTTCCATCTCCCACTCATTAGATTGACTAAGTTAACAAAAAAGGAAAATGACAAATGTTGGAGGGACTTTGGCAAAACAGGTACATTTATGCACTGTTGGTAGAACTGTGAATTGTTTAGCCATTCAGGAAAACAGGTTTGGAACTGGCTAAAAAGTTACTGAACTGTATATGCCCTTTGACCCAGGATTACCATTACTAGGCCTATACCCCAAAGAAATCAAAGAAAGAATAAAAAGATTCATATAAACAAAAATATTTATAGCAATTCTTTTTGTAGTGCCAAAGAGTTAGAAATTGAGGGATTCTCATCAATTGGGAAAGGGTGAAATATTAAATTATGGCATGTCATGTAATAGAATACTATTATGCTCTAAAAAATGATGAAAGTGATCATTTCAAAAAAGTCTGGAAAATCTTATATGAACTGATACAGGGTGAAGTGGAAAGAACCAGAACAGTTTATACAACAGTATTTTAACAATAAACAGCTTTGAAAGATTTTGGGACTCTGATTGCAATGACCAGCTATAATTCAGAAGACTTATGAAATATATAAACCCAACTCTTGACAGACAGGTCTTGGGACTCATTCAGAAGAAGACATTTGTTTTTGGGCATGGCAAATATGAAATGAAATTAAAAACAATAATATACATTTAGTATTTTATTTTTTCCCAAGTTACATGTAAAAACAATTTTTAACATTCCTTTAAAGAATTTTTGAATTCCCAATTCTTTCCCTCCCTCCCTTTCTCCCCACCACTGAGAAGGCAAACAATTTAATATAGGTTATACCTATGTAGTCATGCAAAACATATTTCCATGTTAGTCATGTTGTGAACGAAAATGCAGACCAAAAAACTCAAGAAAAATAAAGAAAAAGTATTGCTTCTATTTGCGTTCAGACTCCATCAGTTCTTTCACTGGAGATGGATAGCATTTTTCATCTTACGACTTTTAGAATTGTCTTGCATCGTATTTCTGAGAATAGCCAAGTTATTCGCAGTTGATCATCATACAATATTGCTACTGTGTACAGTGTTCTCCTTGTTTTGCTCATTTCACTTTGCCTCAGTTCATGTAAGTCCAGGTAAAAACAACAATATAAATAGGGTAGGAAGGGAAAATAATCTTCTGGTTAATTGAACAGATTATTAAGGAAGTTTGAGAAATATAAAAATAGCTGAAAAAATCATGAATATGTTCTTTGAGGGCGGGGTCCATTTACTAAACTTCTTTGTATGCTTCATCAAGACTTGACACCATGCTATACCTACTAGATAATGAGTAAATACTTGCTGAATTGGTGTGGACCTTGAACTATATGAGTGTTATGCCTCTAGAACATTAAGAAGCATAGAACTGATAGAACTAGCATTCTAGTGGAAACACTATATCTGAATAAATTCCCAAAGGTTTTTCCCACTATTCTTTATTTTAGAATTTGTTATATAAGATGTATTAATTATTTAAAAAAACCTTATTGATATCTTTTAAAAAATACCACCTACATTCCTGAATATATCCCCTACTTATTAACCATGAACTATAACAATTGACTAGGATAAAAAGGGAAGGTTGTTTTCTGGGGAAAAAAATCTTTGCATCAACTGTCTCTGATAAGGGTCTGATATCCACACCAACCCAGATATCCCTAAGTTATAAATGGCTTGCCCTCAGACGCCTTCTCCTCATGGCAGAGCTTTCCTACAGTAAGTCTCCAGCAGGTGGCATCACTCCAATCGTTACATGGCCCTACTTTTGACTTTCAGACTTCAAAATCATCCCCCCACATAGAGTATCTCTTCATTTCTCTGGCATATCATAAGCACTTAATAAATGTTTCCTTTTCTTCTTTCCTTCTTACCCAATGCTAGAAAGGGTTGAGAAAGAATGCTATACTAGTACAGTGTTAGTAGAGCTGTGAATTAGCCCAGCTCTCCTAGAAAGCAATTTAGAATTAAGCTAAAATTGTGGATCAAATGCCCACCTTCTTTGATCCCAAGATACCATTGCTAGTCACATAGTCTAGGGAGGTCAGAGACAGAAAGGTCCCATATATAACAAAATGGTCACATCAGTACTTTTTCCTAGTAGCATAAATTATAAATAAAGTAGGTGTCTGTTGACCAGAACATGGCTAAACAAACCTGTATGGGAATATAATAGTATTGTATAGTAAGAAACAGTAAACATGAAGAAGTCAGAGAAGTACAGGAAGACTTTTATGAGAGCGCACTATGACTACAACAACGTATGTGGAAAGGACATTAAAAAAAAGGGAAGCTGTCACATAATTATAGCGTCCAAACTTAATTGAGAAGAGATGAAAAGGCATATTCTTTTCTTCTCTGCAAGGATGGGAGATCATGCGTATGGACCATTGCATAGACTGTAGATATCATATGTCTTTTTGAGTGACCAAGGGCACATTTAACCTCTCCAGGTTTTTATTTCCTCATCAGTAAAACTGGGATAATAAATACCTATAGTACTTATTTTCCTGATTTGTTGTGAGGATCAAAAGAAGTAATGCATCATTATGGTTCTTTGTTCTCAGCAAGATGATGTGAGTCAGGGTTGTGCAAAGTCACCATCCTTACTCTCTCTTCCAGAGCCATCTGGCTCCAGTGGCAAGATATACATCTGGAGGACTGGAGATGGCCCCAATGTTTGAGGCATTTGGGGTTAAGTGGCTGGATTTGAACACTGGTCCTCCTGATTCCAGGGCCAGTGCTCTATCCACTGTGCCACTTAGTGGCATGTATATGAAACCTTTTATAGACCTTAACGTGTTGTATGAATGTAAGCCATTACAGTAGATTGTTATGAATTGCTTTTGAATTGTTATAATATTTGATTTGAATTTGGTAACTTCATGACTTAATTCTTTTGGGGGGGAGAGGGGGCAGGGCAATGAGAGTTAAGTGACTTGCCCAGGGTCACACAGCTAGTAAGTGTCAAGTGTCTGAGGTCAGATTTGAACTCAGGTACTCCTGAATCCAGGGCTGGTGCATTATCCATTGTGCCATCTAGCTGCCTCCTATGACTTAATTCTTAAGGAAGTTCATGTCATTTTTTACTATTTTAGTATAAGTTTGAGAGTGTCATAGTGTATAAGTAGTCCTATAACTTAAGTTTCTGCACTATTTTATAGGTTGGATGTGGAAACAGGCACTCAAAAGAAGAGGCAAAAAATCAGCTCTTTTTCATCTCAAGAACCTGAGACACCCCAAAAGAAATCATTTGATGACAGTCAAAGTACTTCGCACAGTCAGTCTTTAAGTAGAACTAAGAAAGAAATACAGAAGTATGATTTCAAACATGAAGATGTAAAATTGAAAAATGAGAACCACCAGAAGGACTATGACCTTAAAAGTAGTAATAGCGTTACATATACCAGGGACTCACATTCCAAATCGGAAACACCAGTATGTGAAAGGAAATGGCCTCATTATCTTGCTCAGAGGGAGAAGCTGAAAGGAATAAAGAAGAAAGAAAAGATCAGTAAAGTCAAAGATAATGTAGCAAAACCTCTGCTCGAGAAGGACATCAAAGATGAATTGGCTAAGAAATGCAATTCTAAAACCTTGAATAAGGAAGCACCTGAACCTGAAAGATGCAGAATCAGTTTCAGAGTTGCTGCAAAATCCTGTGGTACCATTCAAAAACCGGTACCGAATAATGTTTTTGATTCTAAATTTCATAAACCAAAGCCTTCATGTGAGAAAAAAGAGGTTCTCCAGAATTCTCCAGGTTTTTCTAGACACAAAGTTAAACATTTATTACCATCAGATTCTTCATATAAGTCATCTGACTGCAAGTGGAAAGAAAAATGTCATCCTGAGCCTTCCAGCCGAAAAAGAAACAATTCACAGCCAGAAGAAACTTTCTTACCTGCATCAGTATCATTAAAAAAACAGGTGGAGTGAATAGACATTTTGTTCAAAAAAATTTGATATTAGAGTAAGCTTTAAAAGTGGTTCTATATTAGAGATATTTCCTACTGTGGAAAGTTGATTCAAATGAGAGTTGCTGAGAATTTTTTTTAAAATTTCTAGGCCTTAAGCTTCATTACATAATGGAGTGAAGTGTAGGAAAGGAGCCCACCTATCTTTTCTTCTTAATAGTGAGGGGGTTGGTTCTTTTGTGCTCTTATAGGTCTTCATTAGGCACCTGAGTGGAAACATATGTCTTGTACTCAGTAAAATTTTCTTTTAAAAGGTGCTGATTATTAGAGTGTATGCTCCTGGAGGGACAAGAGTATTTTACTGTTATCTTTTTTTCTTTGGCACTTTTCATAGGATATAGTAAGTGCTTTGTAAGTGTTATTGATTAACTGATAGAGTGGAGGTTTTTATCAAAGTGGTCCTTTTGGCTATTTCATTGATAGCCAGTTGCCAGAAAAAGACACAAGATGAAAACAGTAACCCAACCCTAGTGTCCCTTGGCCCTTATACAAGTAAGCTTTCAGTTTTCCAGTGCATTCTCCGAAGTCACAATTTATATTGGTTTTCCTCTCTTAATTTCATAGTTCATTTTTAGAAATGTGTGCTTTTCTTGCTGAGTTCAGTTCAATTCAACAAGCATTTATTAAGTAACTACTATGTTTTAGGCACCAGAAGTACAAGAAAGAGTTGCTCTCATCGAAGTGCTTAAATTCTCTTGAGGGTTACAACATATAGACATATAAGTAAATGGAATGTTTGTAAATGATTTTAGGGGAAGATCCCTAATAACTAGTGATAACAGGAAAGGCCTTCTTTAGGAGTTGATACCTGAGCTAAGCTTTGAAGGAAGCCAAAGATTTGTACATATAGAGACACTTATATGAATACAAATACACACACACACACACACACACACACACACACATAGTGAACAAATACAAATACTTATAAAGTAGTAAAATATGTATTTCAGGAGGGTGGGTGCTAGTAGCTGGAGGGATTTGGAAAAGTCATACAGAAGATGGTGTTTGAATTGCTTCTTAAATGAAGAGAGGGTCTTTGAAGCAAAAGATAAGGAGAGAGTTCATTCCAAGCATTGGGTGATGGACCAGTACAATAGCATGGAGAAAGAAGATGGAGCGTTGGTTGTGAGGAACAGTGAAAAGGCCATTTTGGCTGAACTGTTGAATGTGAGAAATTGGGTAAATGTATGTTGAAGCTGGAAAGATAGATTGGGGCCAGCCTGTAAAGGGCTTTAAAAACTCAACAAAAGTGATTATATTTTTCCTAAAAAAAATTAGGAAGCTACTGGAATTGATTGAGTGTGGAAGAATGGTCAGATCCTTGCTCCAGGAAATTACTTTGGCAGCAGTGTATAGGATGGACTGAAATTGGAAGAGATTTGAAGAAGGGAGATGCGTTAGGAGGGTGTTGCAATAATTTAGCCAAAAGGTGATGAGGAGCTTATCTAAGGTAGCAGCAGTGTAATTGGAGAGGAGTTGGATGAGAGAGGTGTCATATAGGTAGAAATGGCAAGGTTTGGCAACTGGTTACATATGTAGGGTGATAGAAAGTGAGGAGCTAAGGCTATTGTCAAAATTATGAACCTGGGATCCTGAAGGATGGTAGTGCCTTCAATAGAAACAGGGAAGTTTTGAAGAGGGGACATTTAGGGAGGAAAGTTTAAGGTTAGGGGTAGCTGGGTGGTATAGTAGATAGAGCACCAGCCCTGGAGTCAGGAGGACCTGAGTTCAAATTCGGCCTCAGACACTTGACACTTACTGGTTGTGTGACCCTAGGCAAGTCACTTAACACTAAATGCCTTACAAAAAAAAGAAAGAAAGAAAAAGAAAGTTTAAGATCAGTTTTGGACATATGTTTGAGTTGTCTCCCAGACATCCAGTCTGAAATATTGAAATGTCAATTGGTGATAGGGGACTGAAGTTTGGGAATAGACTAGGGTTGGATACATAGTTATAGGAGTCATGTGCATAGAGCTGATAGTTGAACTTCTAGGGGTTGAAGACATTAGAGAGTGTGTAGAGGGTAAAGAGAATAAGGTCTAGGAAAGAATCTTGGGGAACACCCTCAGTTATGAGCATGATGTCGATGATAAGCAAAGGAGACTATGGAGTAGAGGAAAACCCGACACTGTGTTGTGAGAACTCAGAAGAGAGAATACTCAGAAGGAGAGGAGGGTGAACATGGGGGTTGTGAGGGTGTTGGTACCTTAAACAGAAAGAGTGAACTTTGGAGGAGAGATTGGTTTTGTATGTGTTGGATTTGAGATTCCAGTTGGATACCCAGGTTGAGATCTCCAGCAGGTGGTTGATAATATAGTACTGAAGTTCAGGAGAGGTGTAAAGGCTGCATATATAGATTAGGGAGTCACGGAAACTGAGTCATTGGGAGTTGAAGATATCTCCATTGGAGAGTGTAAAGAGAGAAGAGAAGGTCTAGCATAGACTACTGGGGGACTGCTTAGGATGTAATCTTACAATTTGGTATGTTCTTCATTATTAACTAATTGAATTAATTTTTATTTTAGAGCTCTGTACCAACATATTCTCCTAATTCAAGTGATTATATTCAGGATACAGATCAAGAGGTGGGTGTTCAATTTATTTACTTCAAATGTATTGAATACACTTGTTAGAGTTCTTCATGGCTCTTTAATACTAAAGGTGATGTGAATATAATTGTAAGATAAATTTGATAATGTTGTTATACTATAATCATTATATATAATCATTGAGAGAGTCAGCATTATGAAGTAAAAGGACCACTGGATTTACAATCAGAGGACATGAGTTCAAATCCAACTTGTCATGTATTACTTGTTTGACTCTAGACAAATCACTTAACCTCCCTGGGCCTCAGTTTCCTCATCTGTGAAATGATTAAATGGCTTCTAAGGACCCTTCTAGGAGCTCTCACTCTAAATATATGATTTGTCTCATTTATGAACCTATGTAGTTTTGTGCTGTGGATTCCTTCAAAGCCCTTATCTATAGAAATATTTACAAATGTTCCTCCTTTATCATCTGATCTTTTGCTTTTATTATTATTATTATTATTATTAGTTTTTTCAGGGCAATGAAGGTTAAGTGACTTGTCCAGGGTCACATAGCCAGTTAAGTGTCAAGTGTCTGAGGCTGGATTTGAACTCAGGTCCTCCTGAATCCAAGGCCAGTGCTTTATCCACTGTGCCACCTAGCTGCCCCTGCTTTTATTATTTTTAACAGACTGCCCATGTATTAACCTTTTACTTTAACACAAATACCGAAAGATATGTATTTGTAGTTGCAAAAATGAAATGTGACATTAGGAGTTTTTTGCTATATTATCTTAAAAGACAACAAAATGGGGATATTGCTTCTTGAAATTATATGCATGTCTCTCATGGTTCTAGAATAGAGGAAGAGGGAACGCCCCATGCCTTTTTCCTTTAATTGGCCTCAGTTTAATCCTGAAATAGGTTTCTAATTATTTTATTTGTTGAGTGGAGTTTTTTTTTCTTAATAATTAGGTACATAGGATGCTTTTTAATTTTTCTTTTAAAAAGTCCTTCAGACTTCATTAAATTGCTTATTTTTATGACCATCAAAAATTTTTATGGCCCCTCCTTATAATATGAGAAGCCTTTTTTTCTGATTTAAATTTATTGTACCTTTTAGCTTCTTTGTTTAGTTTTCCATTAGGGATTTAATTTCTTCAGAGTGGGTCACATTTGAAGATCCAGTTTATAATCCAGAGCTGTTCTTAAACTTCTTTTTAATCAACCAGCTACATTTAAATGTGTTAGGATATTAAGGTTTTAAACTTTTTTCCTCTTATACACAGATCTTCTGTCTTGAATATAGATGGTTTTCATTTTCTTGTAAACTTGGAAGTTGTTAACTCAGAATACATCTAAATGTGAATCTACAATTCATTAAAAAAAGCAACTTCACAAAATGCAAGATTGAGGCATGGCTAGACAGCAGTTAGTCTGCAGATGATCTGAGGGTTTTAGTGGACTACAAGAATATTGGGAATAGGTATGGTGATTGGGAAGCCAAGAAAGGTTAGTGTGATCTTGGGCTGCTGTGAAAGAGGCCTAAATGCCAGGAAAAATAAAGTGATAAAAATTCTGTTGTCTACAGCCCTTTCGTGACCACATTGGGAGTATTGTGTTCTGTTGTAGGAACTGTTCTAGGGAGGACATGGATAAGCTGTAGGGTGTTCAGAGGAGGGAAGCCAGGATAATGAAGGCCTTTGAATTCATGCCATATGAGGATCATTTGAAGGAATGGGATGTGTAGCCTGGGCAAAGAAGACTGGTTGGTGGAGTGGAGAGGGTATGATGGTACAGTGGGGACAGAGATGTTAGAAGTGTCTTGAGATATTTGAAAGGCTATCACCTGGAAGAGGGATTTGCTGTGTTCTGCTTGGTCCCAGAGGCCGGAACTAGGAGCAGTGGGTGCAGGTTGCAAAGGACTATTTTAGACTTGAAGAATATTCTTCTATTTAGAAGAATAGATTAATAATTAAAGCTATTCATACGTGCAATGGGCTGTTTTTAATGTTGTGGGTTCCCCTTCACTTGAGGTCTTTAAGCAAAGGCTGGATGACCACATATCTGGTATGTTATAGAGGGGATCCCATTTTTAGATATAGGTTGGATTACATGGCCTCTAAGGTCTCTTCCAAATGTGAAATTCTGTGATTTTGTGATAGATGCAGATAGTAGAAGAGCTTCATGCTGCTCGTGTGGGGAAAAGTATGGATTTACCTGTGGTGCCTGCTTCTGGAGAGCTGACAAGTATGGAAATTGACTTGCCTGAAGATGATGTGCATCCTTCTGTTGGTATGTATGTCTTCTATATTAGTTTTGATGATTTTACCTCGTCTCTTAACATTTTGGCACATTAGCTCTTTATTTTGACTACGTTAAAATCAGGAGGAAATATTGAGTCCAAAATATTTTAAAGAAATTGTGCATTTAATAGTCTCCAGTGACAGAGTATAATGTATTCCGAATATTCTGCCCTGTCATAAGTCGTTATATTCTTCAAGTTATAAAGCAGCTAGGTATGGTTTTTGCTTTCTGACACAATATTTTTATTCTAATATTATGTCTTTAATTGTACTTTTTACTTAATTTGGGTAAGAGATAGTCATGAAAGTTTTGACTTTTCAGCTTTTCCTTCTCAACTGTAATTGTATACTAATGAAGATTTTTTTCTCTGTTAAGGCGATGACTGGATGTTATGTAAATTGTAATGTGTGAAGGAAGTGTCATCTTGGATTTCTCCTGGTGATAGTCAGATCTTGTTTATCCTTGATAATGGGAAAGAATAGTAGCATAGACAATTTCCAAATCATTTATTGACTTTGGAATGTATATATTATTTACCTTTTAAATTATGTTATGAACTAATTTTAATATTAGCTTATTATTGATGTACATACCAACTGATGATAGAATTAGTTGGGTTAAAAGCATAAGCGGCATGGGGAAGTCCATTTAATTCAACAAACATAAGTACCTACTATAGGTAAAACACTGATAGTTGTGAGGAGAGAGAAAATTTTAGATAAGGAAGCATGTTCATTGCTCTCATGGACTGTGTAGTATAGAAGACAAAGAGATACATTGATAGCTCTAATATACAAATAATATGTGATGAGTTCACTATAGAATTACAATGCAATTGAAGTCAGAGGTGTAGGGCTATTCACAATAGGACACATTGGGGAAAGTTTCACGGAGGAGATGGAATTTTGAGTTTTATGCAGTAGGGAGTAGGGAACTAGTGAAGATTGTTAGCTGAAGAATGATTTGACTAGATTTTTGTATAAGCAGTGATACAAATGGTGGGCCAGAGTTTGGAGGTAGGAAGACCTATTTGGAAGGTGGTAAAGAAGGCCTCTATCAGAATCATTGCTGTGGGAATAGTGAGGCAGCAGTAGTAAAAAATGTGGAAATTTAAGTGATAGTACAGGACTGGATATGAGAGTTGAAGCAGGAGAAAGAATAGAAAGCCACCAAAATTCTGGAACTGAGAGATTGAGTGAATGCAGAAGCTTCTAACAAGAAAGTAAAATTGTAAGGAGTAGCAGGATTTGGGTGAAGGTTGATAAGGTTGGTTTTGGACTGTTGAGTTTGAGGTGCTGTAGGAAATCAAGATGGAGATGTCCTGTAGGCAGTTGAAGATGTATATTATATATCTAAAGGGATCTGGGTTCAAGATTAATATTTGGGAACTTTTAGATATAGTAGGTGGGGCCAGCTAGGTGGCACAGTGGATAAAGTGCTGGTTCCAGATTCAGGAGGACCTAAGTTCAAATCTGGCCTCAGACATTTGACACTTCTTAGCTGTGTGACCCTGGGCAAGTCACTTAACCCTCATTGACCCACAAAAAACAAAAACAAAAAGAAATGGTAAATGATGTCATGGAAGTGAATGAAATTGCCAAGGGGTAAAGAAGATAAAGGTAATAAGAGGACTAAAGACAAGGCCCAAGGGAGCATTTTTTAAAGGGTCTAAAAGAGAATGAGTAATCTGTGAGAGAAACTGAAAAAGAATGTAGTATGTCTAATGCTAATTAAGGATAAGAGGACCTAATAAACAAGGGGTGAGCAAAGGTATCAGATGCTAGAGAGGATGTAGAGAGATTATGGACTAGGAAATGGCCATGAGATTTGACCTTTGGGATGTCACTGATGTCTTTTGAGGGAGCAAGTTAGTAGAGTGTGAGATGTGAATTAATTCAATTCAAAAGCATTTATTAAGTACTTCCTATATGCAAGGCACTGGCCTAGGGTTATAGAAGGGAAAATGGAAAATCAGTCCCTGACCATGAGGAGCTTATATTCTCCGTGAGCCATGGAGGTCTTATAGCAAAGGGGCTAAAGAGAAGGGATGGTAAAGATGTGGAGGCATTAAATGTAGATTTCCCCCAACCCCCCAACACACATAGAAGTTTGACAGTCATGAGGATGCGCCAGGAGAGGAATGGTAGCTAGATAATATAGAAAGGTTAAGGGAAGGCCGCCTTTATTCATATTGGGAGGAATTGAGAAAGTTTCTCAAGCATAGAGGAAAGAGCTAGTGGTGAAGAAGATGCATGAGAGAAGGGGGAGTGATTGGTAGAGCAAGTCTTGTGTCAGTCAGGAGGGAATAGAATCAAAGGTACGGGCGACGAGGAGGGATACTTTTCAGTCTTGGATTTGAAATTTGCTATGGGTATTCATAAAGTAAATAAGTGATGGGTAATTGGGCACTGATTTCAGTGAAATGTCTTGTTAAGATAGAAGACTTATTTCTGGAAGATTATATTTTTATGAGTAAAGTTCAACAAGCATGCAATGTCATACATTATGTAAAACATTATCAAGAATAATATAATCTTAAAATATTGGTGTGTCTTTTTCTTCCATTCAGAGAATACTGCTTCAGATACAAAACTTTTAATTGTTATTGACACAAATATTCTGATGAATCATCTCAAATTTCTTGGAATTTTGAAGACGATGGATGTCCCAGGTATTCATTCATTCATAAAGATATTTCCTGATTCATAATAGAGAATATCTGATATATCACTAGAGAGCACAGGTCAGAATTCATATTTATGTTGTGCTTCAGGGTTTACAAAGTACTTTACTCAACAACCATTTTGAGGTAGGGGGTACAAGTATTATTCCCCTTTTACAGAACAAGGAACCTGAAACCCAGAAAGGCTTAACAGCTATTTACCTGCAGTTACCCAATCAGGAAGTGTCAGAGCCGAGATTTAAACTGAGGTCATCTGAAATCCTACTCTGAATTCTTTCTGTCACACCATTTCCCTTCAGTTATTGTATGAATTTGTGGACTTTCCAAAGAAAGACAAAGTGTTTTCTGATGCTTGCTGAAGTAATTTTGTCTAGTAAATCCTAAACTTGCTATTCACAATAAAATGGAATCTTCAAAAGTTGACTTAACAATATAAAATCTCATTTTCCTTTTTGTAAAAAAAAAATCTTTTTAACATTTATTTTTAAAAATTTTGAGTTTCAAATTCTCTTCCTCCCTTAAGCCCCTACCCCACACATTGAGAAGGCAAGCAATATATCAATTATATATGTGTTCATGCAAAACATATTTCATATTAGCCATATTACTAAAAAAAACCAACCAACCTAAAAACAAACAAACAAATGAAAAAACAACAATCCAGCCTGAAACTGTGCTTAGATCTGCACTCAGAGTTATCATTTTACCCTTTGGAGGTGGATAGCATTTTTCTTCATGGGTCCTTTGGAATTGTCTTGGGTCATTGTATTGATCACGTTGCTAAATCCTTCCCGGCTGATCATTATTACAATATTGCTGTTACTGTGCACAATGTTTTCCTGGTTCTACTCACTTCCCTATGCATCAATTCGCATTAGACTTTTCAGGTTTTCTGAAACCATTCTGCTCATCATTTCTTACAGTATAGTAGTATTCCATCACAGTCATATACTATAGCTTGTTTGGCCATTCCTCAATTGATGGGCATCTCCTCAATTGCCATTTCTTTGCCACCACAAAGAGAGTGGCTATAAATATTTTCATAAATAAGGATTCTTTTCTTCTTTTTTTGATCTCTTTGGGGTATAGACCTAGTAGTGGTATTGCTGGATCAAATGGCACGCACAGTTTTATAACCCCTTGGATGTTGTTCCTTTTCTTTCCTGATTCCTACTTTTATGCCTATTTAATACTTATCATTTGCTGTATAGATAGATAATTAACCTCAACTGAATTATAAGCTCCTTGATGGTAAGGAAGGTGTCTTGTATTTCTTTGTAAAGCCAGTGTGCCTAGTACAGATGTCAAGTTATATATTTCTTTATTTGATAAGAGGCTTGAATTTTCCAGGCTTTGATAGACTTGTATTGATAATTCCCTGGGTGGTTGTGCAAGAACTAGATCGTATGAAAGCAGGGAAATTACTACAGCATGCACAGCACAAAGCTATACCTGCAGTTCATTTTATCAATGACTGTCTCCGAAATCAAGATGGAAAGCTGTGGGGTCAATCAATTCAACTTGCTTCTCAAAAACTTTGTAAGTACCACGTGGAGAATTGAATGGGGTGGGGATACTCTATATTCTATTCAGTCTTAAAATGTCCTTGGGATAAGGGGAATGGCTCAAAAACTTTATTTTCCTTTAAAAATGATTTTGAAAACAGATTCTTTTGCAGCATCAAAATTCAACAAAAAATTACATTTTTAATTTTAATTTTTTATCTCTCAGGCTGTGTCATTAGTACAAAAAGTGAAATAGAGATTTAGGAAGAAATTTTTTTGTGCTTTATAGCTGTCATTTTGCATTCCTTTCAAAAGTTGCAACATAATACTGGTATTGGGTGACAAGGCTATTCTATACTTTATCTTCTTTCTTTTAGGTATTGTTTCCCTCAGTTACACTGTGAGCTTGTGGAGAGCAGGAAGCCTCTCAGGTTTTCTTTTTGTGCCCCAAGTGCTTAGTACATTGCATTAGCACAGTTCTTAACAAATACTGTTTCCTTCTTCCTTTCCTTTCTTTTCCTCCTTCCATCCATCCCATCTATCCATCCATGTTTTGACTGTATGTAGTTAATGGTAGGTGTGTGTTTGAGTCTCTATAATAATGGAGTTTGTACAGTATAACTTTACTACATTTTTTTTTTGATTATCTAAATTAGAATTTTAACATAACTTGTAAAAGATACATAGAGCACCCATATAAGTGCTGATGTCCCTACCAAATTAAAATATATATTTTTCTGGTGTTTAATTTTCCAAAAGGATCTCTTTTTTCATAGATCAACATCTTTAATTCATGGATTTAAAAAAATATTCCTCAATATGTGATAGTTTATGAGAGTCCATTCCAGTGCAGTTTTACCTTATTTCCTGACTTAAACACAGAAAAGAGTTTCATTTGAGATACTTGGTCCCTAAGTCTTAGAGTCAGGAAGAAGTGTTGTTACTATTCATTTTGGGGAAAACTTATGTGAGTTCTTTAAAGAGAACCACAAAGTAGAAGTATTGCCCAAAAGTAGAATTTTAATGGTGAGGTAACTGCTAAATGAACCTGAAATGACATTAAATTTGGCCTGTTTACAGAAGTAATCTGTATTGTTCATATTTCAGGATCATAAATAATAATCTCAGAAATCCCTGAGATATAAAAGGGATGTATATTGATAGAGTGCTTTTCTTAATATAGTCCCTGTGAAATAGCTAGTACACAGTTATCTCTGTTTTGCAGATGAGAAAACTGTGGCACAGAGAGGTTAAATGATTGCCTATAAGAGTAAGTGTTGACGGGGTCAGCTAGGTGGTGCAGTGGATGGAGCACCGGCCCTGGAGTCAGGAGTACCTGAGTTCAAATCCGGCCTCAGACACTTAACACTTACTAGCCGTGTGACCCTGGGCAAGTCACTTAACCCCAATTGCCTCACTAAAAAAAATGATAAAAAAAGAGTAAGTGTTGACTATTCCATTTTGGGGTAGCTCTAATTGTTTAGAAGTTTTCATCTTGCATTGAAATCAGCCCCTTTCCAAACTTCCACCTGTTTGTTTGTTTGTTTGTTTGTTTTTAGTGAGGCAATTGGGGTCAAGTGACTTGCCCAGGGTCACACGGCTAGTAAGTGTTAAGTGTCTGAGGCCGGATTTGAACTCAGGTACTCCTGACTCTAGGGCTGGTGTTCTATCCACTGCGCCACCTAGCTGCCCCAAATGTTTTTGTTTGTTTGTTTGTTTGTTTGCAAACTTCCACCTGTTGCCCAGTCCCCCTCCCCCACTTTTTTTTTTTTTCAAATAAGAAATCTAAATCCCTGAGCTGTTTATTGATTTGTTTAAGGGCAGGCAGTCAGTAAGTATAGTATTTGGGGTTCAGATCCAAGTCTTCTGAATTTAAGTCCAGTGTTATTTTCACCACTTGAAGCCCATCTTATGCAGTCTTTATTTCATGAAGATTTTCTCATTGTTTATAAGTCAATGAAGTGTTGTGAATACTGAGACCTTATTTCTATGTTGGGTTATGCTTATGGAACTGTGAAGTGTGTACAATGTATTAGGAAAGTACAGATTGGGAAATCAGGAAGCTTAGATTCTTCTTTTGCTCTCTTAATGGTTATGGGACAGAGGGCAGGTAATTTCATCTCTCTCTAATTCATTTTCCTCATCTATAAAATCCATAAAACGGAATTAATTGAGATGGTCTCTAAAATTTCTTCCAGATTTGACATTCTGTATTTTTTATGTTGATCCAGTCATACATTATTATATCTTGAGATACATGTTAAGTGGACTATGTACAGAAACCTCAATGCATTTCTTTTCCTTTCCTTCCTCTTTTCATTTAAAGACTTTTTATCTGTACTATTAGGATTTTCAGGGTATTAATTGATTTTTACTTTTGCTCAACTTGCAGATGGATTGAGTGATGAAAATAATGACGACCGTGTCCTGAAATGCTGTCTTCAGTATCAGAATTTATTTCCTTCTGCTGTTGTCATATTGTGCACGTGAGTTTCTTGAATGATTCAACCCTTTTCACTATAAAACTGCAGTAATTGAATGAAGTGAAAGAATGGGGGAAAAAGATAATTTTTTCATTTCCAGATCTAAACCCTTATCTAACTTAACCACCAACAGCCTTTGGAAGACAGTCCAATTTTCAGCTTTGTCTATTTCTTTGTTCGTGAAGTCATGCTCAGCATGACTTTTTAACTTTCCCCCATCCTCCAGTGGGTATCTTCTGAATATAAAGTGCCATACAAACTGTAAAAACACCATGTAAGTCTAACTTTTTATTAGCCAGTAGTCTTAGATAATGCATTTTGGAGAATTACAGTGAAATTAAAGGTATTTTCTTTCTTTCTTTTGTGTGTGTGTGTGGGTGTGGGGGGCAATTGGGGTTAAGTGACTTGCCCAGGGTCACACAGCTAGTAAATGTCAAGTGTCTGAGTCTAGGTTTGAACTCAGTTCCTCCTGAATCCGGGGCCAGTGCTCTCTCCACTGTGCCACCTAGCTGCCCCAGTACTTTCTAAATAGATGGATTTAATGTTACAGTACAGTTTGAATAATAGTCAGGAAAATTAGAAAATAGCAGGGAAAACACCAATGTTAAGATCTGATAAAATATAGGCAGTTCCTATCTTAGATACCTCAAAACAGCATGTCTTTTCTCTCCCGGTTTGGAATTTCTCTTCCTAATTTATACTCCTGAATGAAATAACTTGGCCTGATTCTGCTTTTTATCTCATAAATTGATGAGTCTTTGAATCCATTGTAGACCCAAAGACTAGATTGTATAAGAATAAGAAAAGTTGCATGTAATTTAAGTGCATAGGGATCAAGGTTAGGAAGAAATTATATTAATAAAAGAAGGGGGGAGTATTGCTTGCTTACCCTCCTGACTGTCCCATGGAGGAGGGAATCTTAACCCAGTGTCTATTTCCATTCTTGCTAGTAATAAAATCATTTAGGTAACTTCTAAATTCATGTGCCTGCTTCTGGAATCAGAGAGCAGAGTAGAAGATGAGGTTGTGTTGTCAGAGGCAGCCTGTGAAGTGGATAGCTGGCCTTGGAGTCCATAAGATAGGTTCAGATCCTATTATGACATTTATTAGTGTTGTCATCATGCACAAGTCACATGACCTCATTTTACCTCAGCCTCCTCATTTGTAAAATGGGAATAGTAATGCCTCTGCCTACCTCATAGGATTGTTGCGAGGCTTAAAAGAGATAATGTATTAAAGTGCTTTGCAATCTTTAAAGTGCTACATAGATGATAAATAGCATTTGTTATCTTCCTCTTGTTCTCATCTTTTTGGATGGGTTCCAGTAGAAGGGGTCCTTGGACAAGTCATTATCCTGTCAGTATTCCTTTATATTCAATGTTCTACGGATATGGCACACTTATATTAATTAGGATTTCATGTTATACTCTAGTTATGTTCACAGCAAATATCCTTGATGCAATTATAGTTGTAGAGAGGAAAGGAGTGATGATATACGCCTCATCCTTTCCTACATGATTTTTCCCCTCATTGGCCTAGCCCCCTACTTTGAAATTTTTTTGATCTTTGTAGCTGAAAGATTGAGTATTTTGGGGGTGATAACATTTTTTTAAAAGATCTTATTTTGTCCAGGAGATGATAGAAAACACTTCAGTCTGTGATAGTGGGATTGTTCCACTAGGTTATTTGTTGAATTTACTAGGATATTTTAAGGTCTGTATTTGTGGTATGGAGGTTTGTTATCTGTCAGTCCATACAATATTGTAGATTTCTGATATATATATAATTCTTTTTTTGGGTGGGGGGTGGTGTAGGAAAATGAGGGTTAAGTGACTTGCCCAGGCTCACACAGCTAGCAAGTGTCAACTGATGTATATAATTCTAGCCACCATGTCATGTCTTGCTGGGTATTCAATATGGTGCTACATTTTTACCATCTGTAGTGATGTGTTGCACTGTATGTGACATTTCCTTGTATAGCTGCCTGATAACTAAGCTAATACTTTTTAATACTCTTACATAGTTTTTAATGGCAGTGCTTTGGGTCTGAATTGCTATTGTTAACTCCTCTGTCACTACAAATAAATCCATATGTCTCAGGCATTGTTTGACATGAGTTCTTGTTACCTTTGATTCCATTCTTGGATGCTAGTCATTTCATGGGCCCCATGCAGAGATTAGCTACCTTTGTCTGCTTTCAAAAAGTTCATTGGCCTTTAACTATTGTCAGCTTTTGATATTCTTCAGTGAAATGTATTCTAAGAATGTCTTCCATTCTTTCTCCTTTTTTATGTTATGATGTTGATATTTTTATAGTTGCCTTACACTGATGGGACCTCTGTCATTTTTATATTATAAGAGTTTTTGTGCTGGATTTAAGCCATGAAGGAAATCAGAGATTGCCTAAATAAATGGTTTTTACTGGTAGGGGTGCATACTCAAAAAACTTGAAGAATACTGATAGAGGCAACCAGAAATTTACTATCTCTTCTACTTTAGGGGTTCTATCTTTGTCCTAATTTTTTTAGCTTCTCAAGCTTCTGGGCTAAAATTTTTGATTGATATTGATTTTTTGGTGTATTTTGTTGTTCTTTGATTCATTTTCTGGCCTTAAGTTTTGTAAGGAGGCCTACTGTCCTGCCCACTATGCCAAATATGAGGGGGCAGATTATCCTGCCCTAGTTATGCCAATTGTAGGGCGTCATATCCTCAGAAAATACTGAAATACCAAAGAAAGATGGCTCATAGCAGTTTGATTTAGTACTAGGTTTTATTAGGCTTAATTAGGTTGATAAAGTTGTTTAAGGAAGTTTGCCTATGAGAGGCCAGTCATCCTGGGTGGCAGCAGGACAGAGTAATATCATGGTTCCCTGCACTAATCCCGGCCCAGGTCAGATATCATATAGAAACAGAACAAAGAAGGCAAAGTGCTAGGAGTGCCCAGCATCACGTGCAAGTTTTCTGATGGGATAATTAGAGCTTCTTTTGCTGTTGGCATTTATTCAGGGTAGTTGACGTTCTCTTTGAGACTCAAGGTCATGTTCTTAAGCTCTGGCCTACCCCCGTACAACTTTATGACTTTTGCTTTCAGGTGCTGATTAAGAGATCTAGAATTTTTTGTGTGCTTTTAAGGTTTTGGAGTCCTCTCTGCAAAAGAAAAAAAAATTGTTGCCTTTAAATGGGTGATATGGAAGTCAAGTTTTCTATTGTGCGTACCAGCTCAAATTGAGTCTTCCCGTTTCTCTTTTGCAGATCTTCAGTAGCTCTTTCAAGTCACTTCTTCCATGCTGTTATTACTGTAAGCTCTCTGTACGATGGTCTGTAGCAGTGTGGCTCACTAGCCCTACCTTTTCTTTGGTGGTTCTTGCCATGCCAGCTGGCTGCCATTGGTTAGTCTTGCTGTATGCCATACTCTGTCCAATGCTGCATGAGAATGCATTTGTGATGATTATAGGAGATGCTATCCTTTTTGAATTACTCTTTCTTGGTATTATTGGTCTGCTGGTTAGATTCATGCCCTCAGTCTCAAAAGACCTTTTTGGAATTCTAGTGTAAGTATGCCCAGCTCTTTTTCAAAGTAATTCGGGATTTTGGTTCTACTTCTGTCATCTATTTGCTATTAGATGTAATTTCTAGAGGAGTTCTTATGTGAAGATTTTCAGTGATCTCTGGGTCCTTACCTTTCCCCTTTTTAGCCTTTTATAGTTCCTCAATTTCATTCTGATTTTCTGTAATATAGGCTTAGAAATGGTTTAAAAAAAATGATTGACCTTTAAGGTCACATTGTTATATGGCTTGATCTTAGGGTACCTCTTAAAAAAACTGTTTTCAGTTTTGTTATACCATAGCATTGGTATATAATGAAGGCATGCATATCTTCATTTGTTCCAGTGTATTTTACCTTGTGTTTCTAGAACACAAAGGAGGATCACTTTTACTCTGCTCTGCTTAGTGTCATTCAGATCATCACTGTGGTTTTGAGTAGGCTTAGACTTATAGAAGTTTCATTACATTGGCTGGGATACTGCCCCACCAAGTATCCCCCAAACCTAGCACTTTGTCTGGCATTTCCCTCATGTTGCTTCCCATTCCCTACATTCCCTATGCATGTTGGGTTGGTCTTTGAGAAGGCTATCATAATACCAGTTTATTCTGTACATTGGTGGGCTTAGGAGAAATGAAACACCGTAAATGAAACAACAGATGTTGACAATGGAAAATATATGGCTAATCCCTGGGACTTGATAGAAGGAAGAAAAATGGGCACGATTGGAACTAACTCAGAAACTAGAATTGTGAATTATGTTGGGATCTTAATCAACATTTATAACTTTTTAAAGAGAAAATGTGTTCACCTATACTTGAATTACAGTCAAACTTTAGGAACATAAATTGCAGGTTATTCTATAATAAGCAAATTCTACTAAGATTGTTTGATCTTGGGGCAATAATTCTATTGTTGAATAAATTGTATTTGTTTTTTAGTCGATTTAATTTTGCTACTGTTTTCATGAATGAATCTTTGGTAAATAAGGAAAAAACAAGTTTAGGTAGGTGGAACCATCTGCAAGAAATAATTTACATTTATATTTATATAACCCTTTAAAGTTGTCTCATAGTTAATATTTTATTATCTCATAGGTAAAGAGAATGAGGTTCAAAAAGATTAATGACTTGCTTTGAGGCAATATAGCCAGCAAGCATCTGAGCTGGCCTGGGATTCAGACTACCTGCCTCTGAATGTAGAACTAGTTCAGCTCTACAGAGGTTTTCTTTAATTAAATGAAATCACCTGTAATATGTTGTTTTATTTCTTAACGGTCTTAATTCTGATCAACAAACATTTATTGAATACCTGCAGTGTCTAAGGAACTGTCAAGGGCATTTCTTTGTGCAAATTGCAGAAGATTAATTTAAAGTATGGTTTTAGGGACCAGAAAAGTAGTTTTAAATTATGGATTTTAGTCAGAGTTTCATTCTCAAATTAAGCATCTATATGTTGAGATTGCAATTCTCCATAAGAAATAGTCATAGAAATTGAACAGCTTTTTGAGATTATCATATTCAGTGGGCTTTTTCAGCACAAATTATTACCACTGTGGCTCTCAGAGGAAATGGATGTTTTTATTTTGAAAATAAAGCAAAATTAAAACTCAATTTCTGTAGGACATATGCATTATTAATTTTTTTGAACTTTAAAATTTTTTTCCCCCAATTACATATAAAAACAATTTTAATGTTCATTTTTAAAACGTTCAGTTCCAAATTCTCTTCCTCCCTCCCAAGAATGCAAGCAATTAAATATGTTATACTTGTGTAGTCACGTAAAACATTTCCGTATTAGTCAGATTGTGAAAGAAAACAGACCAAAAAAAACTTAAGAAAAGGAACTAAAAAATAATAATGTTTCAATCTGTGTTCAGACACCATCAGTTCTTTCTCTGGAGATGAATCACATTTTATATAAGTCCTTCAGAGTTGTCTTGGATCATTGTATTTCTGAGAATAGCTAAGTTATTCACAGCTGATCATCTTAAAACATTGCTGTTACTTTGTATACAGTACTTTACTTGGGTTTTTTTTAAATCATAAAAGTATTTTGTTATTTTCTAGTTACATGTAGAGATAGTTTTCAACATTTGTTTTTTTTTTAAGATTTCTAGTTTTCAATTTATCTCCCTCCCTCCCCTCCCTCCCCCCTTCCCAAGACAGCAAGCAATCTGATATAGGTTATATATGTACAATCACACTAAATTCATTAATAATTTTAAGCTTAGTCAGATTTTATCATTCTGCACCAGGTAGTCAATATCAATCATTAAGCCATTTAAAATTCTATTACTGAAAACAGCAACCTAAAACCTAAAATTTTTAGATATTTATTTAATTCTTACCCTAAACCATAGCTACCATTTTAAAGTGAAAATTTCAAGGGGAAAAGAAAGAATGTGGAAAAATATAGTAATAGTCAATGTAAATAATTTTAATGTATTTTATTTACTTTTTGAAAACTTTCACTTTGTAAGTTTAAAATCATTCTGTTTTTAACTTAATCTGCTTAAAAATATAATATTTGTTTTTTTTAGTATTAGATGAAACTCTGGGAGGCAATTTGGTGTAATTTGGAGACTTGATTCTATGAAACAAGGGAAAACCTGTTTTTCCTAGTCCTGGTTTAGCTGCTGAATTTTTAAGTGGCTTATTTTTAATTATTGTGGCTTTTTAAAACTCTTATTATATTTACCTTATTTGTTGCTATTTCCTGAAAATAGTGGTTATATCAGCAATTCTGTTTAGGATGTTAGAAATGCCTACGGTATACATTCTTTCTTTGGAGAACAGTTTACCTCTATAGTCCACTGTAGTGTCCTTTCTAATTTTCCTTTTATTTTTTCAAATATTTTATTCTTCTGTTGTTAACTTTCTATCTTTGCATACTTAACCTTTGTGATCTTATATGTTTTCACCATTCTGTTGTTCCTGTTAGGTTTTTTTTTTTTTTTAATTACTCTTTTGTCTTGAAAAAAATAGAAGATTTTGCCTTCTAAAAGCTACCCTGTTTATCTTAGTATTTTAAGGATTCATTTTCAAAAATGCTAGGTCAAGTTGACTTTGTGTCAAGACAATAGAATGTGGTAGATGAAGAAATTTAGCAGATACTCAGGGGCCCACCTGGAGATTGATCAAAACTGATTGAATTGGGTGAGAGTGACTGGCTTACTTCTAGTTAACTAGATGTGTAAGCACATCTGGCTGGTACTTAAGAGGGTACTTAAGAAGGTATTGTTCTCAGAAGCTAAAAACTTTGAACTTTGAACCACCTTCCGGTCCAGTGAACCAATGAATTTGAATGATGCTAACCAATCAGCTTGAAGAACCTCCCATTTCTGGGAGGGGAACATGAAGGAGGAAACGGACCCTGGTGAGAGGGTTCTTCCTCTTTTGGTGCGAGAGATTGGCGTGGTGGCAGAGGACTTCAGAAGTGGGAGGTTTAGGAAGGCTAGGATTGCCAGGTTATAAGAAATCTGTTCTCAGTCTTTCTCTTTCTTTTACTATCTATTAATAAACCCTTAAAAAACCTAAATTCATTTATCAGTGATTTTAGTCAGTTTTCCCCCAAAACTGGGGGACAGATTAGAACCCACATTTAGAATTTTAAAATTACATGACTTGTTTTCTTAATAACATTATAGAAAAACATATTATTAGTAATTTGAATGTTGAAGGGATATGAAATCAACAAAACTTTATCAATTGCCTTGTTTTATATTCATAATTTTATGATTAACAGATATTCTTTAAGTTTCATCTTTTGTTTTTTAAGAATCACTGATCTCATCTAAGAACATTTGGTTTCTGCATTCTATTTTGTCATGTTGTTTTATGCTATGTTATGTTCCATTTGTAGTATTTTGTTATGTCATAACAAGGAAAAATATAATTTTCCCCACAGGGATGATAGAAATTTACGCAATAAAGGTATAATAAGTGGTATAAAATCACTCAGTAAAGCGGAATTAAGTGCAGAGTTACTGAATCTCAGTTCCAAATCAGTATCTGTGGACAATCAGCCCCATATTTCTAATCAGCACATCAAAGCAGGTTAGTATTATTTATATTTCATTAAGTAGCATAGAACAATCCATGTACAATAATCATTGATAGCCTTTGACATTTGTAATTGATATTCATTGTCTAACAACATAATAGAGGTTCATGTAGAGGCTCTTTCTGTTCTTAGTGTAATGAGATGCTCATATAGGTTGAGACCTGTTTGAGTTAATAATATAAGAAGAAATTTTGAGTTTAAAAAATAAGCCTAGGGGCAGCAAGATGGCTAGGTGGCGCAGTGGATAGAGCACTGGCCTTGGAGTCAGGAGTACCTGAGTTCAAATCTGGCCTCAGACACTTAACACTTACTAGCTGTGCGACCCTGGGCAAGTCACTTAACCCCAATTGCCTCACTAAAAAAAAAAAAAGCATAAACTGGGTGGTTGTTTTTAAATGCATATTAGCTACTTGAGGTATTAGATTACTTTCTGTAGCCCTTTGAGACAAGATACAGTTGAACATACAATTTAAAAATAGTTTAAATTCTGTGGAGGTTCTTAATTATATTTTCAGTTTTAATAACTTGCTCTGAATATTACACTGACTTGATCTAAATATTGTACTAACTTAGATTGGAGTTTTTGTAGGAATCCTATAATAGTACTACTTTTCATGTTGAATAAATAATGGAGAGACAGGGAAGGTGGATGCTGATGCTTTATCTAGTCCTCATGAGGTGCTATAATAAATGGAATGCTGGACTTAGAGTCGGGGAGACCTGAGATCCAATCCTGTTTTACACACATACCCTGGACATGTCACTTGGCCTCTTCCTTCTTTTCTTCCTTCCTTCCTTCCATTCATTCATTTATTTATTTTTGGGGCAATGAGGGTTAAGTGACTTGCCCAGGGTCACATGGCTAGTAAGTGTCAAGTGTCTTAGACAGGACTTGAACTCAGGTCCTCCTGAATCCAAGGCCAGTGCTTTATTCATTACCTCATCTAGCTGCCCCTCACTTGGCCACTCTTAACCTAAATTTTTTCATCTCTATAATGGGGATAATAATAGCACCTACCTCATAGGGTTGTTGTGAGGATCAGGTAAGTAATTTATAGTACTTTGTAAAACTTCAAGCAAAGTATAAATGCTGGCTGTTACTGTTTACTAATACTAGGAATGGGGGCAGCTAGGTGGTGCAGTGGATAGAGCATCGGGCCTGTAGTCAGGAAGACCTGAGTTCAAATTTGGCCTCAGACACTTGACACTTACTAGCTGTGTGACCCTGGACAAGTCACTTAACCCCAATTGCCTCACACAAAACAAAACAAAACAAAACTAATAGTAGGAATAATAGTGTTTTTCCTATTTTTCTTTGACAAAATAATTTTTCTATCCATATCAAAACACATGGTGGAATCCAACATCAAAACAACCTTGTTATCCATGAGTTATCCATGATCATTATGTATATGGCAGCCCATCCCCATTCTTTAATATGATCATACATAGTAAATGTTATTTATTTATGGAGGGGTGTGTTGAGAGAGAGAGAGAGTGTATTCTACTCTTTTGCCCTTGAGGATGAAAATTTTCAGTTTAATAAAGCTGGACAAATTTTCTTAATTATATCTATAAGGATTATAAGTAAACTTCAGATGTTTCGAGTTGGACCAGAGAAATTATACTTAAGGTTTAAAAAAAACATTTCAATTTAATAGTCTCAAGTTAAGATGAAGAAAATGAATGAATGAGAGAAATGGAGGAGAAATAGAATAACTAGTCAAGTAACAGATTTATGGATCTTATTAAATAATTACTGCTGTGGGTTAAGATCATAAAGAATACATTTTTCATGACTGAAGATTTCTTAGAAGAAGGTTCATAGCAATCTAAAGCATACATATTAATTCTGATAATATTACTAAAAGGTTAGAGAGCTTTTACCAGCTTTGAAATAGCAGTTGATAGTAGTCTAGATAATGCACAGATCTTAATTATCTAGAGTTGAGTAGCTCAATTCAATTTTATTGTTTAGTAAAAAAATTTTTTTTAAAAATTGAAACCTGTTTGTAACATTAACATTTGAATTGTACTTTGTATTGTTATTTTGTATTCGTATTGTTATTTCTACGTCTTACGCTTAAGAGCATTTCTGACATTCTCGGGGTACCCTGTACAATAAGCCATTGTTAAAAGAGATGGATTATGTTTCTAATATTTAAAAAAATGATATCAGCTTGTCTGTTGTATATACTCTTTTAAAAAGTTTTTTGGGTGGGGCAATGAAGGCTAAGTGACTTGCCCAAGGTCATATAGCTAGTAAGTGTTAAGTGTCTGAGACTGGATTTGAACTCAGGTCCTCCTGACTCTAGGGCCAGTGCTTTCCCTACTGCGCCACCTAGCTGCCCTGTTGAATATACTCTTTTTTTTTTTTTTTTTTTTTTTTTAGGCAATGGGGGTTAAGTGACTTGCCCACGGTCACACAGCTAGTAAGTGTCAAGTGTCTGAGGCCGGATTTGAACTCAGGTACTCCTGAGTCCAGGGTCGGTGCTTTAACCACTGCGCCATCTAGCTGCCCCCCTTGAATATACTCTTAATGCTCTCTAATTTTATTTTCCAGATACAAAGCCCCAGGAGAAACGCTGCAAGGGAAATACTATATCATCTGGAATAGCCATTCTACTTGAAAATATTATTTCAGAGCTTGAAAAATGTCTTGGAACAGCTTTATCTTCTATATTAGAAACAGAAATGAAAATTGCTTTTGGAGACCTCTGGCTAGAGGTGATTATTTCAACTATAATTGAAAATTTCTGATTAGAGTTTAAGAATGAATGTTTTAATCAAGAAAAACTATGTGAAATGATATAGATCTATCTTTCATATTATATTTTTCTAGGAATTTTAAATCACCTTTCCTGAAAATTTAAAAAAAAACCCTTTTTGTAAAGATCAGTTATCTCTTGGCCGAAGAGAACATAATTTCTGAATAACTTGCTTTAAAAAAAAAGTAAACATTTTATTTTTTCCCAATTCCATGTAAAAACAATTTTAACACTCATTGTTTTGTTTTGTTTTGTTTTTAAAGTTTTGAGTTCTAAATTCTATCCTTTCCTGAGATGGTAAGCAATTGATATAGGTTATACATGTACAATCATGTAAAACATTTCCATATTAGTAATTTTGTGCAAGAAAACTCAAGCAACAACAACAAAAAAAGAAAGTGAAAAAATAGTATGCTTTAGTTTGTATTCATATGACATCAGTTCTTTCTCTGGAAATGGATGGCATTTTTTATCATGAGTCCATTGTAATTGTCTTGGATCACTGTGTTGCTGAGAACAGCTAAGTCAGTTATAGTTGTTCATCACACAGTAGTGCTATTATTGTGTACAATGTTCTCCTGGTTTTGCTCACTTTACTTTCTATCAGTTCATGTTAAATCTTTTCAGTTTTTTCTGAAATTATCCTGCTTGCCATTTCTTATAGCACAATAATATTCCATTACAATCATATGCCACAACTTGTTTAGCCATTCTCCAATTGATGGATATCCCCTCAATTTCCAATTCTTAGCCACTACAAAAAAAGAGTTGCTATGAATATTTTTGTATAAATATGTTCTTTTCCCTTTTTTTAAAAAAAATCTCTTTGGGATACAGACCTTGTATTGTTTTTGATGGATCAAAGGGTATGCACAGTTTTATAGCCCTTTGGGCATAGTTCAAAAAAGTAATCTTAAAAGGATTTAGGGGTAGGTATGAGAAACATGGATATTCTTGTATTAAAATTTAAAAATATTTTCTCAAAACTAATTATTTTGTTTTAATTTTGGCCAAGAATATTCTGACATTTAGAATGTAGCTAGCATTTATAGGAATACTATGCAACTCTATACATAAGCTGTCCCTAATTATTGGCTATATTTTTAAAATGCAGTCTTTCAAAAGAAAAGAAAAGAAGTATGTACTGAAAAGTAATATTAATTATAGCTTACACTCAAGTTTTCTACTTGCCAAATTATAAAAAAAAGTTTGACCTTTAATCATATAGAAAGCTTTACTTTGTTATGCTTTGCCATAGGACCAATAAGCATTAATTAATTGGTGTGTAATTAAAGACTTGATAGAAAAAATAATTTTGATTTTACCACAGACCTAAGCTTCCCTGGATCTTTAATTTCATGAGAATAGGTATTTGTGCCATTATTACAGATCACAAGCTGTCTATTTGTCAGTTTATGCATTTTTAATTTATGTTCTCCCATTGTTCCTTCAGAATAGATCTATTCAATATCATGGAGACTTTCTTCTAGGTGATTTTTTTATGTGTTGTGGTTACCAATGCAACACTTCATCTGTTTGTTATTCCTCATTCTTGTTACATGAATGACTCCCTTTCCTGATTGTATTTATACTGAATTATTCCTTGCATTACTTCAGTTTACTTTGCCTACCATATGTATTTCCATTGGCCTTTGGCTGTCTCCTATTTTGATTATTTACAAATTGTTATGTTTTTGGATCTACAACTAAGCAATATACTAAGAGGATCAAACTTTTTGGAGCCTGCCTCAAGTTATTCAGCCATGATAGTGATGAATACCCTTGACAACCATATGTCTCTCTTTCATATACCATATTTGGTACTACTAATCAGAAGCTGTTGAACAGAACTAACTCTATGGTCATATTTGCTAAGGAATTTTAAATGGTCTTATCAGTATCTCTCAAATCTCTGTCCTGGTCTCTACATTCCATCACAAGGTCCATCTCATGTGTTCAGTTATCATCCTTATGTAGATGACTCCCAAATCTGTATATTTCTCCCTGATTTTTCTCATTAACTCCAGTCCCACATTACCAAAGTTGTTAAGACTTTTCCATCTAGATGTTCAATAGGTACTCAGTTTAACATACTCAAAATAAAACTTCTGTTTATCTTCCAAAACTGTCTCCTCCAACTTCTGTTATTTACATTGAAGCTACCACTATCCTTCTAAGGTTTGTAACCTTTGCTTTTCCCTCTTACTTCTGATATCTAATCAGTTCCCAAGTCTTATAGATTCTACTTTCACAGCACCTGTCACATCTGCCCCCTTCTTTCTTTTCATGTGGTTGATAACTTAGTTAAAGCCCTCATCACCCTTTATATGGACTACTATAATAACTTTAATTACTTCTTGCTTACATTTTCCTCTCTCCAATACATCTTCCGTGTAGTTGCAAAATTGATATTTCTAAAACTTAAATTGATCAAGTCACTCGTCTTCTTTGAAATCTCCACTAGTTCCTTATTACCTCTAGGTTAAAATACAAAATCCTTTGTAGGATATAACTGCTCTATAATATAGCTCACACTTATCTTTCCAGTTTTATTTCATGTTAGATCTGTTTATGTACTCTCTTTTTTAGTCACATATGTCCTGCCAGCTGTTCTTCATGCTCAGTATTTCAACCCCTGCCTTTCAATTCTTTTTTTCTTTTTTCTTTTTTCTTTTTTTTGGTGAGGCAGTGAGGGTTAAATGACTTGCCCAGGGTCACACACCTAGTAAGTATCAAGTGTCTGAGGCCAGATTTGAACTCATCATCCTGAATTCAGGACCGGTGCTTTATCCACTGTACCACCTAGCTGTCCCCCTTTCAATTCTTACATGTATGGTTCTTCAGCTTCTGAAATTCACTCTTTACTCAGTGCTTCCTCTTAGAATCCTGAGCTTTCTTTGAAGCTTAGTTCAGGGATCAAGTCTTAGATCACTCCTAATCTTTCCAAGTTAATAGTGCTCTTTCCTTTTGAAATTACTTGGTGAATTTTTGTATTCCCTTATATGTCTGTATTGACAAGTAAGCTCCTTGAGGGCAGGGACTTTTATTTTGTCTTTGTATTCCTAGTGCCTAGCATAGCACTTTGCATACTATAAGAGCTTAATAAAAGTTTATTAGATTGAATTAAATTGTTGAATCTAAGAATGGATGAGGAACTTTTTGTTGGCAGACAAATCTCTAAAACTAATCTTTTTTTGGGGGGGTGGTAATCAACAAACAGCAGAATCTTAAAGTAAATCTCTACCTTTCTGTCAGTTGTGTGTCTGTGAATATGTGATCAGTTACAGAAAAACATTCATAAAAGTTTACTTATTACCTTCTTATATTTTTATCAAGGCTACCTTTGATGCTTATGTTCATCTTGAGAAAGTAGGTATATGGGTTGGTAGTTACTTATATTCTTTTATATGCCTTTTTGGACATAGTGATATGTGCTATTTCCTATTCTTTTAGTACTTTATTATCCTTGAGTGATGTTGTAAAACAAACCTTCAATTCTTCTAAGAGTTGGGTCTCAGACTAAGGTTTCTCTGTCTCATTCTTTTTACTCTCGTTGACAGTGGGACTATACTGTTATCTTCTTCATCCTCCTATGTATTTTGTAAATGAATCTGAATTGTAAACCATTTGTCTCCATACTTTTATCTTTTGTCTATATATATATATATGCTTACTCATTTATAAGTTATACATAGTATATTACTGTATTAATAATTATGTACATTATGAAGTTTAAGCAAAAATAGATATTAAAAAAGGATGAGGTCAAATGAAATTGATCTTTGATTCTAGAGTCAATAGGAAGCTACTAGACCCTTTAATTGAAGTAGGAGAATAATATGGTCAAACCTATGGCAACTTTGATGGATTGGAAGATACTTGAGATGGTTCAATTAGAAGTTTGTTTGAATAGTTCAGGTGAGATGATGAAGGCTTGAACTAGGGTGATGGTTGTGTGAGAGATGGAGGTAGAAATGACAAGATTTGGCAACTGATTGGATATGTGGGTTGAGGGAAAGTGAAGAGTTGAAGATGACACTGTGGTAGTGAACCTTGTCCCTGATAGAAATAGAGAAGTTAAAAAACTGGGTGGGTTTCATGGGAAAGATTATGTAATGAGATCTGCAGTACAGATTTATGCCCATTCATCCTGTCCCACCCAAAACAAAAAAAACTGGGGTATGGTTAGGGGATTTGTAGGTGGGAAGGGAGAGGAATGATGCTCTTTCTAATCATCCTGCATTTCAGAGCCTGCCCTTGAGGGCAGGAGAGGGGGAACCTGCCAGAACCTTGAGGTGCTTAGGGGCAGGGGTGGGGATGTTGGGGGAGTTAGGATTTTTTTCTAATGGCGCCTTCATTGCTGCCTTCTGTGTATGTCTGAATAGGCATTTGGTTATTCCTCACCTTAGAGTCTGTCAGACTCAGAAGATCAGAGTTGAATGTTTTTATAGCAGAGGGAAGAGTTGAATGGGGGCCTGTAGGAGAGTAATGGTAAATGTGGTTGTGTTGGAGACAGTACCTATGAATAGCTATTTCAGAAGGGTTGGAATGGAACTCATCATTGCTATCCCTTGACTTGTTTAGCACAATCTACTTGGTCAGTTCTTAGTGTGGAGACAACTTCTGAAATACTTCTTATTCTCAGGAATGTTACAGAATGTATTCTTCTTTGAAGGTATGGGTTGTTGGATTAGATAGCCACTGAAGTCCTTTCCAAGTCTGAAATTTTGTCAGGCTGTGATTATCTTTGTCCAGTATGTCTCCCTGTTTGGTAAGAATATTGAGTGCTTTCTGGCCAATGTAATTTCCAGGTCCTTTTTGTTTCCTCTTTGTGACAACTGTTTTATATCACTTAAGCTTTTGCAGGGAATAATTATGCTCAAGGTCAATATCTTTACCTTTTTTCCATTTGTAATTTTTCAGTATTATGAGTTAGCATTTATATAACAGATTAATGATGTTATCATATATCATTACAACAACGCTGTGAAATAGCTGCTTTTATTATCCTCATTTTACAGATAAAGAAACAGAGACCGAGAGAGGTTAAATCATTTGCCCAGGGTCACAAAGCTAGTAAGTATTTGAGGCAGGATTTACACTCAGTTCTTCCTGACTCTTACTCACTGGGCCACGAAGCTGAAAAGTAACTTATTTCAGTAGGTCACTTTGAAGCTATTGTTTGTGTGCAGGGTCTTTATCCTTCTGATTTGGTGTTAATTTTGAGCTTTGCTCCACCTAGTTGATGATATGATTATATACAGTTGATTCTGATATGACTCACAAAATCAACTTGCCATTTTCTGTTAAAATATAGTTAGTATTATTTTTGAGATATTGTTTATTGCTTATCATGTCAGTTACCTTCTGATTTCCTTTTTTAAAGAAAATACTAATGATATATAGGCCTAAGGCTTAATTTTCTAAACCTGAACCATATTTTTTCAACTTTTCATCCTTCACTATGCCTACCTTTACATTGAAGTCAAAGAATTTCAGAGTATATGTTGACTTGATTTAGAAGATCTCGTCAAGTTCTTAATTTTTCTGGTGTATCTATTGTAAGAGATGTTGGCACTTTAAGCTTCATTTATTTTTGTGTTGGCCTTGTTGCTTACACTTGAGAATTAAAAGACAAGATGAAAGTATCAAATGAAATTATGTTTTTTACTATCTTTGAGCTCGTGATGAAACCAGCTGTACCAGCTCTTTTGTTTGCCTCTTCAAAATGAAACTCTGAGGTACACCCTCAGAAGAGGATAGCAACATCAGGGCTCCTACATCCAAAGCTTCCAAGAAAAATAGGAATTGGTCTCAGGCCGTAGAAGCACTCAAAAAGAACTTTGAAGATAAAGTAAGAGAGGTAGAGGAAAAAATGGAAAGAGAAATGAGAGTGATGAAGGAGGGTCATGAAAAAAAAGTCAGCGGCTTGAAAAGCCAAATTGGTCAAATGGAAAAGGAAGTACAAAAGCTCTCTGAAGAAAATCAGTGCTTAAAAATTAGTATTGAGTAAGTAGAAGCAAATGACTTTATGAGAAATCAAGACACAATAAAACAAATACAAATGAATAAAAAAACAGAGGGCAATGTGAAATATCTCTTTGGAAAAACAACTGACCTGGAAAATAGATCGAGAGATTTGAAAATTATTAGACTACTGAAAACCATGATCAAGGAAGAGTTTAGACATCATCTTCTAGGAAATTGTCAGGGAATTACCCTGAAATTCTAGAAGCAGAATGTAAAATAGAAATTGAAAGAATTCACTGATCACCTCCTGAAAGAGATCCCCAAATGAAAACCTCCAGGAATATTATAGCCAAATTCCAGAGCTCTCCCAGGTCAAGGAGAAAATATTGCAAACAGCCAGAAAAAAAAAAAAAAACAATTCAAGTCCTGTGGAGCCACAGTCAGGATAGCATAAGATCTAGGAGCTTTTACATTAATGAATCTGAGGGCATGGAATATGATATTCCAGAGGGCGAAGGAATTGGGATTACAACCAATAATCACCTACCCAGCAAAACTGATTATAAGTCTTTCAGGGGAAAAGATGAGACTTCACTAAAAAAGAGAACTTTCAGGTATTCTTAATGAATAGACCTGAACTGAATGGCAAATTTGACTTTCAAATACAAGACCCTGGAGAAGCATAAAAAGGTAAACAGAAAAAAAGAAATTAAGAGGGATGTTTGAAGGTTAAACTGCTTGCATTCCCATATGGGAAGATGATAAGTCTAACTCATAAGAAATTTCTCATTATTAGGGCAAATGATAGAAATAAATTTAGACAGAGGGCACAGGTGGGAATTGACTATGAAGGGATATCCTTAAAGCATTTATTTTTTATCTTTTTTGTGTGTGTGTGTGTGTGGGGGGTGGTCGGAGTTGGGTGACATGCCTGGGGATGAGAAGTGGGTGAGTGGCTTGTGGGGCCGAATTTAGGCTCGGGTACAGGGTGGGTGCTTTGTCCACTGTTTCACCAAGCTGCCCCATGATGACATCTTTAAGGTAAAATTGAGGGGTGAGAGGACTGCACTGGGGAAGGGGAAGGGGAGAGGTAGAATGGGGTGAAACCTCACAGGAAAGGGCTTATGGAGTTGGGGGGAGAGATGAGGGAGGAGCAGGGCAGTGAATGAACTCACCCTCATCAGAATTGGCTCAAATACCTTAATCTTATCAGAGTCTGCTCAAGGAAGGATTAACATACACACTCTATTGGGTGGAGTAATCTATCTAACTCTGCAGGAAAGTAGGAGGAGAAGGGGATAAGGAGGGAGGGGTGAAAGAAGGGAGGGCAGAAGTGGGGAGGGGGCAGTCAGAAGCAAGACAGTTTTGAGGAGGGATAGGGTGAAAGAAGATAATTGAGTAAATATCATGGGGAAGGGAATAGAATGGAGGGAAACAGTTAACAATAGTAACTGTGAAAAAGAGAAAAGGAAAAAAATGGTACAAAAGAATATTTATGGCAACTCTTTGTGGTGGCTAAGAATTAGAGATTGAGGGAATGCCCATCAGTTGAGGAATGACTGAACAAGCTCTAGTGTGTGATTGTGGTAGAATATTATTGTGCTGTGGGAAATGACGAGCAGGATGATTTCAGAAAAAACATGGGAAGACTTATGAACTGACTGTAGTGAAGTGAGAAGAACCAGGAGAACATTATGCAGAGTGACAGCATTAGTGTTCTATGAGCAATTGTGAATAACTTAACTACTCTCAGCAATACAATGATCCAAGATAATCCTAAAGGACTAATGATAAAGCATACTATCCACCTCCAGAGAAAGAACTGATATTGAATGAACACAGACTGAAGCATGCTACTTTGCATTTTTTTTTTTACTTGAGTTTTTCTCTATATAATGAGTAATATGGTAATGTTTTACAAAATTGCACATGTATAACCTATATCTGATTGCTTACCATCTCAGGGAGGATAGGGAGGGAGGGAATGAGAGAGGGATAGAATTTGGAACTCAGAACTATAAATAAATGAATGAACGCAAAATGAACCTCTGAGACCTTCGGTTAACTGCAATATCCTTTTTCTTTCTCATTTCATTTGTCATGAGAATTTCAATATAGATTGTTGTAAAGAATATGATGATTCTTTGGTCATTGGATATAGATCTTGCATTTCGAGTACAAAGTTCTATTAATGTTTATGTCCTAAAAACTATGATTCTTAGTACCCTCTACCCTTTTCTGCCACTCTTATTAAGAGTGATAATGGGAAATACTTAATTCTTTACCATTATTGTAAAGTTGTATAAATGATATTTCTTTTAAAAATGTACTATATTTTGCTAATTTTCACCATTGTGGTGGTTATTTGTTATGTGATAGATGATTGAGCGTCCAACTCAGGATGACAGAAAAGGTTTCTAAGATTGATTTTGGCAAACCAGCTGTAAAACAGTAGACATAGGGAAAGCCTTTGCTTGTTGATGATTGGAAACATGAAGTACTGAGGGAAAGCATCCATTTACCGTGTATTTGCCATGCATGGTAAATGGTAGACATTCAACAACCTTAGACTATAAAGACTAGTTTTTTTTCCAGATGAAATGTAGATATTTATAGTAACGAAAACTTTAAAAAATATTGATGTTTAATAATCATTCAGTAAGCAATTTATTAAGCACTTATTTGCCAGGCACTATGTTAGATATTGGGGATGCAAAGAAAAAGTAAAGATAATTCCTGTTCTTAAGGGGTCTACATTTTAATGGCTGAAATAACAAATGCATAAATCTCCTCAAGATATATATAGAATAGATTAAAGATCACTGTAGAGGAGAAAGCATTAGCAGCTAATGGTTAGGAGTTGGGGTGGGAACCAGGAAAGGCCTTCTTGAGGAGGTAGCACCTAGAGCAAATATTAAACATACTCTGAGTATATGTTGACTCTTTTTTTTTTTTAAACTACAGATGGTGTACTTCAAGCCCCCTTGGACACTTTCACATTTACTACAGTGTTTTAAAAAACACTGGGTAGCTGTTTTTGGATTAGTTATAGAGAAAGACTTGCTTATGACAATTGAAAGCCTATATGAAAGTCTTTGTAAAGGTAGGAATCTTTCATTTTTCTGTGCTACATTGTTGTTTTCTTAAAATGTTTGATTTAAATTGCAGTTATTTTCCAAGGGATTGACAAATGAGTGGGTATTTTATACTTGATCCTCTGTTTTTCTTGCTTTATATTGTCTTCCTGGGTAATATTATTGATTCCCATGGCTTCAACTATCCCCTTGATGGAGATGGCTTCCAAATATGTCCATCTAGTCCTGATCTTTCTGTTAAGTTTTGGGCACACATCTCCAATTCCCTGTGGGAAATCTCTACCTAGATGTTCCATTGACACTTTAAACTCCTTATGTCTAAAACTGAAGTTAGTATCTTTCCATCAAGATCATCTCTTTGCAGTTTTCTTATTTTCATCATCACTAACATTTACCAAGTCATTCATAGTCTAGATTTCAGTGTTCACTTTGATTTTCTTCACTTTTACTTCCCACATCTACTTAACTATTAAATCTTGTCAACTCCACTGCTGCAATATTTTTTTACAGCTTTCTTCTTTCCATTTTCACTGTCAATAGTCTGGTATGGACCCTGATTACCATTCATGTGGATTGTCTTATTAGCATCCTCTTGGTCTCACATCTCCAGTTCTTCAGCTCCATTTCATTCTTCATACTTCTGCTAGATTAATCTGGGCAGATCTGATCACATTGATCCTCTGTTCAAAGTCCTTTAATGGTTGCCTTTTTTTTTTTTTTTTTTGGTGGGGCAGTGAGGGTTAAGTGACTTTCTCAGGGTCACACAGCTAGCAACTGTCAAGTGTCTTGAGGTAGGATTTGAACTCAGGTCCTCCTGAATCCAGGGTCAGTGCTTTATCCACTGCACCACTAACTGCTCCCTTCTTTTTGTTTTTGATTAGTACTACATAGAAAGGTGATTATGATTTTTATGGTTTATTTTCTATCTTACTACTTTACTAAAGAGTTTTAATTTCCTCAATTTAGTTTCATTGCTATTTTGCTGTTTTCATTGCTAATTTACCAAAATTTTTGGTATATTGTTATCATTTATGGTTTCATTGATTCTTATTCATTGTTCAAGATGTCATTTGTTTCTATCTTTTTCTTGTCCTTCCTGAATTGTTTTGTCATTTATGGTTTGCAAAAGATGTATTTATTTCTGATTTTTTTGCATCTGCTTATACTTTCTTTGTTCACTAGTACATATTCAGTTTTTGTAAAGGTACTGTATGATGCTGAATGTTAGGTCTATTTTTTAATATTTTATTAATATGTCATGTTTTTCTAACTTCAGTTTCTAACATTCTATTCAGTTCTATGTTTTTTCTTCTTTCTCTTAGATTAATCTAGCCCTACAAGAGGAGCAGCAACTTTTCCTCAACAATTATGTTACTTTGTCTTTTTTCAATTCTTTTAGCTTTTCTTTTATATGGGGCATTTTATGTACTATTTATGTACATTTTTGTGTATACATGTTGTTATGTACCTATATTTTTATACTTTTATGTACCACTGGTATATATGTATTTAATAATTTTATTCTTTCCTTACCTTGTTGCCTTTAAACCTAATGCTATATCCTTACTTATTCCTTTTGACATTGTGATTTTTCATTAAGGCTCTGTCTGAAATCGTAATGTAGCTCTTACTTTTATTGGAATCACTTTATGCTTAGTGAATTTTGTTTACCTTTTTTGATTCCGTGACTTAATTTTTTTTTTTTTTTTGGTGAGGCAGTTGGGGTTAAGTGATTTGCCCAGGGTCACACAGCTAGTAAGTGTCAACTGTCTGAGGCTGGATTTAAACTCAGGTCCTCCTGACTCCAGGGCCGGTGCTCTATCCACTGTGCCACCTAGCTGCCCCCAGTGACTTAATTTTTAAATGTGTTTATTGTGTGTAGCAAAGTATTTCTTATTCATTCTGCACTTTTATTTTATTGGGGAATTTAGTCCATTCACATTTGAGATTATGATTGTTAAATTTGTGTTTTCTTGCCTTTAATTTTATTTATTTTAATCTCATCTCATGTTTGTCAAGACTTGGTCCCTGTGATCAGTTTTGCTTATACTAATTTGATCCTAGTCTCTCCCCAAGGTTCTCCTCCTACATCTTCTCTCCCTCTCTTTACCCTACCATAGTCCAAGTTACTTGATTTTGTTTTACTTTTATAGTAAATATAATTTGGATGGGAAATATGCATTGCTAGACATCATGATACTTTCCAACCCACATTCAAGTTATTTTTAGGTAATATTATAGGGTAATGAAATAATAATAATTATATAGATGAAATAAAATGGTTTTAACACCTAAAATTTAAATACGATGAAACTTTAAGTGCCTATGAAACTTTTAAGGGATTTTACAAAATTAAGCATGAAAAGTTAGTGCTTTTATCACCCACAATACTGTAAGGGAAGTAGAAATCAAAACTTAGAACAATGGTTTCAATAATGTAAATAAAAAGATTGCTGAAAGAAGTTGAACTCTAAGTAACTGAAAAGCTAATAAGGTTCCTAGAGAAATTGAGGGTAGAATGTTCCCTTGTCAGATATGGTTGCTCTATCAATTGTTATTTTGCTTATATTTTTATTTGTTCATTTGTTGGAATGGGAGGTGGTTTTGGTGGGAAAAGAGTGGGGTGTTGGAGAGAAAAGTAATATTATGTCCAGAAATGACTGTGATGTTAAAAACAAATAAATAAAAATATCTAAACCCAGAAGGGGTAAAAAACTTATTTTTGCAAAGGAAAACTTATCTTTTGCATTCAGCATCTTGATTTTAATTTATCACCCTGATGATAATCTAATCACTTTTGGGTTATGATAGTACATCATTTTATCAGTAAGGCAACAAATTTGTATTGTGTCTAGTATGTAGTGTCAGGTGTAGTGCTAAGTCCAGAGAATAGAAAGATCAAAACAGTTCCTGCCTTGTTCCCTCTACCCCCCCCCCTTCCCCTCAGTCATAATGGGGGAGACATCGTGTAAAGAATTAGGTGCTTATAAGATAATTATAGAATAGTTGGAAAGTAATATGAGAGGGGAAGGCACTAGTAACAGGAACTGAGGGCAGGGTAGGGGGCTAAAAAGACCTCCTACAGAAGGTAGGATTTGAGCTGAGGTGTGAAGAAGCAAGGAAACTTAAGAGATGGATGTGAGTGAACAGCATTCTAGGCAAGAGATATCCAGTACAAAAGCACGGACAACACAGAATCTGAGGTCTTGTTTATAAGTAGACCAGTATAATTGGATTAAAGAATGTGTGGAAATGAGTAAGGTGTATAAGAAGATTGGAAGGGTAGGAAAGGCCTAGGTTATCAAGAGCGTTAAATGCTGAACAGAGCAAAGGAGACTAGATTGAACGCATGCAGGTGAGAGGTGATGAGAACTCAAACCAAGATGGTAGCTTGGGAGTGTAGAGAAAGAGGGGGCATAGATTTTGTGAAGGAAAAAAATGACAGGATTAGATATGAGGGTTGAGAATGAAGAATTGACTATGATATCAGGTTACTGGCCAGCCTGGGTTACTAGGAGGGTGGTAGTGCCTTTGAACAATACTAAAAAATTTCAGAGGAGGGTAAAATTTTGGGCAAAAGATAATGAGTTCTGTTTTGAAAGTGTTGAGTTTGAGTTGCATTTGGGAAACTGTTTACATTGTCCAAAAGTTAGATGGTTATATAAGACCAAGGCAAGAGAGAGAGAGAGACATACAGACAGACAGACAGACAGACAGACAGACACACACACACACACACACACACACACACACACACACACGCTCGCATATATCCTTTCACACACATATACAATATGGAGATGTGTGTGTACACATATATAGATACATATGCATATGTGTGTGTGTGTGTGTGTGTGTATGTTGATTTTTGTAGAGATAATTAAACCCATGGGAGGTGAGATCACCAAGTGAGAGAGTATAGAGGTAAAGAGAAGAGGCCCAGGATAAAGCCTATGTAGAGACTTAAAAAGATAAAAATTTCCAGGAATTTGCTTGAGAAAGAGTGGAGAGATAGAAGATGATAACTTGCATGAATGGTAGGGTCTTTATTTTCAGGATGACCCAATTATATAAATGTATAACTTACTAAAACACAGACCTTCAAAGCAACTAACTGATTTTTTTTTGCTCATTTATTTACTTTTGGACTCTAGTTGGACAGAGTTGGAATGAAGTACAGATTTTGTATACATGTATCCATTTAAAAAACAACCATTAATTAGCTTCATGAATATCTTTGTATCATAGATTTATAATATGTATGATCTCTCTGATAACTTTGTTTTTTGATATTTCTTGACATTAGCTAAGACAGTGGACTTGGCAACAACTAAATTCCTGCTTCAGGATTCCAAACGTTTGTTACATGCTTTTAGTCCGAGGTCAAACTATGATGGGGTTCTGCCACAGGCCTTTGCTCAGGTGAATCAGCTGCTTCAAACACTCTCAGAGGTAAGAAGCTTTCGGGAATGCCAATAAATGCTTAATGACTGTCCAGTAGGTGAACAAGAAATGAAATGTTTATTCTTATTCTGACTTGTTCTGTAGTACTTGAACTCATTAGGTGAATTAGAGAGTAAATTTACAAGCAGCTCTAGGTTTTAGTTGTATTGTACATTTTATCCTTTCAGGAAGGAAGGGTTCACAATATTTGTTAAGATTATACTTTGGGAAAAAAAAAAGAGTATACTTTGGGGGGCAGCTAGGTGGCACAGTGGATAAAGCACTGACCCTGGATTCAGGAGAACCTGGGTTCAAATGTGGTCTCAGACACTTGATACTTGCTAGCTGTGTGACTTCTGGGCAAGTCACTTAACCCTCATTGCCCCACCAAAAAAAAAAAAATTAAAAATGAACAGTAAGAAACAGTGCACAGCTTTATGTTCTTGTTCTTTGTGTATGGAAATGTTGGTGTTTAAGTTTGTCATAAAAAAATTAAATTTGAAGAGTATGCTTTAATTCATTTTTGGTGGGAAGACAGTCCTGATTATCATTTTATTGTTTTTTCTATCTAAGAAGCCCACTATCAATTTATTTTCTTTAGTTGGAATTTAAACTCCTGCCTTTCTTATCCCAAATTTTTAAAAAATGTAAGAAATTTGATGCATTTAAAATATATACAAGCTAGAGGTAACTTAGTGTATCACAGCTGTGAAGTGAAACATAGCAAATGCAAAGTGGCATTGCCTTCTTTCTATGTTGGGTGTTTTGGGTTTTTTTTCTGTCAGAAGCCCCAACTTGACTAGTTTTTCTCCTTGATTTTCATGTTCAGTTAAAATCCATTATTTACTTTTTGAGCTAAAGAAGGAGGTGATCATCATAAGCCCTAGTTGGTGAAGGAGGAAAATATCAATCAAGATCTCATTTTTATATTCTTGGAGGAGATACAGTATATTCTGCAGTGATTCAGAAAACAATGTTTTGTTTTCCTTTGTTTTTAATTGGTCTCTGTTTGAAATCATCACACTGCTGATGCAATGTATTTTTGGAAAGTAAGACTCCTTTAGCCTCTGGTAATGAAGACCCGACCCAAGACTCTAAGAGGCTACTGTTTGATTTCTGTTCGTAGATGTTTTTAGAATACTTTATTTCCATTCACATCAGTGTTATAGTAGCCATATGGGTAGAGATAAAAACAAGAACTAGACCTGTGACTTCCTAAATGTATTAATAACTCCTGAATGAAGAATATTTTTGTACCAATGCTGTTGGGTACTTTCTTTTCAATTTATAGGTTTCAGGAGTTTCCTAGAGAAATGATTTGCCAAGGGTTATATAGTCAATTTGTGTTCAAGGCTAAACATTAATCCATATCTTTCTGGATCATAGGCCTTTTTCTCTAACCAATACAAAATGTCTTTTGTCTTTTGGTCATTAGCATATCCATAATGGGCCAATTGAAATAATTAAACAAAGGTGATAAGTGCTTACTAAATGCTAGGCATTGGGGATACAGAGATAAAAAAGAGATAGTCCCTGTCCTTAAGGGTTATAAATATAACTGTTTACTAGTATTTGTTATAGAAGATGAAAAGATAGATAAGATCTACAAAGAATTTGATCATCATATGCTATACTACTTAGTGATGGAAAGGTATGAGAATGGGTAAGGACGGCAAAATATGTGTTGGAAGATATGAGTGAAGGATACATAATGAAAGAGGCCAAAACTTGTATCCATCAGAGAAGCCTCATGCCTATACTTTATGAATACTTTTTCCAAGAAAAGAATTGGAAATCACTGAATATGGTTAGCATTGAGTAACATCATAAAAAATGAAATTGAAAGGAAATAGGAAGGGTGTTTGTGTTGCATAACAAGCCTTATCAGATAACTATTTAAAAATCCACAATTAGCTGCTATTTAGTTAAGCATTTATTCTTAGATATTGAATTCTCTCTTGCTGCAGTGGCTGAGAAAGCTTGTAAAGATGAATGGCAGAAAAATTTAACAATTGCTAGATACTATTGCCAGTGTTTCTCTCATCACTTGGTGTTGATCTGATTGACTGAAATAGCTTATGCTTCTGTGAATTGGAGCTAGATTATCAACACCTTATTTTCATTTTTAGAAACACAGTTTGGCGTCTAGATGCTGTCTAACAACACAATTTTTTGCCTCTGGCACTTTTATATAAATGGTTTTGTTGGAATAATGTTAGATTTGGCTGACATCCATTTCTAAATATATAGGACAAAAGTTCAGTCTTTTCTTAACCCAATAGTGTGGACTTGGTCCAATTGAAAGAAAATCAGAGATGAAGTGATACAGCAGTACTATTAAAATTTATTCAGACAGATAAGCAGTTCATCAAATGCAAAAATCAAGGGAGATATTTATGAAGTTTAGTTAGAACTGAAAACCAGAAAAAGTAATACTGAGTTTAGAGTCTGAGGGAGACTAAATTGTTTTATTGTTCACAAAACTGTGAAAAGGAGCTGATGGAAAAGCCTACAGACAGTTTGGCCATGGATACAGTTGAATCATATGATTCCAAGATCACTTGTACATGAAATCAGAAGGAGAACAGATAATGCTCAAAGTAGATCTTACAAGTTTCTAATAATGATCTATTCTCATCTGATATCAGCCTTAGTTGAACTCTGTTGCTTCAGAGGAAAGGTAGGAACCACCCCTGGGGCCCATTGATCACATGGGCCAGGGAGCTTTGACCTGCTCCATTTCTGACCAGGGCAGATCAGAGGAGGTTTTCCCTCCTTAGTCAGCTTGTTGGCTCTTCAGGGCTCACCATATTGATGCTGAATTTAGTGCAGATACTAAGCACATTGTGGCTCAGAACTCATGAGCTCAGAAGATCCAAAAGCCTTAGCATCTTCCAGTAGAAGGGATTATAGGCATGTGAGACCCCTTCTAGCAGGAGGTTAGAAGTTTAATATCAAGATAAGAAAATGAAATCATTCTTGAAATAAGACTTAATCTTTTATCGTTTTACTATTCCTATTTATAAGTTGGGAATGATAGCTACCTCAAAAGCCCTATACACAGATATGTGTATATACATGTATGTACACATATATACATATTTACACACTTGTGTGTATATATATATATACACACACACATCTATATATTTATATGCTCTGAAACTTACAATTCTACAAATAGTAGTTTTGAGTTTCTGATTCATTATTTACTCTATATTTTTTGTTAGGTTGAAATTGAAAGGTCTAACAGTGGTATGTGGAGGTAAAAAGAGACCATGATTTTCCTAATGCATATAATTTGAATGTTATTTTCTTTTCTTCCTCTGTTTTTCTCCTATTCATTTATTTCCTTATTCTTTGTTACCCTAGCCTTACAGGATTATGCAATGGCAAAAAAATTTTGTTTATATTTTACAGTATTTAAAATTTCTTTTCAGTCACCTGACTTATCTTACCAGTTTAAACTCTTGGATTTAGTTTCTGTCTTGAGGATATGAGAAGTATAATTACCAGCCTTTGCTATTTTGTGGTCTTATTTAAGTTTATAATCTGGATGCATGTCTTTTTTTTTTGCAGGTTAATAGTGAAATCAGTATATATTAACTGTAAAAATTGCTTGTCTTTATTGTTACTTCATTAAACAAATCAGTATTCCTATGTGAATAAAGAGAAAATAGTTGGAAAAAGGCAGTATTCATTCTTATGATGGCATCTGCTTGTTAATATTTTGAGAAACAATAAAGAACATCACATTCTACAGAAAACTATAACATTAATAGACACAAGTAGTTGGCATTCCATTTTGGACACTTGCTAGTGCAAAGCTAGCTGCATCTTATGCAATTCTTGTTTCCCCAGGTCAATTCTAAACATAAGCCAAATTCTACAGAATCAATTGAGTCTTTTTCAAAGAACACAGCATGTAAAAACCAGGAGGAGAATGCACTGCTCCAGCCCAGTAATCAGGAGAATACAACAGTGTTGGGCACTCAGCTTCCTCAACCCAACAGACATCAAGAAATCTGGTCTGTCCTAGAGAATGTTTGGACCACGATATATCTGAACAGGTACCAAAATTAGTAAAGATAATTTGAGCTCTAGCATCAGTAGTTGTTTTTATAGCTCTTTCCTTTCTGTCTCAGTCTCTTCTCTGTCTTTTTGTTTCTCATCAGACATCAAGTTCTTACCATGTATGATACTAGATATTGGGAGTGAAACAAAAATTTTTAAGTCTGGCTTTTCTCAGAGAGCTTACATTCTTTATGCAGATGAATCTCAGATTTATTTGTCTATTCATAACTTTTCTCCTGACCTCTAATCTCAAATCTCCAACTACCTAATATCTTGAACTTCATGTCTCTTAGATATCCTAAGCTCAACTTGTCTAAAACTGAACTCATTATCTTTCCCCCAGAACCTGCGCACTTCCTACCTTCATTACCAGAGAGGGCATCATCATCTTCCCAGTGACTCTTGCTTACAACCTTATAATCCTCAACACATTTTTCTTATACCCCATATTCAGTTAGTTGCCAAGTCCTATTGTTTCTACCTTTCCAATATCTTTCTCATATGCTCTTTTCTCTCTTATGACGCTGCCACCATCCTGGTGCAAGCCCTCATAACCTCATGCCTAGACTACTCTAGTAGCATGGTGGCTGGTCCCTTGCCCTGGGTCTCTCCCCACTCAAGTCCATCTTCCACTGTCAAATTGATCTTTTTTTTTTAATAAAGTATTTTATTTGTTTATTTTTTCCCGTTACATGTAAAGATAGTTCTCAACTTTTGTTTATACAAGCTTTCCAATTTCAGATTTTTTTCCCTCCCTCCCCCCTCCCCCAGACAGCAGGTAATCTTATATAGGTTTTATATATATATATATATATAATATTAAACATATTTCTGCATTAGTCATGTTACAAGAGAAAAATCAGAGCAATGAGGAAAAACCTCAAAATAGAAAAACAACAGCACCAAAAACAAAAGAAATAGTATGGTTCATTCAGCATCTATACACCACGGTTCTTTTTTTTGTTTTGTTTCCCTGGATTTGTAAATCCTCCTCCATCATGAATTATTCCCTGGAACCCTTTTGTACCATTGCATTGGTGAGAAGAATATAGTCCATCACAGTAGGTCAACACACACAAATTGATCTTCTAAAGTGCTCATCTGATTTTATCACCCCCAACCCCCTTTCAAGTTAATTACATTGGTTCTCTGTTTCAGATATAAAATCCTCTAAAACCTGCTTTTTTACCTTTTTATTATCTTACCTTTTCAGTCTCCTTATACTTTACACCCTGCCACATACTCTGAGACCTAGTAACATTGGCTTCTGTGCTACTTTGGGCATTTTCACTGGCTGTTTTCTATGCATGGAATGCTCTCACTCCTCATCTCTGTCTCCTAGCTTTCCTGACTTTCTTCAAGCCTCAAATCAAGTCCTACCTTATGCAAGGCTTTCCCAGTTCCCCTTAATTCTAGTGCCTTCCTTTTGTGGATTATTTCCAATTTCTTTAGTATCATATTTATATATAGTTGCATGCTGTCTTCCTCATTAGACTGTGACCCTTTTGAGAACAAGAGTTGTCTTTTGCCTTTCTTTGTATCTCCAGGGCTTAGCAAATGCTTAATAAATCCTGGGTGACTGAATTTCCTATGAATAATTTTCTCTCTCAACATAACATATATGTATATACAGATAAATGTAATTCAAAGTAGAATAAGTTAATAAGAGCAATATCAAGGGCTTTGAAATCAGAGGAGGGAGAAATTACTTCTAGTCTGGAGCATTCAGGGGAGGCTTCATGGAGGGAAGTTGTATTTGGGTGCATCTACCCTTGAAAAATGGGTGGGATGTCAAAAGGAAGGGTAGCAGTAAAAATCATGGCAAGGAATGCAATGGATTTTTGCTCCCAGAAGTAATAAAGAGGCAAATATGTGTATGCATATATATGGAGAAGAAAGGTAACGAACTACTGGATTGTAGTTCAGTTTTTCTGGAATATAGAATGTGTGGATTTACGTCAGATATGGTTAGAATAGCAAGTTGGAGACAGATTATAGTTGTCCTTAAAGGCTAGTGTCAGGAATTGTTTTTTTCTTTTAAAGAAATAATGAGTTATTGAAGTCTATATCTATGTAAAATATGTATCTGTATATTTGATGAAAGAGTGAAATGGTCAGATCTGTTACTTTTGGAAGGTTATTTTGGCAGCTATGTGAAAGGTACATTGAACATTGGGCGTTACTGGGGGCAGACTAAGCAAGCGGTGATGAGATTTTGTGGTAGGATAGTGGCTATTTGAGTGGAGAGATGTAAGTGGTGCTGTGAGATGAAATCCACATTACTTGGAAACTGATAGTGAGTGAGGGAGAGGGAAAAGTCAAAAATTATTCTGAAATTTTAAATTTGAGTAACTGGGAAGATCATGATACCATCGAAAGAAAATGGAAAAAGAACTAGCTTAGTGAGGAAGATGATTTATTCAGTTTTCAATATGTTGAGTTTAAGATATAAGCTTATTTACCATCCTTGGCTGGAGATCCCCATTGGGCAGTTGACTATGTGAGACTAGAGTTAAGAATTGTTGGGGCTAAGCCCAATTAAAAAAAAAAATCAGTTGATCAATTTTTGTTTTTTTTTTGTTTTGTTTTTTTAGGATGTCGGTTTTTAATAGAGCTTAACCTTTAAAAATTGTTTTTTAGTTTTCAATAATATAAATATTTAAGCAGTTTTCTATCTAGCACTATTGTTTTCTGTTGTATCTTCGTATTCTGAGCAACTTTAGTTCAGTCCTAAATAATATGTACCAGGTGGTAACTTGGTATTTTATTCCTTAGCAAAGAGGATGTTTATATAGCAAGGTATTTTAAACTTTAGCAGGGATTTTCTTATACTAGTTAGGTATCTGTTATTTCAGGATAAGGATATGCATTAGTGTTTCTCTTGCCCTGCCACTGACCTATTAAAAATAACTATTCAGTGTAATTAGATTGTGATAAAGGTAGTTTTCTCATTTTCCTTTTTTCCACCATGTAGTAAATAATATATTTTACCCATCTTGTTACTATTTTCTTTTGTGTATAATTTAAAAATTTTTCCTAGACTCATGCAGTTGGAAGAGGTGCCAGAAGATATAGTCCAGTCTTCACTAGTACAGGACTGTTCTCTGTATTATCCCCTAAAATTGTTCATCCTACTTCCACTCGAAGACCTCCAATGTTTGGGCTGCCTCTAGAAGTAATTAGTTCTCTTTGTACTTTTCGGACCACTTTAATATGAGGCAGATATTTGCCTTTCCAACTTCTATCTATTGCTCCTAGCTACTTGAAATAATATAGCATTTTAGAGTTGGAACTCAGCTAGGTCCTGCAGTCTAACCCATACTGGAACAGAAATCTCCTTATACATGACTAGTGGTCAAACAACATTTTTTTGAAGACTTGTGGTGAGTGGAAACCCACTCAGTGTCTTCTAGGGCTGTTCCATCCTACTTTAAGAAAAGTTTTCTTACATGAAGCCTAAATTTGCTTCTTTGTACCTTAAAACAGTGCTCTCAGTTTTAGTGTCTGGGACCAAGTGGAACGTGTATAATCAATCTCTCTTCCACAGGATAGCTTTTTAAATAGTTGAAAAAAAAGCCAACAGTTGATATAGTTATATATCTGGAACCATTCAATACATATGCCCATTCTTTCTTTAGCGATGGATAGCTTTTGCCTTATAAGTTGATATGTGTGATTATATTACTAGCTTAGTCATTCACAATTACTCTTTGAACAATATTACTGTTATTATATACAACATTCTCTTGGTTCTGCTTTTTTCACTTTGCATTATTTCATGCAAGTCTTTCCGTATTTTTTTTTTAAATCAACCAGCTCATCATTTTTTGTAGCACAATAGTATTCCACCACAATCCTATACTACAACGTATTCATCTATTTCCTAATTAATAGAATCCTCTCAATTTTTAATTCTTTGCCATCACAAAGGTAGCTGCTATAAATATTTTAGAACACATAAGGTCTTTTCCTTTCCTGATCACTTTGGGAAAGAGAACTAATAGTGGTATTTCTGGGTTGAGGGTATATTCCAAATTGCTCTTCAGAGTGGTTGGAAGAGTTCACAATTCCACCAACAGTGTATTAGTTTCCCAGTTTTCCCACATTCCCTCCAGCATTTATTATTTTCCTTTTCTGTTAAATTAGCCAATCTGATAAATTGAGGTGGTACCTCAGAGTTGTTTTAATTTGCATTTCTCTAATTAATAATAATTTAGAGCATTTTTGTATAACTATATAGCTTTGATTTCTTATTAAAACTGCCTGTTCTTGTCCTTTGACCAGTTATCAGTTGGAGAATGGCTTATATTCTTATAAATCTGACCAAGTTCTCTATTTGAGATATGAGATGTTTATCTGAGAAACTGGCTATACAATTTTCCCCCTTAGTTTTCTGCTTTCCTTCTAACCTTGGCTATGTTGATGTTATTTATACAATTAAAAAGAATTAAATGTAATCAAAATTATTCATTTTGTATCTCACAGTGCTCTCGATGTCTTGTTTATTCATAAATTCTTCTCATTCATAAATCTGAGAGGTATTATGTTCCATGGTCCTCAGATTTATTTATGACATCTCCCTTTATGTCTATGTCAACCAAACCAAGTTTGGTGTTATACCAAACCTTACCTGATCTTCCCAATTCCTAGTGCCCTTTCTTCTTTGTTACCTTGTATTTATTTTTATTTTTTCCTATTTATACTTAGATTTATATGTGCTATTTTTCCCAGAGCTTAAATTTTGCTGGAGAATCCAGGCTCTCCTCTGTGCCATGATGAGGTATCAGATTAAGACTTCGACTTTCCTGGAGATCCAACTGAGTAACCTTAACAAAATCGAAATAAGATTTGTCAGATGTGAGCCATTGTTGGTGAAACCAGTCTTGTTCTTAGTAATAACTGTTTCCTTGGGTTTAAAATCTCTGTTGCCCTTACTTTACTAGTATATAAAATGTAGAGATTGGACTGGATGATATTGTAGGTCCTTCTAACTCAAAAATCCATGACTCCAAAGTATCCCTTTTGTAATAGTTTCTAGAATGTTGTCAGGAATCTGTATCAGGTTGACTGGTCTTTAGACCGAAAAGAGTCTGCCTGCTATCCTGATTTGAAAATTGGGACATTGGAAAACCCACATCCTGGGCACCTCTCATATTCTAAGAGTTATCAAAGATCAGAATAGTTATTCAGATATTTTGTAGTATTCTAGTTTGTAGCTTATGTGTGCTTAGTGTCTTACACTCTTTGAGGGGGCATCTAGGTAATCTCTTGCTATTTCTTTATATTGGCTTTTAATTACTTGGCTTTTCCTCTGTCCTTCTCCAGTCTGAAGGTCATTTATTTATTTTGATTTATAATCTTCCCCTTCAGCTGTCCCCCACCCCCCTGCAATGAACCAAGAGTGAAAGAAAAAGAAAAAAGGGAAAAAAGAAGGAAGAATACAAAGAGAAAGAAAGACTTCATAATAAATGTACATTGTTTAATAAGACAAATCCCCACATTGGTCATGCCAGATAATATATGCCCATTCTTCATTTTAAATTCATCAGCTTTGTGGCAGGAGGCAAGTGTCTTGTTTTGCCTTTAGTCTTTTGGGCTTGTAGTTTATCACTGCATTGATCAGAGTTCTGAAGTCTTTCAAAGTTATTTTTCAATATAATGTTGTCATTGTATTAATTATTCTTCTAGTTCTTCTCACTACTTTCTATTGTCAGTTCATAAAGGTCTTCCTGATTCCTCTGAAACTGTCCATTTCATCATTTCTTATAGCACAGTGATATTTTATTACATTTTTGTGCCATAATTTATTTTAGCCATTCCTCTACACCTTTAGTTTCCAGTTTTGGGATACTATGTAAAGAGCTGCTTTGAATATTTTTCTATAAATAGGTCTTTTTCTTTCTTTGATTTATTTGGGAATATAAGCCTACGAGTATAGCTGGGTCAGAGGGTATGTGTATATAGTTTGGCAACTTCCTGAACATTGTTCCAAACTACTTTCCGGAATGAACTAATTTTTTAGTTTGATCAAGTCAAAGCTTTACCAACGGTGTACTGATGTATCTGTTTTCTACAACCTCTACAACATTTGTCATTTTCTTCTATCATTTTTATCCGTCTGATGGGTATGAGGTGTAATCTCAAAGTAGCTTTAATTTGCATTTCTTTAACTACTAGAGATTTAGAGAATTTTTTCATGTTCGTCAGTAACTTGGATTTCATTTGAAAACTGTATGTTCATATCCTTTGATGATTTATTGAAGAATCTTATAAATTTGAAAGTTTCTTATATATCTTAAATACAAGGCCTTTATCACAGAAACTTGATGCAGAGAAAATATTTTCCCCATTTTTTTCTCCTTTAATTTTAGCTGCATCAGATTTGTTTTTGTAAAAACTTTAAACATTTTATATAATCAGTATTATCCATTTTATCATGTATGGTGCTCTATGAACTCTCCCTATCCATAGATCTGAAAAATAGTTTCTTCCTTCCTCTTCTAATTTGTTTTTGATGTGACCTCTTGTATCTGTGGCATGTATTGATTTGGAGTTTATCTTGCAGTGTGTTATGAGCTGCTGGTCTAAGCCTAATTTAAACCAGATTACTGTATAGTTTTCCTAGAAATTTTTGTTAAATAATGTATCATTCCCCCAGTAACTGAAGCCTTTGAATCCATCAAACACTATGATACTGATTTATTTGCTTCTTCATGTTATATATCTAGTCTACCTCAGTGGTTTTTAACCAGCACCAATTAAAAAAATTTTTTTTTAAAATTATTACTACTTTGTAGTATAGTTTGAGATCTAATACTGAAAGTCTTCCTTATTTATTGTTTTTCCCCCATAATTACTTTTGAGATTCTTTTGTTCTTCCACATGAATTTTATTATTTTTTTCTAGTTTTATAAAATATTCTGTTGGAAGTATGATTTGTACAATACTGAATAAATAAGTTAATTTAGATATTTTCATTATAATGACTCTAGCAATTAATGTTCTTCCAGTTATTAGGTCTGTATTTCTACAAAGTATGTTTTATAGTTGGATTCATATAGTTCTTGGGTGTATCTAGATAAACTCCATTTTCTATAGTTATAGGTTTTCAAAACTCTTGATTGACAACAATAAGAAAGTTCTTAGCACCCATTTCACACTTCATTTTAAACCTTAGAATTATTGACATTCTTATTGTATTCTGTATTTTATATTCTCTCCATTACTCTCCCTCTCACATTTTTTACATGCTATTACAAGTTGGATAATTGAGTGCTCAAGGCATCCCTATCAGTCTCTTTAGTCTCTTTTCTTTCTCATCAGAAAATTTGTGTTTTAGTAATTTATTCTTGAAGCCATCCTTTACATATCAAGCCAACTTTTGCTATAGAATTTTAGGCAATAAGATCCTGCTTACCTCTCCCTTGAAATCTTTGAAACCTGTTCTCTCAAAGTCTACAGTATTTCCTTATCTTTTATAAGCTCTAAATGGCAGGGTCACTTTACTGTTCTTGTACCTTTTGAAGAATGAAATTATAATAAAGAAACTACAGTAATTTATTAGCAGTCTGCCTTTACTGCTTCCCCACCTACTCACTTCTCAGTTCTTTGCAATTTGGCTTCCAACCTCACCATTCTAATGAAACCAAGCTTACCAATGATCTCTTAACTACTGAATCCAGTTTTTCTTAGTCCTCAATTCCCTGCACCTCTCTGTTGATCAGTATCTGCTGAATAATCTTTTTTGGGGGGTGGGAGGGGCTTCTTTGACACTTTACTCTGTTTTTCTATTTTCTGGTTAGCCCTTTTCATTTTTTTTTTGGTGGTGGTAGTTGTTGTGGTGGTTGTTTTGCTGGTTCATTGTCTCCTGCTTCCTTTAGGTTAATTTCCCTTAAGGTTCTGGCCTGGCCCTGGGCCCTATTCTCATTTTACTCTTAGGGATCTCTTCAGCTTTCATAGGTTGAACTCTCATATTTATGTAAATGACTCAAATCTAGCCACCCCAGTCTCCCTTTTGAACTCAGCTTTTCCATCACAAAATGCCTTTTGGACATATTTCTCTAGATGTGCCATTTGCATCTTGAACTCGACATGTCCAAAATGGATCTCATCCTTTTTCACTCTAAATTTACTTTTTTATGAATTCTCTTGTTTCTGTGTAGGTCACTATTCATCATTCCAGCTATCCAGGTTAATAATCTTGGAGTTATTCTGTGCTCCCTCTTCTCCCTTTCAATACTCAGTGGGCAAGTGTTGTCAGTTATGCTTCTGCAACTTCTGTCTTCTGGATTATCCTTCTAATTGGCACTAGACTTATTGGATAACTTGCTCAAATGAGATAATATATGTGAAGAAAGCTCTTTGTGAATGTTAAAGTGCTATATTAATGTCATCTCCTGCCACTATTACTTTTGATTGCACCAGAGATATCTACTTGGCCTTGTTTTGTTTCTTATTAATGACTTAGATAAAGGCATGTTCACCAGATTTACAGATGAAGCAATGCTAAGGAAGGGATAGCTAGTGATGACAGAGTTGGGATCCAAAAAGATCTTGACAGACTAGAGCATCCGGCTGAGTTTAATAAGGTAAAATTCAATAAAGATCGATCTAAATTCTCCCATTTGCATTCAGAAAAACAACTTTGCAAGTATCAGACTGGGTTGGGAGAAGGCGTGGATAGACAGCAATCTATATGAAAAAGATATGGGAAAGGCAGCTAGGTGGCGCAGTGAATAAAGCACCAGCCCTGGATTCAGGAGGACCTGAGTACAAATCTGCCCTCAAACACTTGACACTAGCAGTGTGACCTTGGGCAAGTCACTTAACCCTCATTGTCCTGCCCCTAAAAAGCCAAAATGAAAAAGATCTGGGGATTTTTTGAATTGCATATTCAGCATGAACCAGATGTGTGATGTGGCTTGCAGTTTGGGGCATCTGATCAGGGCATGTAGAGGTGACAATTGTGTACTATTTTGAGGTCAGACTTTATCTTCCGTGTGTGTTTGGTTCTGGCCACCACGGTTCAAGGACATTAACAAACTGGATGGTGAGTGGACCTTAAGTCTATGTCATATAAAGGTTGATTGAAGAAATTTGTAATGTTTCCCTTGGAGAGGAGAAGATAGAAAGAAGTGGGGCATCATAGATATATTCAAATATCTAAAGGGCTATCATGTGGAAAAGGGATCAGATCTTTCTGTTTGGCTCCATGGTGCAGAATCTGCAGTAGAGAGGCCAGGCTTGATACCAGAAAGAACTTGCCAACACTTAGAGCTGTCCAAAAGTAGAATGGACTTAATGGTGAAGTGGTGGTTCCCTTTATTGTTGGTTTGCCTAACCTTGGATTCATGAATTTAAAAAAATATATATATTTTGACAACTATATTTCAGTATAATCAGTTTCCTCTGTAATACTAAGTATTTTATTTTATACATTTAAAATCATTATTCTGAGTAGGGGCCCTTGGGCTTTACCATAATGCCAAAGGGTCCAGGACACAACAAAGCTAAGAACTCTTGTTCTATTAGATGTCTGTAGGCAGAGACTGTATGAGCTCCTGTTGTGTGTGTATGGTGTAGGAGGAGTTCCTCTTGGGTATGAGTTAGATTAGATTGGGCCTCTGGGATCTTTTCTCATCTCTCTTATTCTATGGTTGTGAATGACCCTTTCTTGCTCCATTTGCCATAGGTTCTCTGTGGAAACAACAGAATTTGTATGTTACCTGGGCTTTGCATGGCTTCTCATTTACCCTTTCTATGTACTCATCAGCCCTAAGTTTTATACACTATCCTTCATTTCTAGCTTAGGTAGTAAGTACTGTGTGAGATAGAGGAATAAACCTTAGTCAGTTTTTTATATATGCTACAAACATATAATACATAAAATTGTAATAAATGTACATAAATGTGTAACGTGAATCTTTCCTCTTTTCTTATCTTAGCACGGATGTTTTCCAGAGTTTGGATTCCAGTAATACATTGAGTCCTCCAAAGATTGCATCATTTGAAGAGGCCTTCGTGTATCTACAGAAATTGATGGCAGCTGTGAAAGATGTTCTTGCTGGAATTCAGAGGTAGTTGAGTGCTAAATTCCTTTTAACATTGAACTGCCATCTGTACAGTGATTGCCACATTTTAGAATTGATATTTGTGTGAATGGTTTTTTTTTTTTTAATTTTGAGGTGTTGTTAATATAGAATAACTAATTGAAAAAATAATGTTATATCCTCTGATTGAACTGGTGGAGACTCATTTTGGTGCAACATAAATAACATCTGTGAACCACCTAGGGCATACAAAGATAAAATAAAACACTGTTGTCGCCCGTCGCGCGCACCCAACCCCCCCCCCCCCCCCCCCCCCCGCCAAAAGTTTCTTCAGGGTTAGGACTTTTACACTTTTGTGTTTGTATCTCAATACCTAACCTTGTTTCTTACATAAACAGGTACTTAAAAACTGCTTATTGATTGATTGAGAAGAGAGTTTCAGGAAAGAGAGGCTAATCAATTATTTCAAATGCTGTGGAGAATTCAGAAAATAAGGACTTAGAATAAGGCCATTGGAGTTAATGATCATGATGACATTTCAAGCTTTTCATAGTATGACCAGTTCCTAACTTTCTAGACTTCTTACTTGTTTCCCCATCTCTCACCTTCATGCTAGAATGAATTCCTTGTTCATCACTACTTGGAATCCCAGGTTTTCTTTAAAACTCGGCTCAAGAACCATCTTCTACATGTAACCTTTCCTGATTCCTCTCCTCTCCCCCCAAATCAGCTTAGTATCATCTTCCCCCCAAACTACATCATATTCATTTTGTGTATTTTCTATAAATATTTAAGTATACGTGCGTGTATGAATATATGTATATGTGTGTATGTATAACACACATATATCTTCCCTGTAAGAATGTAAGCTTGCTACTGAATGCCTGATAATCTGTCTTAATATTCTTGGTGCCTGCTACATGGGTAATAGGTCTTGTATTGTTTTTCAGTTGATTGACAGTCGTGACCATTTTGAAATAACACTTGGTAGGATTAGAAGCTAGATTGCAAGTGGTTCAATGATAAGTTGGACGTGGTTAGGACATTGGCATTCTTTGGGGGAATATAGTAGTGAAAAGGAGAATGACAGCATGATAGGTCAAGAGGTAACTATGAGAAAGATTTTTAGGATACAATAGGCAAGGGTGTTTGTAGCAGAGGGAAGAAGCCATTGGATGCTAGGAGATTGAATATTCAGAAGAGAGAGGAAATAACTGAGTGAGTGGAAGTCCCTTTTAGTTCTATGATCTGTAGTTTTTATAAAATCAGAAAGAGATGGTCAAGAGTACAGGCACATGGGTTAGCCCAAGGAAAGACGAAATGCTTCTTCCCCAGGCAAAAGTGCATAAGATAGTAGGTAAAGTACAGCATTTTTGAGTGAAGAAGAAGGAAGTTGAGGAACTTAAAGTCTAATGACTTCAGTCTCCCCACTAAATTTAGAGGTAAAATCATCTGAAGATATTGAAGGCAAATGGTGATTTTTTTTTTTTAAGCATTGAGAATGGAGAACATTATCTCCGGCAAGAGTTGAATACCAGGATCTCTCTGAGGATTTAGTTGGGAGTACCTAGGTGGTACAGTGGATAGAGCACCTGGCCTGGAGTCAGGAAGACCTGAGTTCAAATCTGACCTCAGACACACACTTACTAGCTCTGTGACCCTGGGCAAATCACTCAAAACCCTGTTTGCCTCAGTTTTCTCATCTGTAAAATAAGCTGGAAAAGGAAATGGCAAACCACTTCAGTATTTTTGCTAAGAAAACCCCAAATGGGCTCCCAAGGAGTTGGACACAACTGAAAAAGTGCCTGAACAACAAAAGGACTGGACGGTTTTATGACTCATTGGCAGCACTCATTGAATCATAGAATTTCAGGATTGTAAGGAACCTCAGGTCCTTTAGTCCAAGCAGTTAGTCGGTTATTTATTAAGCACCTACTAAATGCCAGGCACTATACTAAACCTTGTGGGCTCACAGAAAGGAAAAAAACAGCCCTTTATCTGAATTAGCTTGAGAGAACCTGCTGTGTATTGGGAAGGTGGTCCAGGTGTGCTTGAAGACCCTTAGTTAAGAGGAACCTGCTATTTCCAAAGAAGCCATCCCACCTCACTTTTCAGTGGGTCTGTTTGATGCACCAAGTCTAAATCGCTACCTCTGGAGCTTCCACCCTCGGCTCTTATTTCTATCTTCTGACCCTAAGAAGAGCAAATCAAATGCTTCTTCCATATGACAGACAACTTGTATATGTGAAGACAGCTGTAATGCATCTAGGCTCAATTTCCACTATTGTCACATGCCATGAAAGCCTTTTTTGCAAAAGGAATCTGCTCACTGGTCAGCTTATATGGTAATCAGTCAACATAGGAGCACCTACTATGGGCCTGGCACTGGGAGAGGTGCTGGGAACACAAGTGCAATTACATTCAGTGTCCTAAAATATGATACTCAACTGAGAGCCATCTCCATCCTACTATATATTGACTTTCCCATTGCAGCCTAAGATCTTATTTGCTCTTGAGTACTACATCACATTGTTGTCTCTCATTGAACTTTCATTCAACCAAAACTCCCATGTCTTTTTCAAAGGAACCTCTCTCTAGTCATTACTCCCCTTGCATGTTAGGCATGTTAAGATGGATTTTTAAAAAAACAGCCATCCCTAATAAATTTCATCTGAGTGTTTGGCCCAACATCTTAGCTTGTGGAAATCTTTTAAAATCTTGGCTCTGATATAATATATTGTCTGTTCTGTCTTATTTTGTGTCCTCTGCATGTTTGATAAGCATTTCATCTATACATTGATCCAAATCACAGTGGAGATTTTAAACAGTGCCAAAAGTACAGTTCCCTGGAACTCTTCACTGCAGACAGACCTCCTTCCTAGTTGGCAGCACACACCTATTTAGTTTCCAGTTCTTGGCTATAACAAAAAGAACTGTTAAAAATATTGTTGTACATATGGGACCTTTTCTTCTTTTTTTCATCTCTTTGGGGTTTAGGCAAAGTGTTGGTAATACTGGGTCAAAGGCTAGTAGATGTTAACAGCTTGCTCTCTTAGAACAATGCACACAAGACACTTTTCTGTTTAGTCCACATTTTCTCTTTCACTTTAAGACATTTCTCTATCACTTTAAACATTCTCAATCACTTTAAGACATTAAAACACTTTCTCTATCACTTTAGCAATTTAACAAAACAGAAGATAAAATCCTAATTTGTAGCATTTGACAATTTCTATTGTAAATTCTCATACTTGCAAAATTGACCAGAGAAGTGTAATTCCAAACTGCTTTCCTGAAATGGTTAGACAAATCCACAGCTTCATTAACAGTGCTTTAGTAGGCCTGTCCTCCCACAATCTCCCCAATAATTGTAATTTTCTTGTTCTTTTTTTGGTCAATTTTCAAAGCTGATAGGTATGAATTAGAACCTCAGAATTGCTTTAATTTGAATTTTTCTAAATACATGTGCTTTGGAGCATTTTTTCTTATGGTTTCTGATAGCTTGATTTTCTTCTTTTGAAAATTGCCGGTTCATTTTCCTTGCCCTTTTTTTTTGGGGGGTGGGGGGGAGGTTAGATTTGCCTAGTGGTGAAAGAGGGTACTACATTGACTTTTTCTTCAGTATTTATTTTTTTAATATTTCCTTAGCTATTTATTTGCTATGTTATTTGTTATGAAATTTATTTGTTAACTAAAATACTTTTAAGCATAATGCAATTTTATTTTCTCCACTTATCTCTTATTATTTCTGTTTTTACTTTTGTCTGAAATGATGATCGTTTTGATTTTTTAAATTTCACTTGAACTATAATAGATTTTGTTTTAACCTTATTTTAATTATGTGTAAATTTCTTATTTCAGATGACTTTCTTGTAGATAACATTGTTGAATTTTGCTTTTTAGTTCTTTTTCCTATCCTCTTAACATTTTATGAGCGAGGTCATCCCATTTGTATTCAAGGTTATGGTTATTTGTTTTGTTTTTGTTTTTTGGCAGAGCAGTGAGAGTTAAGTGACTTGCCTAAGGTGATGCAGCTAGTAAGTGTCAAGTGTCTGAGGCTGGATTTGAACTCAGGTCCTTCTGAATCCAGGGCTGGTGCTTTATCCACTGTGTCACCCACCTGCCCAGGTTATGGTTATTAATTGTGTGTTTCCCTCCATTCTGTCCCTTTAACCACCAAACCACTATTTAATGAGGTATTCAGACCATGTTTACTTCATTCTACCCTTCACTCTCTAGATTAATCTATGTGTTTTTGCCCTGCCCCATTCACCCCCCTTACCTCCACATTCCAACTATTTTCTTCAGTTGAAGCAGTATCTTGCTTCATCACTTGCTTCTCAAGATACTTCTATTTGTGTCCACTGGGCTTGGTGTAGTTGCTGGCACATACTATATGCCCAGTAAATACTTTATCTCTCTCGTACTTTACCTTCTTTTTGCATTCCACATTTTTCAGTACATAGAAAAAGTGCAAGAAAAGGAGTTCGCTCAGTACTAGTCATTTATCATTTAAGTATTCACTTTTATTCTGATGCGTCTTTCTATTGCCCGGCCCCCATTGTAGGTTTTTAAATTCTTTTTTCCTCTTAATTATCCCATATACCCCAGCCTCTGATGCTGGAGTTTCTTTTACTTATGACTACACACTTACCTATCCTGCACACACAACATTTTTTGTGGGGGGGGGGGCAGTGAGGGTTAAGTGACTTGCCCAGGGTCACATAGCTAGTAAGTGTCAAGTGTCTGAAGCTGGTTTTGAACTCAGGTCCTCCTGAATCCAGGGCTGGTGCTTTATCCACTGCGCCACCTAGCTGCCCCAAATCTATTTTCCAATGTGTTATTTTCTTCAGTATTTTTTGTGCTTTCTTTACCAACCTGTTAGTTATTTTTCATGTTTTTCTTGCATTACTTTCATTTTTTTCCCAATTTTTTCTCTGCCTTTCTCATTTGATTTTTTTTTGGGGGGTGAGGCAATTGGGGTTAAGTTGACTTGTTCAGGGTCACATAGCTAGTAAGTGTCAAGTGCCTAAGGCTGGATTTGAACTCAGGTCCTCCTGAATCCAGGTCCAGTGCTCTATCCACTGCGCCACCTAGCTGCCCCCTCATTTGATTTTTAAAATCCACTTTGAATTCTTCCATGAATTCTTTTTGGACTTAAAACCAATTCACAATTTTCTTTGAGACTTTGGAATATAGCTGTTTTGACTTTGTTGTCTTTTTTGTGAGTTTGTGTCTTGACCTTCTCAGTCAGCATAGGATCTTTTTATGGTCAAGCTCCTTTATTTTATTATTTTTTTTAATTGTGTGCTCATTTTCCCAGCCTATTTCTTGGCTTTTAACTTTATGTTAAAATTGGCCTCTGCTGGGACTGGGGGTTGTGGGGCACTGTCCCAGGCTTCAGTCTTGCTGTTGTTTTGGGAGCTAATTCTGGGCTTCTATAAGTTTTCAGTTCTTCCGAGGTGGTAAGATCTAAATAGAGGTGTCATCACTGCTCTCCTTGCCGTTCCTCTACTCTTAGTGACTACAAACATTCTTTTCCATCGTGGAACTGTGAGCAGAATCCCCACTCTCCTATGGCTGCGTGTTCTAGTGGGCTGGTATTCTTCCTTGCCTGGGACTGCAACACAGAATTGTGTATGGCCAGTGCAACAGAATCCTGCATTCAAAGCCAGCAGAGGTTGCCCTGTAATCTCCTTCTGACTAGTTGTCCAACTCTCTTACTCTCTGTTTGATGAGAAGCCACTATGGCTGGTTCAGTTGTCCCCAAGGCCTACTCTAGCTTGCCAGGGTGCAGTCTGTGCCGGACTGTGTTACACTATCACCCTAGCGAGACAGACCTTTCCTGCCAACCTTCTAAGTTATCTTTGGCTGGAAAGTTGTTCCCCCCCCCCCCCCAACTTTTGTTAGTTCTGCTGCTTCAGAATTCATTTTTAGGCGTTATTTTAAAGTTGTTTGGAGGGAACTTTGGGAGAGCTCAGGTGAGTACTTGCCTTTACTTTATTGTCATCATTTATTTTTTTCAAGATAGTTTTCTCCTTGTGGCCAGGATGTTCCTTTATCTGAGCTTGTGGAGTTATTTTTTCTGGATTTATCCCTTAGCTTCTCTTGGTTCATCATCTTTCTTCATTATATTATATGGTTTTTTTTCTGTTTGCTCAGATCTTTAGCCTACATTTCGGGATTGGCACTCTACGTCTGGGTAAGACACTGCTACCTCCTGTTTTCTTGGATGGTGTGGGCAGGCTGTGCTTGGGTCAGAATACTTGGACTAAGAGTGGACCCCACATTCCATAGGAGTTGCTGGGTTTTGGCTTATTTGCCCTGAGGCTTGGCTTAGGTTTTGGTGTTTGCTCCTTTGTCTCTTTTTCCTTGGACAATGTCAAATTGAGTACTGAGAAGCCCCAGCCAAATGTTAATTGCGTTGATATTGGACCTTGTTAAACAGAAAACCACAGTGTCATGAAACATGTGAAACTGGTTTTATTACAAGACCAATGAACATCCATAGGGAACCCCCTATACCGTTACAGGGAGTTCATAATCCAAACAGAAACTTGCATATTTATGAAATTTCGGCAAAGGGAGGAGGAGGAGCAGCAGTCTCCTCCTAAATGGGAGCAGCATGGGAGGGGAGAAACAGCCGTCAGGGGATGGGGGGAGGACTGATTTCCCCCCAAAGGGAGGAACTCACGAATAAGTAAAATGGCGAAAGGAGCATTCTTTTCCCTTGGGAACTGCTAGACTATGAAGGTGTGATGGTTTGCTTCTCTACAGAAGTCCCAGCGGCATGAACAGTTTCTCGGTCTGCTGCATACTGATTGGTGCCTGTCTTGACTCCCAAGGACACACAGGAAGTCCAGGTTGGGGTATAAATGACAAATTATGTCATCTCAAGGGGTGGTGGTGGCCCAGGGGTTTGTTCTTGACATGTTTGGGGCCTCCTTCATACACCAAGTCATTGTTTCTGGAAAATATGGCAACTCAAGAAGGCAAGTTCAGGGGCCCCTCTGACAACATCCTGCAAAACTCAAGGGTCAGCTGCCACCCTGGCCCTTGTTCCTCTGATACTTCTTACGGAGCTTTGGGTAGCATTATCTACCTCCCGAGCTACCTGACTTTCATAGACTGCTATTCTCTCATGGTACTGCCTGGGACTGGGGGCCAATACAACCTTCTTTTTGTACTTCAGGGTGGCCCTGCTTCTGCACTTGAGGGTCACCCTGCTGTACTCCCTGGGCTACAGTGTTCCCTGGTGTCTGCAGCTAGTCTGGTCTTGTTTCCTGCTTTGGGTCTGTGCAAGCATGGCCTTCCATCTACTATGACTTGTCTCTACTCAGAGCTTCTAACAGGCCTTTATAAGGCTTTTTGTGCAGTCCTGGAGTGTTTTAGAAGAACTTATAGATGTTTCTCTTTGGTTTTCTTTATAATTGCTCCTTGCTCCTACCAAGAGCTTTATCGGGGTCTTTGTGAAGGCCTAACACTCCACCATCTTGCTAAATTTTGTTCATTTTAGACATTTTCCACAATCTTTCAAAGATTACTGACAGAGGCTTAGCAGTAACATGCTGCTTTTTCACTATCCTTGGAAATAGATAGAAGGTAATTATGTGGGAAAGAAAATAGCAGTTGAAGAAATTAATTAGTAAAAGACTTCACATAAAAGGTATTGTTTCTGCTGAGTCCTAATTCTAAGCTTCTAGGGTTTCTGAGAGGTAGAGTTGAGGAGTGAGTGCATTTAGATATGAGGGGGCAAATATGTGGAGATAGGAAATAGTGCGTCATGTGAGAAACAGTAAATATGCTAGTTTGGTTTGACCATAGTGAATAATAATATGTAACCGAGCTGGAAAGATACGTCGGGCCTAGGTTGTGAAGGGCTTTTAACAAACACAGGACTTTATATTTTGAGAAGCAATTAAGAATCTACTGGAGGTGATTGAGTAGTGGAGTGATATGGTCAGACCTGGGCTTTTGGAAAATTTTTTGACAGCTCTGTGGAAGGTAGATAGGAATGGAGAAGAAACACGAGACAGGAAGACAAATTAGGAGTCTGTTGCAGTAAGATGTTATTTAAGCCTCAGTCAAGTGGAGAGAAAGGCAGAGATGCAAGACATGTTGTAGAAGTAGAGATGATAAGGTTTGATAACTGATAGGATCGATTCTGGTAAGAGACTGATAACTGGAGGATCATAGCAAGGTTGTGAACCTAGGTGACAGGAATGATGGTGCTGTCCTAACGGAAATAAGGATAGACTTATTTGGGTCTTTTTTTTTTTTAATACAGCTTTTGACTTCATTAGGCCAGTTTCAACTAAATTTGATGAAATAGGATATATAATAATAGGTGTATTGGGAAAGACTTGTTTTCTTTTGCCTCATTAAAATCATCTTATAAATGATAGCTTTTACCTGATAGTAGAAGGAAATAGGTCATCCTTTATTGTCAAACAATCATGTATTCATTGTGCACCTACCTTGTGTTAAGTGCTCAAAAGAATACAAAAGAATCATACAACAAATTGTCTCTGGTCAGTGCTCTTACATCTGCTCTGAATTTCCAGTCATTCCTTTTGTACACTGGAGATTGCTAGGGTGGTAGGCAGCCAGTTAAAGAGTCAGCCTCCTTATGTGGCGTGCTAACTACAGCTGTCAGACTAGTCCCTGTCACTAGTACAGATACAACATTCCGAAGAGAAGTAACAGGCCTGATCTTCATCAAAGATTAGTCATGGAGCAGCTAGATGGCGCAGTGGATAAGGCACCGGCCCTGGATTCAGGAGTACCTAAGTTCAAATCCGGACTCCGACACTTAACACTTACTAGCTGTGTGACCCTGGGCAAGTCACTTAACCCCAACTGCCTCACCAAAAAAAAAAAAAAAAAGAGTAGTCATAATCACCCTGCTCTGGATACAGGGTGGGAGGTGAAGAAAGATAGGTAATGTTTTAAAAAAATATGAATTTAATAACTTAATCAGAAAAAATTTCTTGTTCCTGATAGTGCATAGCACTAATGGTCTATTTATTAACATTCGACAAAAATTTATTCAATGTTTATGGGTTCATTTATACCTAACAGATGAAAAAAACCCCTGCATTTTATAAGTGATTGCCTATGATCTTGTACAGTTTAATGTCTATAGCTTTTGGGGTTGTAATCAATGAATAGGGTCAGGTTAGAAATTAGGTGGCTGTTTTTTTCTTTCTTGATCTGCCAGTAGAGGGCAATACAAATAAAGAAGTAAAAGACTTTTGCTTATTTGATAGTGGCTAAGCATTCAACTACTGTAATTCTCAGGTTACTTTTGTTTTAACCATCAAGTGCGAGATATTTAAATCAGTATATTATGGGAGTCACAAATTATTATTTGCTAAAAAACAGATACTTTAAGTCTTTAATAAACTGTGAATCATGCCACATAATTTAGTTATTAAAAGCCAAGTATTTAATAATTTTTTCATGAAGGTAGGTGTTTTTGTTATTTCCAAACACTGAGAAATGAACTTGTAATTTGTACTAATTTATGAATATTTAAGAATTTAATGTTACTTATTAAAATAAGGGTACTATTATTTTTAAAAGTAGTAAATCATATGTAGCCTTTGGGTACCTAACATAGGATCAAAAAAGAACAAAAAGCAACTAAATTATTTAACTAAAGAACAGAATAAATGTGTGCCTTAAAAAGCAGTAATAGTGCTGAACACTGTCAAGTATTGTCTTGATGATAAAAACAAAAGTACATATGCCCATTGTTTTGTTAGTGTTAGCCCAAAGAGTTGAGCTATTAAACTCTAATACCCCATAATTAAATATTTAAAGAAAATACAACTGTTTACAATATGTCCATGGGCTGAATAGTGTTGGGTAAAAATAGGAAAGGAAACTAGATGGACAAAAGCTAAATAAAAAATAGGCCCATGTTTTCCATCTTTTTTTCTCTTTTGTCAAACTAATGTTTAAATAAATTTATTAGAAACCTATTTAGAAATTCTCTCCTTCCCTCTCATCTTTCACCCTATGTATATGTAGGAGCAACTGCAGTCTTGTTGGTGGTTCTTTATCTGAAAATCAGAGAACAAGAGGCAAGGTTCTTTCCGTATAAACTTTGTATCTGATATTCCCTTCTTCTGTTAGTCTGATAAGAGCAGAGTATGTCTGTCCTTAAGAATAGTGCAAAAGACTCATCTTTCTAAACTGGCACATGTGGAAGGGTAGAGCATTTGTGGTATTTAGATGAGGTTTGTTTTTCCTTTTTTAAAGATTGTTTTAAGATTTCATAAAAATTGGCTTAACATTATTATCTTTAGTTTTCCCTTTGCAGACAAAGAAATTCAAGCTTTCTTTAGTTTAAGTAATCTTACTTAGGACCATTATCTTTTGCCTGGGATGTGAAGTAGACTTATAGACTTGAGTTTTACTTAAGTGACCAAAAGTTTTCTTTTCAAATTACATGTTCTAAAAACAATTACAGAAGATATTTTTTTTATTTTGAAATTCTTCTCTTCTTTCCTCTTCTTCCACCCATTGAAAAAGGCAAGAAATATGAGGTCATTAAAAATACATTTTTACTTATCCATGTTACAAAAGAAACATCAAGAAAAATAAAGAATGTGAAAAAATATGCTTCAATCTGCACCCATTTTATTAGCTCTTTCCTTGGAGGTAGATAGTATTTTTCATAATAAGTCTTTTGGAATTGTCTTGGATCATTGTATTGATCAGAGTAGCTGTCTTTCACAGTTGATCATAGTTATATTACCGTGTACAATGTTCTCCTAGTTCACTTTGCATCAGCTTATATGTCTTTCCAAGGTTTTCTGAAGCCATCCTCTTTATCATTCCTTAAAGCACAATAGTATTCTATCACAGTTATATACCAACAACTCCAGTTGATGAGCATCCCCTTGATTTCCAATCTTTGCCAGCATTCAAATGGCTGCTATAAATATTTTTGTACTTATGAGTCCTTTTCCTTTTATCTTTTTGGGATATAGACCTTGCTGGCAATATTGTTGGATCAAAAAGTATGCACGTTTTTATAGTCCTTTGGGCATAGCTCCTTTTGTTCAGTTTACATCTCTACCAATAATGCATTAGTGTACCTATTTTTCTAAATGCTCTCCAGCATTTGTCATTTTCCCTATTCTGTCATATTAGTTAATCTGATAGGTGAGAGGTGATTCCTTAGAATTGTTTCAATTTGCATTTTTCTAATTATTAGTGATTTAGAGCATTTAGTTATTATCTATATTAACTATAGATAGCTTTGATTTCTTTATCTGAAAACTTCCGGTTCATATCTGTTGACCATTTATCAATTGGGGAATGACTTGTATTCTTATAAATTTATCTCAGTTCCCTATACATTTGAGAAATGAGACCTTTATCAAAGAAACTTGCTGTAGATTCTTTTCTCCATTTTTCTTCTTGTCTTCTAATTTTGCCAGTGTTAGGTTTTTTCCACATAAACTTTAATTTCATGTAATCAAAATTATCCATTTTACCTACTTTATCCCCTCTATCTCTGATTTGGTGATAACTTTTATCCATAGATCTGATAGTAATTTTTCCATTCTCCTCTAATTTGCTTTTTTAAAAATTAAATTTTTTTCACATTCATAATTTCTTTATTTAAAGTTTTGAGTTCCAAATTCTATCTCTCTCTCATTCTCTCCCTCCCTCCCCAAGGTTGCAAGGAATCAGTATAAGTCATACATGTGCAGTTATGTAAAACATTACCATATCAGTTCTCCTCTAATTTGTTTATGATAACACCCTTTATGTCTAAGTCACATAACCATTTTGAGGTTGTCTTGATATATACAGTGTGAGATGTTGGCTGATGTCTAGTTTCTGCCAAACTGCTTTCCAATCTCCCTAAGCATTTTTTGTCAGTAAGTTCTTACCCTAATAGCTTGGCTCTTTGGGTTTATCAAACACTAAGTTATTGTGGTCATTGACTTCTGTACATTGGATACCTAATCTATTTCATTGATCATCTATTCTTTTTTTTTTTCTTAACCAGTCAATACTAGATTGTTTTGTTGATTATTGCTTTGTAGTTTAGTTTGAGATGGTACTAGTAGGCCTCAGTTCCTTCCCATTTTTTCCCATTGGTTTCCTCTTGATATTCTTGACCTTTTCTTCCTCCAGATAAATTTTGGTATGATTTTTTTCCTAGCTCTTTAAAACAATTGTTTTGTAGTCTAACTGATATGGCATTGAGTAAGTAAATAATTTAGGGAGCATTGTCATTTTTATTATATTTACTCAACCTAGCCATGAGGAATTAATAGTTCTCTAATTGTTTAGATCTGTCTTTCTGTGAAGAATGTTTTATAATTAGTTTCATATAGTTTCTGTGTATCTTGGCAAGTATTTTATACTGTTTGTATTTATTTTAAATGGAGTTTTTCTTTCTATCTCTTCCTGCTGGGTTTGGTTGGTAATATGTAGAAATGTTGATTATTTGTGTGGGTTTATTTTATATCCTATAACTTTGCTAAAGTTGTTCATTGTTTTATTTTTTCAGTTTATTCTCTTCGGTTCTCTAAGAATATCATCATATCATCTATAAAAAGTGATAGTTTTGTTTCTGTATCTGTTCTTATTCTCCATTTTTTTATAGATATGGCATTTCTAATATATTGAATAATGTTGATAATGAACATCCTTGTTTGATCTTATTAGAAAAGCTTCTGATTTATCCCCATTACAAATAATGCTTTTTCTGTGTTTTAGATAGGTACTACTTGTCATTTTAAAGAAAGCTCCATTTATTTTTGTGCTTTCTAGAGCCTTTAACAAGAATGAGTGTTGTCATGCTTTTTCTGCATTTATTGATATAATCATATGATTGTTGTTGTTTTTGCTATTGATATGGTTAATTATGCTTATACTTTTCCTAATATTGAACTAGCCCTGCATTCCTGGTGTGGATCTAGCCTGAATCTTCATGACATATTGCTGTAGTCTTCTTGCTAGTATTTTATTTAAAATTTTTGTATCAACATTCATAGTGAAATTGATCGTTAGTTTCTTTCTTTGTTTTTGCTTTCTTTGGTTTAGGTATCAAAATCATATTTGAGATATAAAATGAATTTTGTGGGACTCTTTATCTGTTTTTCCAAATAGTTTAAATGGTAATTCAAATTTATTGTTTCATAGAATTTGTTTATAAATTCATCTGTTCCTGGGGATTTTTTCTTAGGGAGCTTATTTATGGCTTGTTTAAATTTTTTTTTTCTTTTTTTTTTTTTTTTGGTGAGGCAATTGGGGTTAAGTGACTTGCCTAGGGTCACACAGCTAGTAAGTGTCAAGTGTCTGAGGCTGGATTTGAACTCAGGTCCTCCTGAATCCAGGGTCCAGAGCTTTATCCACTGCGCCACCTAGCTACCGCTCAATTTCTTTTTCTAAGATAGGGTTATTTAATTATTCTAATTCCTCATCTTTTTTTTTTTTTTTTTTTTTTGTGGGGCAGTGGGGGTTAAGCGACTTGCCCAGGGTCACACAGCTAGTAAGTGTCAAGTGTCTGAGGCCAGATTTGAACTCAGGTACTTCTGAATCCAGGGCCGGTGCTCTATCCACTGTACTATCTAGCTGCCCCTCCTCATCTTTTAATCTGGGCAATTTATATTTCTGTAAATATTCATCCATTTCATTTAGATCATCAGCTTTATTGATATATAATTGAGCTAAATAGCTCCTAATAAGTGATTCAATTTTATCTTCATTAGTTGTGCAGTCATTCTTCATTTTTGATGCTTGTAATTTGGTCTTCTTTCATTTTTTAAAAATTAAGTTAACCAACAACTTTTTATATCTATATATGTATATCTATATGATCCTATATCTGTATAATTTTTGGTTAACATATTTTAAAAATTAATATGTACATATGTGTATATATTATATTTCATAAAACCAATTCCTAGTTCTATTAGTTCAGTACATTATTTTAATATCTTCTGATTTTCATTATTTCCATTTTGGTGTTTAATTGGGGATCTTTAATTTGTCCTTTTTCTAGTTAGTTGTTTAGTTACATGCCCGATTTGTTGAGCTTCTCTTTATCTCTTTTCTCTTTTATTGAAGTAAGTGTATAAGAGCTGTAAATTTTCCTCTAAGTACTGCCTTGGCTGTATTCCACAAATTTTGGTATGCTGACTCATAGTTGTCATTCTCTTTAATGAAATTTTTGGTTGTTTCTATGATTAATTTTTCACTCACTCATCCTTTAGGATTAAATTATTTAGTTTCTAATAAATTTTTAACCTATGCTTCCAAGACCCTTTATTGGATATAATTTTTATCGCATTATATTTTGAAAAGAGTGCATTTAATATTTTTGCTTTTTTGCATTTGCTTATTACATGATCAGTTTTTGTGGAGGTGTCATGTACAACAGAGAATAAAAGTATTTTCTTCATATTTTTTATTTTTATTCCCATTTAGTATTCTCCAGAGTCCTAGCATATCTTTTATCTCCTTAACTTCTCAGTCTAAGAGGGGTAAATTGAGGTCCCCTACTCTGTAGTTTAATTTTCTCCTGTAATTCATTTAACTTTTAAGAATTTGGATGCTATGCCAGTTGGTACATATAAGTTTAGTATCTATGTTAATTATTTATGATACCATTTAGCAAAGTGTAGTTTCCCTGTTTATATCTTTTAATTAGGTCTGTTTTTGCTTTTGTTTTGTCTGAGATCAGATTGCTAACCTGTTTTTATGTGAGCTGAAACATATGCCTCAGCCCCTCATTTTAGCTTTGTGTCTGTTTCAACCGTGTCTCTATAAACAATATATTATTTTCTAATCCATTATACTATGGTTTTTTAAATGGGCAAATTCATTTGATTTTCATTCAGTTATGATTGCTGATTGTGCATTTCTCTACATTCTATTCATGTCTGTTTCTTTCTCTCTTTCTCTCTCTCTTCCCTGTCCCATTCTCACAAGTCTTTTGCTTCTGACCACTGACTCCTTTAATCTGTTCTCTCATACCACCTCATTGCCCTTTAGTTCTTTCCCCTCTAACTTCCCATTGGGTAAAATGACTTTCTGTACTGAATTATGTGTGTGTGTATATTTTTCCCCTCTTTGAACCACTACAGATAACAGTGATATTCAAACATTAGCCATTCTCCCCCATTTTCTCATGCATTATAAAAATTCATTTTATATCTCTAATATGATTTTGATATTTAAACCAGAGAGCAAAAACAAAGTAAGAAAACTAATGATCAATTTCACTGTGAATGTTGATAAAAAAAAAATTTTAAATAAAATACTAGCAACAGTTGAACCTTCTTGAGTTTCTTATGATTTCTCACTCATGTTGACCTTTTCATGCATCTTTTGAGTCTTGTATTTGAATGTCAGATTTTCTGTCCAGCTCTGATCTTTTCATCAGAAATGCTTGGAAATTCTCTATTTCATTAAATAGCCATTTTTTCCACCTGTACTTATATAGTTTTGCTGAGTGGGTTATTCTTGATTGTAATCTTAGCTCTTTTGCCTTTTGGAATGGTATATCTTAGTCCTCCACTCCTTTATCATAATAACCGCTAAATCTCATATGATCCTGACTGTGATTCCATGGTATTTGAATAGGTTTTTTTTTTTCTGGTTCCTTTCAGTATTTTCTACTTGACATGGGAGCTCTGGAATTTGGTTATAATGTTCTGGGAGTATTCAATTTGAGATCTCTTTCAGGAGGTGATTAGTGGATTCTTTTTGATGTTTATTTGCCCCTCTGGTTTGTTCTTTTCATCTATCTATATGGTTTTTTGGTGAGGCAATGAAGGTTAAGTAACTTGCCCGGGTCACACAGCTATTAAGTGTCCAGTGTCTGAGGCCGGATTTGAACTCAGGTCCTCCTGAATCCAGGGCCTGTGCTTTATCCATTGCGCCACCAGCTGCCCCTCCTTTATAATTTTTTGAAATATATCTAGGCTTCTTTTTTAGTCATGATTTTCAAGTGGTCTACTCATTCTTAAATGATCTTTCCTTAGTCTCTTTTCTAGGACAGTTGCTTTTTTCCTATGAGATATTTCACTTTTCTTCTATTTTTTCATTCTTTTGACTTTGTTTAATTGTTTCTTGATGTCTCATGGTGTCCTTAACTTCCAATTCTAATTTTTAAGGAATTGTTTTCTTCAGTGAAATTTTGTACTTCTCACAAGCTGTTAATGTTCTTTTCATTTTTTTTGCATTGTTCTCACTTCTTTTCCCAATTCTTTCTCTATCACACTCATTTGATTAAAAACAGTTTTTTTTTTTCTCTTTTAAAAATCTCTTTTTAGCTCTTCTAGGAATTCTTGTGCTTGTGTCTAATCTACATTTTTCTTTTAGTTTTTTTCACATTTTAAAATTTTATTTAATAGCATTTTAATTTATTTTTAATTATATGTAAAGATAGTTTTCAACATTCATTTTTATAAAATTTTGGGTTCCAAATTTTTCTCTTTTCCTTTCCCCCCCAAAGATAGCAAGTAATCTGATATAGGGTATAGATGTACAAACATGTTTAACAAATTTCCACATTAATCATGTTGTGAAAGAAGAATCAGAACAAAAGAGAAAAGCCATGTTAAAAAAAAAAAACACAAAGAAACAAAAAGTGAAAATATGCATTTGGACTCCATAGTTCTTTCTCTGGATGTGAATAGCATTTTCTATCATGAGTCTTTTGGAATTGTCTTGGATCATTGTATAGTTAAGAAGAGCTAAGTCTATCATAGTTGATCATTATACAGTATTGCTGTTACTGTATACAATACATTCTTGGTTGTGCTCACTTCACTCAGCATCAGTTCATATAAGGCTTTCCAGGTTTTTCTGAAATCTGCCTGCTCATCCTTTCTTTTAGCACAATAGTATTCCATTACATTCATATACCACAATTTCTTTAGCTATTCCCCAATTGATGGGGATCACCTCAATTTCCAATTCTTTGCCACCACCAAAAGAGCTACTATAAAACATTTTGTACATGTAGGTTCTTTTCTCTTTTTTATGAAATCTTTTTGGGATACAGACCTAGTAGTGGTATTGCCAGATGAAAGAGTATGCACAGTTTTATAGACCTTTGGGCATAGTTTCAAATTTGTAGATGTTTTTAAGTCATTGTCTTTTGAGTTTGTGTCTGGAGCTTCCCTGTTACCATAATAGCTTTTTATGGTCAGGTTCTTTTTCTGTTTATTTTTCTACTTATTTTTTCAACCTATTTCTTGACTTTGGGCCTTTATATTAAAGGTGGACTCTAGTAACCTTGGATGGTATTGTGGAGCAGGTGGTAAGTGCCCAGCTGTTTTCACAACTAGTTCTGGAGGCCTGTCAATTGTCAGTGCTTCTATGATCCAGGAAAAGAAAGCTGTGCTCACTGTTCTCCTGGTCTGTGTTTTTTATTTTTACCCTTTCTGTGTGGGTTTCTTGTTTTTTTTGAAACTATAAGCATATCACAATGCCTTAGAGCTGTGACCCAAAACTAGATAATGGACAAAGGAGTTGACAATATGGCACCAAATTCTGTGTGCAATGCCAGCCCAGTGAGTCTCTGTATTCTCTTTCTGTCCAAATGTTCAGTTCCCTTACTGTTTCTGGATGCTGAGTGCTCCTGTTACCACTGCTACTTCCACTGCTGCCTCAAGGCCCCCAGCTAGTGTTGCTTCTTCCTTGTTTTGCTCTCAGCCAGCCCTGACTCCTGTGTCCACAGACTTCTCTTTCTAATCTGCTGAGTTGTCCTGGACTGAAAATAAGGACTCACTTTGACTTTTTCTTGGTTGGACCACTTAGAATTTGATTTTATGGATTTTTTAAAAGTCTTTTAGTGGAGAATGTTGGAGTACTTGGGAAAAGTTCTCCCTTTACCATCTTCACTTTGCCCTCAGGCATAAATACAAAAGAAATTCTGTTAGGGTCTTGTCAATTGTAATAAAGTCATGATCAAAAAGTTTTTTTAAGTGACTGAGAAGATGGTGCTAAACTGGTAGTTATAACTAAGTTAACTAAGCAAGTCCTTATCCAAAGCAGATAACTTCAGCACTACAAATATACAGACAACCAGACAGCTATATAAACTTAAAACCAATACTTAAGCTAAACAGAGTTTTTTTGTTTTGTTTTAATTTTTTTGCAGGACAGTGAGGGTTAAGTGACTTGCCCAAGGTCACACAGCTAGTAAGTGTCAATTGTCCGAGACCGGATTTGAACTCAGGTCCATTGCTCCACCTAGCTGCCGCCTAAACAGAGTTTTTGCATTCCATAATAGCACAAGTGTATATTTTTTTTATTTTGGGGGGAGGGGTAATGTGGGGAATGAAGATATTCTACCTTCACTGATTGGAGAGAAGGTATGAAAAGGAAGAGTACAACAAAATTGCCACTTGCATTCCAATTGAGTTTTGTGGAGGTGTTGATCATTTCAGATTGCCTAGGCTTTCTAATCAGGCTTGCATTTTCCACTTAATAAAATATAATTGAGATTAGAGAAACTTTTCATAGTCTCTTAAATCCCAGAATTTGTCTAGCTTAATATGCATTGTGCATTCATTAAGCAAACATCACTCTTTTTTTCTTTTGTTGGTTAGGAAAGTATTTGTGAACATTGTGAGTTCTTATTTCCCAGAGACCTTGATCTTCTAATCTCTGTAATAACATTAATAGCTGACAAATATTATATATTGCTTTGTTTATAATTTACTTATGTTATCTCATCTGGTCTTCACAAAAATCATATGAATAGTTGCCCCCTTTTTTACAGATGAAGAAAGTTTGGATTAGAGAGCCCTAGTTTTATTTTTTCGCCCTTTAGGATTTCCACAATTCTCTATATTGTATTTTGGAATAACCCATCAGAAAAAAAGAAACATTTTAAATGGGTTTGGGCTGTGGGGGGGAAAGGGTGACAATGTATAGACTGGAAAGAGAGTAACAGAAATATATTTCTTCCTCAACTTGAGAGATGATCTGGTTCTTATCTGAACAGTGGTCATATTTAGGAGTAGCGATCTTTTTTAGTTCATTAATGTGTGTACCTAAAGTATAACCAGGGGTTATTACAAAAGACTATATAGAAAAGGGAAGGAAATAAGCAAAGAAGGAAAATAACTTTAAAAGACAACTGGAAACCTGTCAGCACTGGGGAAGGGGTTCCACTTGGGAACCCAGCCTAGGTAAATAAGCCAGTTGTCTGTCAGAACTCTGAACACAGGTGTTCCAAGGGCACTTAAAGCCTATGACACGCTCCCTAGAGGAGCTGGGATGGGCAGGAAGCCTAGAATACTCAGACAGGGAAGTTCTAGGGGAAATCACAAATTGACTCTTACTATCAATAGGGGCCAGAAACTGTCAGCACTCTGACTAGAAATCCACGGCATCCTGACCTGAGATGCGTCAGAAGGCCCTAAAGACCATAGCACTAGGATCTTTCTTAATCCAGGAGGCTCTGAAACTGGCCTGTGTTCTTAGCTCAGACATAGCAAGGGAGATAGAAGCCAGCAGCGGAGCCTAGTAAATCAAGATCAGAACCAAGTAAGGTCCGACAACCCTATCCAAGAGTATGAAAAGGGCTGGAGCTTGGCACTGGCACTGGCACAAAGTCCCAAGTCAGGAACTGAAGCAGCAGACGGGAGTAAACAGAAGACAGTGAACACTAAGTATTAGAGGTAAATAGATGCCCAAGGTAAACCCCAAAGAAGTAGGGAGTTGGGGAGGAGGTGGAGAGAAGAGAGTTGGGTGAATGGGATGGAGAACCTTGTCCAGAGAACTTGTTCAGTTGTTCGGTCACATCCAACTCTTTGTGACTCCATGTACCATAGCATGCCAGGTCCTTCTGTTCTCTACTATCGCCAAAGTCATACTATCTAAGAGTAATGATTATTTCTCTTCCACTTTAATAATTAGTTACTGAATTAGGACCAAGCTTTTTTCAGAAGCCAGTAAGTTGTTCAGTCTCTGAAAGGCATTGTTGATGGATGAGATTACCTAAATCCTGGGGGGAGACCCTAAAAAGATTTAATCTAAGGTGAATTTTGACCCATTGTGTTCCATTCAACCAGATTTGGGCATAGGTGGACCCCCTTTTGTCTAGATTACTCTAAACCTGGGTAGTCTGAATAAGAGATGAGTCTCTTAGTCCAGGGATGAGTGGTCAGAGTCAAGTTGCCAACCTCCCATTATAGTATTTATTCTTCTCATTGATTATTAACCGATCAGAATTGATTGTCACCCTCAGGAACACCTACTCTTCCAAGGGCATATAAGTGTTGAGTGGGTTCTTTGAGGGATCTTTGGTCTTCGAGAGTGTCACTGACCCCTTTTATTAATTATTGCTAGTATGACTAATAAAATGATTTAAGTACCCAGAAACCATGTTTCCCAAACTTTTTATACATCACACATGAGGTTTTCTTGGCAAAGATACTGGAGTGGTTTACCATTTCCTTCTCCAGCAGATCACCTTTTGTCAAATCACCACTCTTCCTGTCTGTCTTGGGTGACCATGAATGGCACAGCTTATTGTCGCATTGAGCTATGGAAGCCCCTCTGCCAGGACAAAGTAGTATTTCATGAGGGGCCACAAGGACTATATGAGTGTGGAATTAGAAATGAAATAAGAGCTCTGGAGAAAAGACTAAATAGGTTAGACGATAAAGTGGAAAACCATACCCGCATCATCCTAAATGTTTGAGTTCTGGGTTTTTAAGGGAATAGAAAAGAAACAACAATGTGACAACAGACTTCCTTCCTTATAAAGAACTAGTGTTAATGAAATTTCTTCTTTTTCATTACCTTCAAAGAGAGGGGTATGGGGAGCAAAATAAAAAAAGCATAATAGGATATAATAGAGGGGAATACATAGTTAATAAACATAACCTTGAATGTGAAAGGGATAAATTCACCTCTAAAGAGGATGGCAGACTGGGTTAGAGAGCAGAATATGACAATGTTATTAAAGAAAAAAACAACCTTGAAACATAAAGATTGGCAGAGTTATAATGATTATTATGCTTCAGATGAATTTAAAAACAACACGACTAAAACCACCTCAAGCAACAGTAAAGGCAACATACAAATAAATGTTGCTAAAAGAGATAAATAAGAAAACTACTTTATGCTTAAAGGCACCATAGGCAGTGACATAATATCAGTGTTTAATGTATAAGCACCAAACATTAAAGCATCAGAATACTTAAAAGAAAAATAGGGCAGCTAGGTGGTGCAGTGGATAGAGCACTGGCCCTGACACTTAACACTTACTGACTGTGTGACTCTGGGCAAGTCATTTAACCCCAATTGCCTCACCCCCCCCCCCCCAAAAAAAAAAGAAAAGTAATCAATTTACCTAAAAACCCAAAAACTAAAACCAGACAACAATACTATGATCATACCTTTGGGACCTTAAGTCAGCACTTGAATTCTGAGAAAAGGTATGTTGTAAAGTTGTTCTTTGATTCCATTTACCATTATTATTACTTCTTTGACCAAAAACATCCTTCCTTAGCCACCACTACTATATTTGTATTGTTATTCCCCTATTAGATTATTTTTTCCAGGTTTAGTGATGGAAAGTTGGGGTGGATATGAATGGCTTGGTGGCAAAATGGCCAGAGAAAAACTGTGTGAACATCTAGTTTGGGCTAAAAATAGTTCTCAATCCAAGGGACCTAGGGTACATCACTGGAGTGTCAGGCTTCTAGTGGAGTCTGGAATGCAGGAATTTGGCATGAACATGGGTGAGCAATGAAATGAAAATGAAAAAAATGAAAATTCACCAAAAATGAAGAAATGAAAGAATTTATTAGAAACTGTTTTGCCCAATGTCATGCCAACAGAACTTAGATAAAATGGATGATTTACAAAAATATAAACTATCCAGATTAACAGAATAAGATATAGCAAAACAATTTAAACAAGGTATAAATTCTGCCTCCTTTCCCCGGGTTCCAGCCCAAATCCCCAGGATCTTGTATCAAAATGAATCCTATAAAATGTTCAAAGAATAGTTCATTCTAGTATTTCCATGAATTGTTTGCAAAAGTAGGAAGATATCATACTGTAAGGGGCTAAAATTTTAGCTAGTCTGTCTAAAATACCTGAGTGGTTGCTGTAATGATTGGAATGACGCCACCTGCTGGAGACTTACTGTAGCAGTGCTCCACCATGAGGAGAAGGCCTCTGAGGGCAAGCCATGTGGTCAAGGTCCTTAGCGTCGGGAAGTGACATTTGTCTATCAAGGCTACCAGCCAATCAACTTGAGGAGCCTTCCATTTCTGGGAGGAGGACATGAAGTAGGAAGCAGATTCTGGCAGAGGAGTTCTGTCTCTTTTTGGTTCCTGACCTTGCCATGGTGGGTCAGATGATGGGGTCTCTTAGAAATAGTTAGATTTTTACCTTTCTCTCTGATCCTAATGCTCTTTAATAAATACTTAAACATTTAAATACTCTTGCTAAAGCTTATAATTTATTGGTGACCACTCATTAGATTTTAGATAGTATAGCTAGAATTTTAGCCCCTTATATCACCAATAAATTATAAGCTTTAGCTTAAGCATTTAGTAAGGAGAATAAGAATTTGGTGAAGAAAGAGAGAGAAAGGCCTAGATTTATCTATCTATCAAAAGCAAGAGCAGATCTTTAGCTCCGCTCTCCACCAAAGTCCTTATGAAAGAGTGAGAGTGCCAGCCTCTCTCCCTCTTTCTCCCACAAGCAAATGTCACTTCCTGATGCCAAAGAAAAGCCACATGTCTTGCCCTCAGGAGCCTTTTCCTCATGGTGGAGCTTTCCTGCTGTAAGTCTCCAGCAGGTGGCGTCATTCCAATCGTTAAAATACCATACTCTTCGGGGGCAGCTAGATGGCGCAGTGGATAAAGCACCAGCCCTGGAGTCAGGAGTACCTGAGTTCAAATCTGGCCTCAGACACTTGACACTTACTAGCTGTGTGACTCTGGGCAAGTCACTTAACCCTTATTGCCCTGCAAAAAAACCCCAAAAACACCCCCCCCCCCCAAAAAAAACCACAATAAAATACCATACTCCTTGTATGATACAAAAGTAGTCTTAATGCCTAAATGGGGGAGAGAGAAAACAGAAAGGAAACCATAGATCACTGTTTCTAATGAATATTGATGCAAAATTGTTAAATGTATATTAACAAATAGGCTTTATTAGCATTGTAAAGAGTTTATATACTATGACCACCTTGGATTTATACCAGGAATGCATATTTTGTTTAATGTTAGGAAATCTCTAAACATAATAGATCTCATTAATAGAAAAGCAATAAAAATAATAAAATAATATATAGATAGATGCAGGAAAAAGCTTTTAACAAAATATAATACCCATTACTGTTAAAAACATTAAAAAGCATAAAAATATATGGACTCTTTTTTTTTTTTTTTTGGTGGGGCAGTTGAGTGACTTGCCCAGGGTCACACAACCAGTAAGTGTCAAGTGTCTGAGGCTGTATTTGAACCCCGGTCCTCCTGACTCCAGGGCCAGTGCTTTATCCACTGTGTCACCTAGCTACCCTAGACTTTTTCTTAGTTTTTTGTTTTTTGATTTTTTTGGTGGGGTAGTGAGGGTTAAGTGACTTGCCCAGGGTCACACAGCTAGTAAGTGTCAAGTGACTGAGGCCAGATTTGAACTCAGGTCCTCCTGAATCCAGGGCTGGTGCTTTATCCACTGAGCTACCTAGCTGCCCCCAACTTTTTCTTAATATGGTGAATAATATCTTTCTAAAATCAGCAGCTTTTCCAAGAAGATTGGCACAGATCATTTCTCTCTGATAGAGTTCTAGAAATGCTTGTTACACAATAAAACCTGAAAAATGAATTTGAGGGAGTACGTATAGATTAAGAGAAAACAAAATTATCATTTTTCTGCAGCTATTTGCTGCTGGTCTTGTTCATTCGTGTCCAACTGTTCACCATTCTGTGGCCTCCTTATGGAACTCCTTAGAGTCACCTAAAAATTAATCGAAACGATAATTTTTGCAAAGGTGTAAGGTAGACAATAAATTCACAAAATTATCAGCCTTTCTGTATATTCCCCCCAAAACCAGCTGGAAGTGATAGAATAGTTTTGTTCACAGTAAGTACATAATGTATAAAATACTTGGGAGTCTGCTTCCTGAGACACAAATAGGAATTATGTGAACACAGCTAGCTATAACACAGAGCAGAGCTACACAATCGGAGATCGCATTCGGAGATGATTAATTATTAATGTGCCCTGTCACTGTACCAAAAGTGACAGTGTGACTACCTCATTTTACTTATTCGGTGCCGTACCAATCAAAACACCAAAGGGTTATTTTGTAGTGGGCTGGAGGCACAGAAATGGCTGGAAGTTAGGATGGAGATGCCAGATAGGAAGAGAAATAAAATAACAGGAGTGAAACTTTTTTTTTTTTAAATTACAAAGAGCAGAAAAATTTGGAGGAAGGTATATATGTTGATATCATCCCTTGTTCATGGTTCTCTTTCTTGGGGCCATCATTTATGTTGACTTTTTTTCTAGAAATGTTGTAAAAAAAATTATCAACTATAACTGCTAATCTGAAAACTTATAACTTGACTGTCTGAAAAATTATAGCTAGCTGAAGAATTATAACTGGGTCGTAAGTCCCTTCATGGTCGCCATTCAGTGTAAAAAATATTTATTAACTGGGGCGCCTAATCTGTGAACTCCTGGCTGGCTTTCTGACTGCTTTTAATTTAATATTGGAAGAACCAATTGGGAGGCTCCCCTTCCCCCCACTGCCTCCCAGACTGATAAGCAAAAGCCTTTTTTTTTAAAAAGCAGGATTTATTTATATGAAACAAACTTAGAATTAAATACAAAGAGAAATATGACCTGTGAATTTCTGCCAACTAACTCTCCACTTTCTCTTTTAACTTTCTCTCCTGCTGCTGCCTGTGCTTAGAACCCATGAGCTGTGTGTCTCCTTTCTCCATCTTGCCCTTTCCCAGTCAAGCCGCTCCCCTCTTAGCTGAAAGCTGCCCTGCATCTCCTTTCTCTGTAGCTGTCCTCCCCGTGTCTTCTCCTATGTCCCCCTTTTACTACTTCTGCTCCTGAATATAAACCCTTCTTTCTCACTGGACCCTCGGGCCTCACCGCGCCCACGTGCTTGCCAAGCTAATTCGCTGGCCACTCCCAGGGCTGAGGGCTGGGCTGAGGAAGCTGGTGCTTGTGTGAGGCTTACTTGAGCATCCCCACTAAGGGGAGGCCAGACTTCCATGCTGGGCAGTTTCATGCTGGGCAGTTTCGGGAGAGCCAGTCACTCTGGAGGAGGGGGGGGGGCTGTTTGGGGCTACTGAGGCTAATTTCAACAGCTCACATTGTCCCTCTTCTATCTTTTAGCTGGGGTGGTAAATAGAGCTCTGGAGGGAGAAGCAAGAAGACTTGAGTTCAAATCCAGCCTGACACTTACTAGCTATGTGACACCGGGCAAGTGACTTAACCTCTGTCTGCCTAAATTTTCTCAATGTGAAATGAGGTTTTTAATAGCACCTATGTTACAGAGCTCTTGTGAGAATCAAATGAGATATTTGTAAAGCACATAGCACAGTGCATGGCAGCTTAATAAATGCCTTTTCCTTCCTCCCATCTCTCAGCTTAATGGAGACCAGCTGCTGACTTGGCAGGATAGTAGAGTGCCCCTAATAAATTCCTCAGGTTGGCACTTAAGCCATCAAGTCCTTATTCTTGGACTGTCTGTACATATTATCTAAATTTGAGGCCAGGCAGAAGACAGGCAATGAGAAGGACAATTAGACAGCAGACGTACATACTCAAGACAGTGTTTAGGAAATTTCTGTGGGGGCAGATTCTTCGTTTGAGAAATGTGGTTTTAGGTTGGTTTAATATTTACATAGAATATATGTAATAATTAATCAAAGGGCTACCATCCACCTATCAATTTAACTGTAATACCTTAACCCTAGCAACATGAATATTTTCTTACCCAGCCTTTTTAAATGATGTAATAATTCATATTGGTTGTTCTTCTGTGGGTTCATTTTAGAATATTCTGGTAAGCAGAAATGATAATCAATTTTACTTTATACAGTCAAAACCCTTATTATCCATGTTTTCCAGAAAACATGACTTTTTTCACAAAGAAACTTTTTTTTTCCCTGAAAGAAAGTTGAGTTATAAATTTTGGATTGGGAGAAAGGGACTTTTAACTTTGCCCTTTTGGGCCAGTGGCTGGTGCCAAGGGTGTTTTCAAATTAAAAAAAATTTTTTTTTACTAAATGCCAAAGCATTGATGGTTGCCAGGAAGATCTTGTTTCAGCCAGTAAAATTAACTTTTTGGTTTCCAGAATCAAGTATGTCTCACCATGAAGTCTTTGAAAATTTATTCCACAAAATTCATTTGCATAGAAACATGGGTTACATTTCCAGTAAGATATTTTCTTATTTGAATTTTTTTTCATCCCAGTTCTCTTCTGTTAAAATTCATGCTTCTGTTTTTGATTTTTGTCCTTTATCAGTAGATATATTGAAAGGAGTTAAAATACATAATTTTCTTTGAAAATTACCCAGATCCTGCCTGGGTTTGTATGTCATTAGGTATTACTAGAAATACAGTTAATCTGAGTATTACTGTTTGTTGGCATTGACTCATTAGGAGGGGTGAGATTAGGCTAAAAGTATTTATGGATTGCAAATTTAGAAAGAATGTCTGTTAAGTGGGGCAGCTAGGTGGCACAGTGGATAAAACACTGGCCTTGGATTCAGGTGGAACCTGAGTTTAAATCCAGCCTCAGACACTTGACACTAGCTGTGTGACCCTGGGCAAGTCACTTAACCCTCACTGCCCTGCAAAAAACCCAAAAACAAACCAAAAAAAGAATGTCTGTTAAGTGATGAAAGAGATCCCATGTTTATTTTATAAATAATTTAGAACTGTATCTCAGAAATGGAAACACATAACTATTTGAATATGCATAGAACACCAGTGTCTGTTTTTGAATCTTCTTTTTACCTCACTTGCTCTTGTGGGTCAGTAGGTATTTATGTATCTGTAGGGCACATGGTGTACCAGGAATTATCATTGCTGTTCAGAGGACAGAAGGGAAAGGAAAAAAAGAGCAGGCACTTGACCAATCTACCTGAGGGAAGAGAAAAAAACCTTCCTGGCAGGCATGTAGAAAATGTCTTTTGTTTGCCTAAGCCAATAAAGAGTGGTTCAGTGACTTTATTGATTACTTAATAGTAACAAGTATATAATAATAGGGGTACCTTCTGCCATAGGAAACATGTGGTAAGGAAATACCTTTGTAATCCAAGGTATATATGATTATCACTATCTCTTGTTTGTTCATAAATTCTTCTCTCCATAGATCTGAGAGGTAAACTATTGCTTCCTCTCTTAATTTACCCATGATATCACCCTTTATGTCTAAATCATGTATCCATTTTGACCTTATTTTGCCATACAGATAATCACATTCTTTACTGCCAGAAGGTTTACAAAGCACTTAGTTTATAACATAGTAGAAATATTCTAATCCCTAGTTTATAAATGAGGAATGCAGCTAAAGGGGCGTCAGGAAAAGCCTCATGTGGGAGGTAGAACCTGGGCTGAACCTTGAAGGAAGCTGGGTCCAAAGAAGGGTTGAAGAGGTCGGGGGTACAATTAGCCCTTGCAGAACACTCAGACTGCAATGTGAAGGAATACCAAGTAGGCTGATTTGTCCCAAACCTAGAATGCCCAAAGGGTAATAATGTGCAATGTGCCCCCAAAGTGGTCTGGAGCTGTTGTTGATAGGAGTTTTATGTGCTAATCTGAGGAGTTGGTGTTTTATCCTTATGACATAATGGAGATGCTGGACCTTTTGAGTGACAGTATTCAGAACTTTGTGTTAGGAGTATTATTCTAAAAGCTCTTTAGAGGATAGAGTGAAGAATAAGGCAAGGACAACAGTTAGGAAGTTGATGAGGGCCTAAACTTGTATTCTCTGACTAGAAAGGTATGGAAATTTTGAAAGAATAACCTTATAGATTCTCATAGAATTTTAGAACTGGAAGGGACCTTGGAAAAGGTCATCTGGTCTGATCCCCTCATTCTATAGTTGAAGAATCTGAGGTCTGCATTAAGATAAGTGATTTTTCCTGAGGTTATACAGCAAGTTATTATCTGAGCCAAATTCTCAGATGACAAACCCCCCAGTACTCTTGTCACTACACTCTACTGTTAAAATTAATGTTGATTTTTACTGGAAATAATCAAGACACTCGTATAAGTTGATTTCATTCATAAATTTGGTAATAATGTTCGAAATCAAAACCTATTTTCTTACTTCTGTTTCTCAGAAATGGTTCCAAATTCCCAAGATGATAAATTTTTTTGAGTATTTGGACTTTGTCTTATACACTAGTCTGCCTCTCTTGTTCCTCCTATGTTTCTATACAGTAGCATATAGTAAGAGTACTTATTTATAAGAGTACTTTACTGAACTGAATTTCTTTGCCTTTATCTCAGATACAAAAACTAGGGCTATCTATTTACAAGTAAAAACTGGCCAAATTCCTGTTGAGGCAGTAACAATTTTTATTTTTGCTTTTTAAATGATGTTTATTCTGTGATTTTTTGTTACTTAAAATATTGCCAGTGCAGAATCTTTTTTAGGAGTTTTATTCTAAGAATCTTTTGTTTGAAGACTAGTGGAAGAGGAGTAATGAGAAAGTTATACATGCACAAGACTGACCTCTAAAGAATTTGTGCGTGGGATATTATTAAGGCATATAAATCTGTAGAGATTTTTCACCATTTTAAATTTTTTCAGATGCTTTTAAACAACCTCTATAGTGAACTGCCCTTTAAAAAAAAAACTGGGCTAAATTTTTCATTTATAACATTCAAGAAGAGCTGGACTACATGATTAGTAAACTTGACCCAAAGATGTTGATTTGATATCAGCAAATAATACCAAGACTAAGTCAAGTCTGTTGTGTGTGGTTTACCTCAAAATATACCATAAAATAATTGATATTTGTTTTTAATCAGTTTTTTGGGGAGAGCAGTGTGTTAATAATAAAATTTTCTAGCACTTGCTGTGGTCTAGTCACTGTGCTAGTAAATGCTTTACAAATATATATTTCAGGGGCGGCTAGGTGGCGCAGTGGATAAAGCACCGGGCCTGGATTCAGGAGTACCTGAGCTCAAATCCGGCCTCGGACACATAACACTTACTAGCCGTGTGACCCTGGGCAAGTCACTTAACCCCAATTGCCTCACTAAAAAAAAAAACAACAAAAAAACCAAAACAAAACAAACCCAAATATATATTTCATTTTATCCTCACAATAACTGTATGAGCTAGGTACTATTATCGTCCCCATTTTACAGTTGAGGAAACTAAGGCAAGTAGAAGTTAGATTACCAGTGTCTGAGGCTGTATAAAAACTCACTACACCACCTAGCTGCCTAGCAGTGTTTTCATGTTCATTTATTAACAGATTCTTAAAGAAACACCTCATTAGGATACTTTCACATGTTTTTGTTAACTTTGAAAGTATATTTGTATACTTCCCAAATATGCTTCTTTTCTTTTAACCCTCTTGCCTTCAGTGGGCCACAGTGGTGAAAACATCACTTATGTCCCATGGTCTTCAGTTTCTTGACCCAGGAGTTCATCATTAACAGTGCTTTCAATACCACTGCTAGGTTTATATCCCAAAGACATTCCAAAAAAGAGAAAAAGACCTTTTTGTACAAAAATACTTATAGCTTCTCTTTTTGTGGTGGCTAAGAATTGGAAATCAAAGGGATGCCCATCAATTGGGGAATGGCTAAACAAGCTGTGGTATATGATTTTGAAACACATTTCTTTTTCTTTCTTTTCTTTTTTTGCTGGACAATGAGGGTTAAGTGACTTGCCCAGGGTCACACAGCTAGTAAATGTCAAGTGTCTGAGGGTGGATTTGAACTCAGGTCCTCCTGAATCCAGGGCCAGTGCTTTATCCACTGTACCACCTAGCTGCCCCCCTGTGATATATGATTTTGATGGAATATTATTGTGCTATGAGAAATGACAAGCAGGATGATTTCAGAAAGGCCTGGAAAGACTTGTATGAACTGATGTATAGTGAAATGAACAGAATCAGGAGAACGTTGTACACAATGAAGAACTGTGAATGACTTAACTCTTCTCAGCAATACAATGATCCAAGACAATCCTAAAGCATTAAAGATGAAATATACATACTATCCACCTCCAAAGAAAGAAATGATATTGAACACAGACTGTAGCATGCTATTTTTCACTTTTTTTCATTTTTTCTTTTATTCGAGTTTTCTTGTACAAAATGACTAATAAGGAAATGTTTTACATAATCGCAAATGTATAACCCGTATCTGGTTGCTTACCGCCTCAGGGAGTGGGAAGGGGAGGAAGAGAAGGAAGGATAGAATTTGGAACTGAAAACTTAAATAAAAATGTTTATTATTAAAAAAAAATTATTTTTAAGCTATTGACATGAATTTAAAAAAAAAGTTGGAAAAAAACACTCTAAATACCCACAATGCTTTCAGCTTTCTTCTCGTAATAATATTTGTCTCCATCACAGTTTCCAGAAGTGGGGACTTGTCATTAGGTTTGATCATTCTTGGGTGTCCTATATAAATGCTCCATGAAGTTAGTGTACTTCTCTACTCTTCTTGCCAGGTTGATTTATTATCACTTAGCAGTAATTAATTAATAAGCATTTTATTCACTGCCTGTTATATTCCAGGGAGCATGCCAAGAATACAAAGGCAAAAATGAAAGTCTCTCCCCTCAAGGAGCTATTCTGTAAAGGGCAAAACCATATGCATATGGCATATAAGTATAAAAAATAAATACAAGGCAAAATTTTTAGGGGGAAGATTGTAGCTGAGAGAATCAGGGAGGATTGTGTGTAAGGTGGCATTTGCACTCAGTCAACTTGCCTGGGACTGTCTGGGAGAGCTTCTTGACCATGAAGTTGTTTAAACAGTGGAGGAACGTGGTTACATCTCTACTTATGGAAAATTACTTTGGCAGCAATGTGTAGTATGGACTGAAGTGGTGAAAGACTTTCCATGGTGAGACCACTTAGGAGTAGTAAAAGACAGGGTGTGTGTAGTGAGAGCACAGTCTTGACAAGTAGTGAAGAGGGCCTAAATTAAGGCAGTAGCTGTATGTGTGGAGACAACAGGTCAGATGTTGTTAAGGTAGAAACAGTAAAATTTGGCATCTGATTAGGTATGTAGAGTGAGTGAGGGAACATGAAGAGACCAAGATAATACTGGAATCACAAACTTGGGAAATGGAAAAGGAATAGAGTGCCTTTGATAGAAATTATAAAGTTTACAAGTGGATAGGATTTTTTTCTTTTGAAAATTTTTTTATTTTATTTTTTCCACTTACATGGTAGGTTTTGATAGGAAAATAATTAGTTCATTAGCTCTTGAGGGCAAGAACTGTTTTTTCTTTTCTTTGTATTTCTAGCACTTAGTACTCTTGCTGTTCAGTCATTTCAGTCATGTCTGACTGTGACCCCATTTGAGATTTTCCTGGCAAAAATACTGGAGTGGTTTGCCATTTCCTTCTCCAGCTCATTTTACAGATGAGAAAATGGAGGCAAACAGGGTTAAGTGATTTGCCAAGGTCACAGAGCTAGTAAGTGTCTGAGCCAGATTTGAATATCAGGAAGATTCATCTTCCTAACTCCAGGCCTGGAATTCTATCCATTGCATTACGTAATTGCCCCAGCACTTAGTACAGTGCCTGGTAAATAGTAAGTGCTTAATAAATGTTTGCTGACTTGACTTCCGGATACATTGAGCTTGAGATCACTATAAAACATTCAGCTGGAAACATCCACTAAACAGTTGGCAATGTGGGCTTCAAGCTCAAGTAGAATTTTGGCTAGCAGGTAGGCAAATTCTGAAGATGAATAAAATTTCCAAACCTGATTAACACATCTGAAGAGGGAAACCTGGCTGAGTAGATTAGAAGGAGGTATCTAGCAGGTTTGAAACAAAGGATCCAGGATATGGGAATGGTTGGATTAATTTGACTGAGAAGTCACAAATCCAGAATAGATCAAATTAGAGTGTTTTCAACATTCTAGACAGCTCTTGTGACTTACCTAGTTTAGCCCTTATAGGAGCTTGCCTGGGTAGGGTTTCTTGATAGTATGTCAAGATAAAATATGGTATCCAGGACTGAATAATATTCCATGTTTAGTTTGACCTATACAGAATATGTGAAACCATTTACTACTCTTTGATTAATTCATCCTGAAACCTCATTGGCTTTCGGCAGCTATCTAAGGAATGCTGGTTGATGGATTTCTTTGAACCTTGAGGATGGGCTCTATTGGTATATATTGGTTCTGTATAATTCTATTTCATCTCTATTCTGTTGAATATTTTTAGTAATGATTTGGATAAAGACAGCCTGATTATCATATTTTCAGTTAACAGAAATTGGGGAGAGTTGTCTTTTTATGTAAGAATAATAATATAAAAGTACCTTGATAGATAGGAAGAAGTTATATCTAAAAATCTGAAATTTAATGAATATGTATTGTAGTTTTATTCATTCATGCATTAATTCATTAATTAACTTATTTATTTACTTATTCATTCATTCATTTTGGTTTTGTTTATTTTTGTTAAACATTTTCCATTATGTGTTTTATTTATATATATATATATATATATATATATATATATATATATATAAATATATAAATATATTTTCGGGGGGGGGTGAGGCAATTGGGGTTAAGTGACTTGCCCAGGGTCACACAGCCAGTAAGTGTTAAGTATCTGAGGCCTGATTTGAACTCAGGTCCTCCTGACTCCGGGACCAGGGTTCTATCCACTGCGCCATCTAGCTGCCCCTCCATTATATTTTAAACTGGTTAGGGCCCCACTTGGGAGTTTGTTACCTCTAGTTGAGACCATAGTTTGTGTGAAAAAGACTTCTTCATTTGTATTAATATAAATATAATTTTGGAAAAGAAGGTTAGCAGTTACCCCACTCTACTCTTCTGATTATAGCAACACTGGTATATTTATTATGTTCAGGATGGGGCACCACGTTTTTAAGGAAAACATTAGTTCAATTTAGAAAATACTTGGTAAGCTACAATGTGCAAGGCACTATACTCGTCACTAGAGTACAACTAGAGATGACCTGGAATCATTATGGGGACTCAAAACCATATCACCATATTATACCATGCTTCAGTTTCACATCCCATTTAGCTATCACATCAACCCACTTAAGCCATCTCACCATCTGCCTGCCACCACTGACCTCCTTCCCACTTGGACCAGCATCTTCCATAGCAGACCTAAGATTCATACACCCCAGATTTCCTGAATCCTGCCCCATAGCTGTGAAAGTTAATGCACTCATTTTCGCAGCTTCAGTCCTAACTCCTAACCCATTAGAATGATGACTGAGACGTCAAACTGGCCAACTACTGGATGGGCCTAGACACCAGCCTGTGCTTCAGCTTTATGTACCATCTAGCAATACACCCAGTCCATCTCACCGCCCCTCCTCTTCTCCCCTTTCCTTGCTTTCTACCTTCTCAAAACAAAATTCCCTTTTCTTGCAGTCTGTCCTTCAGTATATGTTGTCTTCTCTTAGTCCTTTCACTTAAGAAGCTTACGTTCTATCTCTTTTTGTGATCTTTGTGTTTTCATTACTTATTACAAAGCCTAGTACATAGTAAGTTCCTAATAAATAAATATCCATCCATTCACTCATCCAGCCATTAATTACTTCCTTCATTTATTCATGGAAGCAACTGTTGAAGGAACTGGGGATGTTCAATGGCTTCAGATATTTATAGGGCTTTCGGAATAGGGTTTGGAATTCTCATTCTCTTTCTCCAGAGGGAAGAACTAATTGAATAGTTACTACCTCCATGACTGATCCTTCTTTTCTGGTAGAGAAGGAAATTTTCCTCTTGACAAAAGAATTAAACGTTACTATCAGAATATAAAAAGAATGACTCTTTGGCTGCCAGTAGGAATCTCATATCCAGGGTCAAAAAGAAAGTGGCTGGTGGTTACTGACTGGCCAGACAGGCTGAGAAGAAGCCCAATCACCCCCTGGGCCATGCTGTAGTTTGGAACAGTGTGTCCTGGAAGCAGCAATATACTTTAAGAAGGACTTAAAAGCCAAGAAATAGGCGACCAAGATGAGCAGGCAGAGAAAGCAGCAGCCCATTGAAAACTTCTTTGGGGGAAAAGTTGACTAAAATATCCCTTCAGAAGAAGAAGATAATAACACAGTCAAAGCTCCAACATCCAAAGCTTCCAAGAAAAATATGAATTGGTTTCAGGCCATGGAAGCACTCAGAAGGGACCTTGAAGAGAAAGTAGGAGAGATAGAAGGAAGATTTAGAGAGATGGAGGAAAGAATGGAAAGAGAAATGAGAGCAATGCAGGAAAGTCATGAGAAAAAAGTCAACAGTTTGAAAAGCCAAATGGGAAAGGAAATAGAAAAGCTCTCTTAAGAAAATAATTGCCTAAGAATTAGGATTGAACAAATGGAAGCTAGTGACCTTATGAGAAATCAAGACATAGTAATGCAAATCCAACTGAATAAAAAAATAGAGGGCGATATGAAATATCTCCCTGGAAAAACAGCTGACCTGGAAAACAGATCCAGAAGAGATTATTTGAAAATCATTGAACTACCAGGAATCTCATATCCAGGGTTACCCTTACTTTGTTGTTTTTGTTTGAGTAATATATTTCTCCATGAATTAATATAATTTTCCATATTTTTCATAATCAAATTAATGTTGAGCCTTTTATAACTTCTCTGAGTCTCAGTTTCCTCATCTATAAAGTGGTAATGGATATTTGTGGTATCTAATAGTTATTTTTGTGTGACCTAAATGACATTGTGTTTATTAAGTGCTTTATAAACTGTAAAGTGGTAAGTATAAGTTAATATTGCTTTCATGAAAATATCATTAAGATTACCATACAACTGTACTTTATAGCCATATTATAACCTCTAGGATAATCTTTTAGAGAAATGACTAATTTTGTTTTTCCCTATTTCAGGATTTTGGCCCCACACAGTTGTTATCAAGATATTGAGACCCTTTATAACTTCCTAGTGACTAATGAGGTATGGGAGATTCTTTACTTTTTTTTCCTCTTTTCCAAAACAAATGGCTTTAATGTGAAATATCTGATTGTGGATATAAGCGATAGAGGAACACTGATGGGGAGATTTTATATATATATATATATACATACATACATACATATATATACATACACATATATATGCATATATATACACATACATACATACATATATACATACATATGACATCTATTAGGAGTTTTGCTAACCACCTGTGTGGCCTTGGGTAGAAAACTTATCTATATCCGAGTTTCTGTGTCTCTGAAATGAAAAGGGTGAATTACATTATTTCTAAGGTCCTTTCTAGCTCTGAATTCTGTGATTTTAAATATGCAATAAAAGCAAATAAATTTATTCTAATAATAATTTAAAACTTTTATTACTTTGAGTGTATGATGCTTCAGTACCTGTTATTTGATCATCAGTCACATACCTCCCACCTTCACTTTCTTAACCAGGATATACATTGGAGGCTTCAATATAACATAATTAATTTTCTTGAGTAGAATTTTTTGGTAGTTGTTGATTTATCCTAAAGGTTTGAGTTCCAGAAAGACATTAAGATATTTTATGGTCAAACCTTTAAGAGCAGCACAGATCCTGAGGGTAACATTATGATTGAAAATCCAGAGCGTTGTTTGAGTTCCTGTATTTCTCCCCATTCCCCCTAAGTGTTCCTTAAATCTACTTATATGCTCTCTTTTTTCTTTTTTTTGTTCTAGGTTTAGTTTATACTGTTTTTATTTCTCGTTGCTTAAAGGTATCCTAGGTTGCCTTTACATTCTAACATTCCAAATTTGCAATCATGATTCATTTTTTTTTAAATTTTTTTACAAGAGAATAAAATGCTAGACTTCTGCATAATTTATTGTAAGTTTGAGAAACTTTTAACCAAGTCCCTCTTTTTTCTAGCAAGTCAAATCTTTTAACTCTGTTTCTGAGTTTCTTTAGGTCAGATATTTATTGTCTTGTCTTTAAATGAGACTTCTTTCATACAAAGACTATCCTTTTTTTAAATGTAGTTTCGATTAGTCATTAGTATTTAATACAGTCTTTCTAGTTGCTAAAGATACTGTATGTGTGAGGAAGGGGTCATTTCATTTGACAATCTTCACCTCAGCTACCCGCGGCCCTCTCAAACTGCCATTGTGCTAACATTGGAGCTGATGGATCTTGTCTATAGTATCACCTCTAGTATGGTATAGTAGAAAAGAATGATAGACCCAGTCAGAATACCTCAATTCTAGACCCAACTTTACCAGTTAACCTAACTGTCTAACTTTTTGTTACTGCCTTCCATACACATTGAATTCCAGACAGACTGGACAATATTCTTTTCTGCACTTTTCCTTTTTATTCATGAGAGTCCACATGTCCAGAGTGGCTTCCATCCTCATTTTTGTCTTTCAAAGTCCTAACAATCCCTTGAAGACTAACTCAAAACCTACCTTTTCCAAGAACCCTTGATCTTTCTCCCCTGTACCCTAACCTCACAAAGCATTTTGTAACTTTGTAACTCTAATTTACCTATCATGTATTGCTGTGTATTGAGGGACCATGGTTTATTCCTAATAATAACTTAACTTTCTGTACTACTGTAATGCTTACAAAGTACTATTCTTACAGCAATAGTGTGAAGTAGTAGTATCAGTTTTAGAGATGAGAAAACTGAGTTTCAAAACATTTAAGACACGTTTGTAGAGTTAGAGCTAGGATTCAAATTAAAGTCTCTAAATTTAAAATATATTATTTCCATTGTATTATAGTAGTTTTTTTGGTGAGGGGAGGGGGGGGGCGAGGCAGTTGGGGTTAAGTGACTTGCCCAGGGTCACATAGCTAGTGTCAAGTGTCTGAGGCTGGATTTGAACTCAAGTCCTCCTGACTCCAGGGCCAGTACTCTATCTACTGTGCCACTTAGCTGCCCCATGTATTATAGTGTTTTAATAAATACTTGAATTTTGAAGTAAACTTTTATTAGCTGTATGATCTTTGGCATCACTTAAACTTTAGTCCTTAATCATTTCATTTGTAAAGTGAGAGGAGTGGACCAGATGGCTTATAATATCCTTTCCAGCTTTAAAAAGTTCAGTGAACCTATATTGCTATTAAAGATATTTTTAGAAGTGTTTGTGTGTATGTGTGTATATATACATACATATACAGAAATACTTATGTATGCATGTGTATTGCTAACTTGTACATTTTGATCGTGGATAGCTTGTCTTATGTCTTAAGCACAGATGGTAGTGGCACCTAAACTCAGTTTAATCTACAACAAATTAAGAACTTTACCTGTTGTTCTTTACCATCTTAAAGAAAGCTTTCTCGGAGTAATTATAAATGCTTAAACTCTCATTTTTCATGCTTAAATTGTCAAGCTCAGAGTGTCTTCCAGCAGATTATCTGCCTCCACTGTCATTCCTCCTCTCCTATCTTCAATCTTTCCCTAGCTATTTTGGCTTCTTCCCTGCTGCCTCCATACATGCCCGTGTATCCTCTAGCCTTTGTAACGATTGGAATGATGCCACCTGCTGGATACTTACTGTAGAAGAGTTCTGCCCATGAAGTGAAGGTCTTTGAGGGCAAGACCAGGAGTCTTTTCTTTGGCGTCAGGAAGTGACGTGGGCTAGTGGGAGGAGGAAGGAAGAGACTGAGTCTCTTTTCCTGAGGACGCTGGTGGAGAGAGGAGCTAGAAATGTGCTCTCCCTTTAATAGATAGAGGAATCTAGGCCTTTCTCTCTCTTTACCAAATTCTTATTCTCCTTAATAAATGGTTAAAAATCTAACTCTTGCTAAAGCTTATAATTTATTGGCGACCACTCATTAGATATTTTAGACAGTTTAGCTAGAATTTTAGCTCTTAACACCTTAAAAAAAGTCTCATTTGATGTGATCATCCTAGCTAGCTATCATTCTATTTTTCTTCTCCCTCACTGTTCTACTCCTTGAGATAGCCATTTGTACCCCAAGACTCTTAATTCCTTACCTCTTATTTCTAACCAGTCTGCACTCTGACTTCCTACTTCATCATTCAGCTAAAACTGTCTTTTCTGTTGTTCCCAGTGATGTTTCTTACTTGCTAAGTTTAATGTCCTCTTTTCAGTCTTTTAACCTTTTGTATTATTGACAATGTTGAGCACCTCCTCCTAAATACTCTCTCCTATCTCAGTGTTTTTTTCCTACCTTTCTGACTGATCCTTCTACATTTCCTTTGCAAGTTCTTCATCCATATCATGGCCACTAAAAAGAGGTTGTCCCCCAGGGGCCCCTTCTCTTTCCCCACTACAGTATGCTGTCTCGTTTGATGATCTTATTAGTTTCAGTTATCATCTCTGTGAAGATGACTCCCTCCCATGTTTATATTTCCAGCTCTAGTACCACATGACCGATTGATTGCCTTTTAGCCATCTCAAACTGTATGATGCATAGACATTTTAAATTCAGCATGTTCAAAACAGAACTCATCTTTCCCCCCAAATCAATCCCTCTTCCAAACTGTTATTATTGTTCTAGATACCCCCATTCTCCCAGGTTAGCAACTGTAGCATCATTTTCAACTCCTTACTCTAACACATTTAATTTATTGACAAATCTTGTCATTTCAGCCTTTATGTTTTCACTCATGTACATTCCCTTCTCTCCACTTATGTTGCCCCCACCATCCTAATTTGAGTGCTCAGCACCTCTATCCTTGACTATTATAATAGTGTTCTCATTGGTCTTCCTATCTCAAATCTTTCCTAATTTCATTCTATCCTCTGTTTACCTACCAATATGAGTTTTTTTCAAGTGTAAATTTCCAAATTCAGTGAGTCCCAGAGGCACCCTGTTACCCGTAGGATTATATATAAAGTCTTCTGTTTGGTATTTAAAGTGCTTCATAACCTGACCCTTTCCTACATTTTTAGTCTTCTTACATTTTATCCTTTATGAATTCTGTAATCCAACTACTCTGGCCTTCTTTCTTTGAACAAACACTCTGTTACTGTCTCCTATGTCTAGAATAATCTATCTCCTTAACTTCACCTCTTAATATGCCTTGCTTCTTTGTTCAAGACTTAGATCAGTTCCCACCTTCTGTAGCAGGGCTTCTTAAACTTTTTCCATTTGCGACCCTTTTAGCCTACATTTTTACATCACCCTGAGTATATAAGTATATAAAATAGTTATACTTAGCCGTTTACTGTTGCCAAATTTTTGTGACCCACAGTTATGTGACCCCCCCCCCCCCAATATGGGGTTGCAACCCACAGTTTAAGAAGCTTTGTTCTATAGGAAGCCTTTCCTTGTACCCTCAGCAGTTCCCTCCCTCCCCTTTCTTTCTCCTCTTCTTTCCTTCCCTCTTTCCTTTATTCTTCTCTTCCTTTCTCTCTCCCTTCTTTTCTTCCCCCCTAATTCCCAAAGATTACCTTTCATCTATTCTGTATCTAATTTATTTATAATGATTTACATGTTATCTCCCTGACATATGAAGGAACTTAAATTCTTGTCGACCAGCTGACAATTTAAGTTGTTGAAATCATATGTGCTACTCTGTAATAGTATCTAATACTTGGTATTCATTATACAAACTCATATTCCACAAGCCATACATGAAAATAAATCCTGTAACTTAATATCATAGAGTCTCAATGTTACAAGAGACTTTAGAAATCATCTTATCTAATTCCTCCCAAAATTTAATTACAACATCTGCTAATTTGTAGTCACACTTAATATATTTCCTAATAATTTCATTTTGTAGCATAAATTAAATTTCTAGTATATTTGAAAATATGTCAGATGTGTACTTTAATCCAATTCTGTCCTTTGTGACCTAATGGATATAATAGTTAGCATCACATACGTAATAATAAAAATAGTGAAATAAAACATTTCTAGTTAGACTATACCAATTTTTACATTAATTTGGGGTAGTATGTTCAGAAGAACAATTAAAATTAACCTGTAAATCAGTTATGCTTCTTTAAAGAGTATCTCTTTGGGCACTTTCAGGTTCAAGGAATCATCTTGTATTTCAGGTATATTAGATACATATTCAGTTTTTTAACTTATTTTTGTTTTTTGTTTTTGTGGGGCAATGAGGGTTAAGTGACTTGCCGAGGGTCACACAGCTACTAAGTGTCAAGTGTCTGAGGCTAGATTTGAACTCAGATCCTCCTGAATCCAAGGCTGGTGCTTTATCTACTGTGCCACCTAGCTGCCCCCTCTTTAACTTATTTTTACAACAGTTGTCAGATGTTTTCCAACTTTGGTCTAATAATAAATTTTGTATTTTAAAGGACATTTATATCATCATATAGACATCAAAAATTTTATTAACTAACTTAATATGACTCAGGTCAGTTTTTATTTATATACCTATCTCCTACAGAAAAAAAAAAAGATCAGAGAAATTATTTTTATAATGTCTCTGACAGGAAAAACACAGTACCAGTTTATTTGTCCCAAGAACAAGCAGACATGAATTATGTGGAGACCCCTTCCAAAGAAGGAGCTCAAAGACTCTCTCTTTCTGAGGGTATATAAGGTTTCTTTTTTCACTGGTTACAGGGTATTATCATACAAATCAACCTAAAAGCAAATTCTGTGACCAGAATGGATGTAATGCAAATCAGCTTAACAATTTCAGTTATAACAAGTATATAGGAAATATCAGTCAGTTTGATAGTTCAACTTAACAGAAACACTATGATAAGATTATATGATTCCAAAGAAAAGAGTTTGGCAAGGAGGAGGACTCGCAAATGTTTTTACAAGATATAGGTAGGGACTTACTATCCTGGGGAAAGAAGTCAGCAGATAGGGACTTATCTGCTAGCTATCTGGGTTTAATTTAAGGTTCAGTTAAAGGGCATTTTGCTCCTATTAATCCAGGGTTTCATAAAATTCTTTTGGATAATAAGGCAACTCCATCAAATCCAGGTGGTCCATATATTCATTGTAACACTCATTAGTACCTATTCATATTTTATGTACCAAATATACTTTACAGTAACAAAAATGCATTGCTTTTTATAAAAGCAATTCTATAAATCAGACTCTTCATTAAGATAGACTAGCTATGGGGTAGCTAGGTGGCGCAGTGGATAGAGCACAGGCTCTGGAGTCAGGAGTACCTGAGTTCAAATGTGGCCTCAGACACTTAACACTTACTAGCTATGTGACCCTGGTCAAGTCACTTAACCCCAATTGCCTCACTTTAAAAAAAAAAAGATAGACTAGCTATTTTCCCTCTTTTTCAGAACTACTAAGATTTTCTTATGGTATTAAATGAATTTTAACAGTAACAAATCACAATAATATCTTAAAATGTGTATCTTGTCAATAAACAATTCATCCATGACATTATATTCTCATCCACAGAACTCTGTCTCCTGTGCCTCAGTGACATTGAGTTAAGCCTGAAATTTTCTAGTCTGTCAGCAAAAGAGTAACTGATGGATCTTACCAGAAATGAAAAGTTGAGAGTATAATCTCAGGGATCAGTCAGCCAAGCTAAATTTAGAGATTTTCATTACTAAACTGGTCACAGAATAATGAATTTTTTTTAACCATATTAACTCATGAAGACTATCCAGTAACGCCTCAAGGGATCGTGATCTGTATTAGTGAAAGGAATACTCAACTCAACAATGAACAAGATCTTGGATGCTTGACTTCTGTTATATCAGGATCAGTGTTTCACCAAACCTAGTAGTTGTAAGGAACCTTAGAAAATAACTAGTCAAAGCCAGAAGAGATTTTCCTCGACAACATACCTAAGCTTTCTTCTTTTCAACTTCTACCCCGTTAGTATTAGTTCTGCCTTTTGGGGCCAAGAACAAGTATAGTAGCCTCTCTTCCATGTTACAGCCCTTCAGATATTGAAGAAAACATTCTTGTTCATCATTGGTATTCTTCCTAGTTTAATTGTCATCTCTTATGAATTAGGGGACCTCTTCACTTTCCTGACTGCTTTCCTTCAGAAACTCTCCAACTTTCCAATGTCCTTCTTATATAGTGCCTAGAACTGAACGCAATATTCTAATAATTGTGTTCTAACAGACAGCATAGAGTGGTACTATCACCTCCTAGTTCCTGAAAGTTATGCTTTTCTTAATGTAGCATAAGATTGTATTACTTTTCTTGGTTGCCATATCACACCATTAGTTCATAATACATTTTCAATCCATTAGAATGTCAGATGAATTACTGTTTAGTCACATACACACCACTTTTCTACTTGTACAGCTGATTCTTTAAATCCAGGCCTAAGACTTTACATTTGTTCCTATTAAATTTTATAAAATTCAGTCCTGTGTTCTAACCTGTCAATATAATTTTTAATCTTGACTGCCATCCAGCTTGTTAGCTGTCCCTCCCATCATTATATCATCTACAAATTTGACAATCATGCCATCTGTGTCTTTATCCAAGTCATTATTAAAATATATTCAACAACACATGGTCAGGGATTTCCACAGAAGGCCTCCTTCCAAGCCATTCAACCAATTTCAGATCCACTGAATTGAACTGTCATCTAACCCACATCTCTCTTCCCTTCTACAGGAGTAACATGAGAGATTTTTTCAAATGTTTTGCTATAATCTAGATGAATTATATCTACAACATTCCGCCAAATACTAATATAGTTATCATGACAAAAAAGAAAACTACACTAGACTGGCATATGATCTTGATGAAACTTTGCTGGCTTTCTCTGATCACCATTTCCTTTTCTAGATGTTCAATAACCATTTCTTTAATAATATGGTTTAGAATTTTGCCCAGAATAAAGGTTAAGCTCACAGGCCTATCATTTGCAGGCCCTCTCCTTTTTTGACTTTGAAAATTAGGTCAGCATTTGATCCAGTAGTAGCTCTCCAACTCTCCACAGTCTTTCTTTCTTTTTCTCTTTTTTTTTTCCTTTCTCTCTTTTTTTTTTTCTCTCCACAGTCTTTCAAAATTGACTGGCAATCACTTGAGTCAATCACTGGCTCTGCAGTCACACCTACTAGTGCTCTTTTATATCCTGGGATATAGTTCATCTGAGCCAGTAAATTAGGGCTACTGACTGCAGCAGTTAGAATGAGTGCTCCCTACAGTGCACAACTATCTTGTGTCTGAGGACGGGTTTTGGCTGGGATCCCCCTTGGTCCAGGGGTTATGCTTTGTCCACTGTGTCACCTAGCTAGGTGATGACATCTTTAGGGTTAAATTGAGGGGTGAAGGGAATGTACTGGGGGAGGGGGAAGGGCAGAGGTGAAATCCCACATGAAAGAAACAGGAAAAGGCTTATGAAGTGGGGGAAGAAATGGGAGAGGAGCAGGGCAATAAATGAATTTTACACTCATCAGAAAAACCTTAAACTCATCAGAGCTGCCTCTAGAGGGACTAACACACACACACACCCCCAACTGGGTGGAGTAATCTATTTAATCTGGGCAGTAAATGAGTCTAACACTCATCAGAATTGGCTCAAAGATCATCTCATTAGAATTGGCTCTAGGAGGGAATAATAATAATGTACACACTCAGTTGGGTGGAGTAATCTCTCTAATCCTGCAGGAAAATAGGTGTGGAAGGAGATAAAGAGAGAGGGGCAAAAGAAGGAAGGGCAGAGTGGGGGAGGGGACAGATAGAAGCAAATCCCTTTTGAAGAGGGATAGGATGAAAGAAGATGGATAATAGAATAAACATCATGGGGAAAGGAATTGGATGGAAGGTGTTAACCTGGAAATTAAGGAAACAATCAATACTGGAGAAAATAAGGTCTTTGTGGGTACAAAACGCTGCAGAGGAACCATAGCTCATGGTATTGCAAAGCTCCGAAGCTAGGAATACCCAAAGATGGAAAACTAGGACAGGGTTTTTATGAGGTAACAGAACAGAGGGAGCTATGAAACTACCCTTGGGAAAGGTAGGTTTCTCTCGGACAGAAACTATTTAATGTAAATGAATCTTTTTTACATAATAACCTAAAGTCTAGGAAGTAAGCTTGGGAATTTTTGGGAGGGGTTAGTTTGCTTGGGGGAGATCCATAAGAGGTCAAGAGTCTGGCAATGACAAAGACTGGTCGGCCCAAGGCAATTCATTTGTCTGGGAAAAAGGGGACTGGGTGGAGAATCAGTTCTCAGTAAATTTTGCCGTTCTCCGAGGGAAACAGTTATCAATAGTAATCATGAAAAAGTGGGGAAAATTGTACAAAAAATATTTATAGCAACTCTTGGTGGAGACTGAGAATTGAAAATCAAGGGAATGTCCATCAATTGAGTAATGATGGAATATGATTGTAGTGTAATGGTCTTGTGCTACAGGAAATGACAAACAAGATGATCCCCGAAAAACCTGGAAAGACTAATGAACATCAATGTATAGTGAAATGAGCAGAACTGGGAAGACAGTGTGTATAGTGACAGCAGTATTGTTCAATGAGCAATTGTGAATGACTTAACTACTCTCAGCAATGCAATGATCCAAGACAATCCCAAGGAACTAATGAGGAAGCTTACTGTGCACCCCCATAGAAAGAACTGATAAAAAAGAACACTTGTGGATTGTACATATATAACCTAGTTGTGATCTTGTGGAGGGGGGAGGAAAGGGAGGGAGGGAGAAAAATTTGGAACTCTAAATCTTATGAAAATGAATGTTGAAAACTACCTTTACATGTAACTGGAAAAAATAGAATAAATGTTTGTTGCAAAGGGAAAAAAAAAATTAAAAAAAAAAAAAGAATGAGTGCTCCCTGAGTTCATTTAGAAATGGGGAAACTTGATCACTTTCTCTTATCCACCTTAATTCCTTTATTTTTTGGCAAATTTCTCTCCAAATGAATGATCATAAGGTAACCCAGTGTCTTCACTAGAAAGAAAAAGAAACCTATGTATAAGACCTGTGTGTGCAAAAAAGGTTTACAAAAGGATATCCTCCTCAGCTGGCTAGAGATTGGAATGGGATGTGTCAGGCCACCAAATCTGTCTCCAATTTGGGGGGGTGGTGTGACAGTGCTGAAGTTGGCTTCTCTGCTTTCCCCCAGAACTGCAGGAAAGGTCCAATCTCTGATGTATGTTAGAAATGCGCTTTCATCTTCAGAGGTTCCAGTGCTGTCAGATACTTTTACTTCCAGCTCTGTGCTTTGTAATCCTTGTGCTAACTAATTAGTTGGGGAGAATGTTTCCTAATTTGTTCAAATTTAGCTTATATGAGGAATGTGGAGGGTCTTCTTTATGATGTTAGATGTATTGTGGGTACAAAACGTTACAGTTTAGTCATTTTTATTGAATATTTAGATATTTTAACTCCTTCCACCTCAGTGTATTGGGCGGTTCTTCCTGGGTTCTCACTAGTCATTTGATGTAGTGTGCAATTTAAATAATTATACTTTTGCTCTTTTCCTTAGGCAAATAATTGTATCAAATTTACTGCCCAGGAACTTTATGAATGCGTGTCACAGGCTGAATATCGGTAAGTCATCTATGGTATAAATCTGTAATCAGAGTAAACCTGTTGGAGTAAAAGTTACTTTGAGCAGCTGTAAATTTTCTACTTACCTTGAGCTGCTTTGATTTTAGACTGTTCTCATCTCATATTTAACTAATTTTCTCTCTTTGCTCTAAGTCCTGAAGTTGATGGTTGTGTTTTATAATGAATAATTATTTTGACAGAAAACACTGAATAATAAAGCAGATCCAGCAGTTGTCAGATCATTATTATGTAGTTTTTGCTTCCATTTTATAGTTGGTTATCATGTTTCTCCATTCTAATTATTTGTGCCTAAATTTTCACATAGGCTTGCTTAAAAGCCAGTAAGGATGTCACTGTTTTCCTTGAAATAGTGCTTTCTTCTATGTAGTATTCTGGCTCTGTTCCCTCACTTTTTCTCAACTAAGGCAATTTCTAAGATACCTATAGCTTATTAAAGCCAAGACACCAGTTCTTCACTTGAAAAATTGAAAATGCTTTATTTAAATGTTTTTCTTTCCATCTAAGACACAACTGCATAGTTTTTTTACAAAAGAAAGTTATGGCCTTTTGTTTTTTCCTTAGTTTGGATCTGTTAAATGCCTAGATTCTACAGTAATACAAATGATAATAATCACTCATGTTTATATGGCACCCATATGAATATTGGTTTGGCATGGACAATACTAATTTTATTCATGAGGATAGTGAGTCCCAGAAGGGTTAAGTGACTCAACAAAGGGTTAATCTGGAACTTAAAGTAGGGAGTTCTGGTTACAAGTCTATCACTTTTTGTAAAGGTAAAGCTAACCTAGAGTAACCGAACATGTTATATATCAGTTTTAACTTTTAGGGTGATTTTAGGGTGAAGTGTTACTACCATGTAAAGAGGAATATTCTTAAGGTCTATTAATTACTGAAAGGCAGTTTCTTATAGTGGATAGAGTTGACATTGGAGTCAGGAAGATCTGGGTTCAAGTTTTACTTCTCATATATGTTCTTATATGTGACACTGGGCAAGTCACTTAAACTTCTTAGTTCCCCAGGCAACTCTCTTATACTGTAAATTGCACATAAGGTGCTGGCCTAGATTGGTAGAGGGTGTTTCCTCACCTGGTTGTTCCTTGTACCAATGAAATCTCACATTTAGTCCCTATCCCCGATTTATTATTATTTAAAGTATGATATTGTACTTTCTTTCCTGGGTGGGGGGAGAGGAAAAAAAATAAAAAGAATAAATATGATCATCCTTTTCTGTAGCTGAAACTGTATGAGTGCATGCAGTAATAAAGTTAAATGAAAGCTGCTTCTATAAAATGTAGGCTTCATAAATCAAACGAATCTGATGATTTCAAGCCAACATAATGAGAAAAACATGTCTTTCTACATAGGTATATATTTGGGGTTTGTGGATTTAGGGTTCATATGGAAAAGCATAATGTATCTTCTAGTTTTTGTATCATTTCTGAAGGTGATAAAAATATGTCAGATGGCTCTGTTATTATGCCAAGTAAAATTACAAGCAATTTAAATAAAAAGCAATATTCCTTAAAGGAAAGACAACTTTTTCCAACATGTCTAAAATATTTGGATTTTAGTTTCCTTTTTGACTAATGTCTTTTTGCATTTATGAATTTATTTCTTTTATGCTAGCTGTATTTTTAGGGTAATGATCACTGACATGGGGCTTAGGATAAATCAGAAAACATTTCTCTTATGAGACGCAATAAAATAGAAAATAGACATCAAAAATGTAATTGTGGACCTAAATTGGACACATTGGCCTTTTTTGGGTAGTTGACCATTAAGTTTTGATTAAGGTAGTAATTATGTACACAAGCATATTTAAACAACTTTTAAAATGTATGGCTTTTCTTCCATTAGTTTTACTGGGTTTTCTTGTTTCTAATAAATCAGATCAGACCAGGACTGACGGAATGGCATAGTAACCCAATCTCTGAAGCTAAAGATGTAACAGACACAATTATTCACGGTATATAGTTCAGTGATTGGCCCTGAGCTCCAGTCACATTCTAAGCTAATTCGATCTGCTGACTGAAATGTCCATCATTTGATTATAATAAGAGTGCGTATTTTGATGGATTCTAAAAGTGGCAGAGATAACACATTTTAGCTTTGAATTTCCCATTTGATGCTTTAACCTCAAGCTTCGATTGTAATAATAGTAGACCGCATCTTCTACTTAATCCTAATGAATATTATTGTAGAGATAATGTTCTATAGTACAGTGCTAGATTTGGAGTCAGAAATACCTGGAACCAAATCCTGCCTGTGATACTTACTAAGTTTTATGACCCAGGAAACATCACTTCTGTGTCTTAGGTAGACCCCCTAGGACATATGTACTAAGTCTTAAATGGTGAGTTCCCACTTCATGACTAACTCTCTTATGTCTGCCAGAAGTAGAAATAAATTGGATGCTCATTTTAATTACTAATAGAAAAAGATTTGTCCGTTATTGAGATCTCACTCAAAAAGAATTAGATTTCTTTGAAGCAAAAGAGCCTAGAAGGATACATCAAGTAAATGGATGCTTCAGCAGAAAGTGGTACTGTCCTTCCTTCTAGAAGAGTCTAAGCTCCTCAGGAAAGTAATCAAAGCCCTTCACAATCTGAGTTCAGCCTTCAGCCTTCCATTTCATTTCCTTTTCCCCTACTATATTCCAAAAAGAGTTTTCTTTAGATTCTATCCAAATCCTATCTTTCCTTCCGGGTACAATATAAGTCTATGAATCCTTCTGTGTATAACGTATGACTCTGAAACCTTCCATAGCCAGTCCAGGCTACCAATGTTATCTCCCTCTATATTTCTAGAACTAGTCTATACTACTTATTTGTAACATGCTGCCTTGTAATTTTTTTTTTTAATTTTATTTATAGAGTTTGTCTCTCAAGCTGAATTGTAATACTTTTCCAGATTGTGACCATATCTTCTGCCTTGTTCTATTTCCCATGGTGGCTTTTTTCCCCTCCTCTGTGCTTATTCCTCCACAAAGTCCTATTTCAAAGCCTTGTTTACAATTGTAGGAAGAACTCATATTGGTGAAATCACAGATCATGAAGTATCCAAGTATGTGCTTAGTCAATATTTCTTGAGAACTCTGCCACAAGATGTTGGAATGGTGTTTCATCTGTGAACTGAGGTAATAATCATAGGATCATATACTTGCAGCTAGTAGTACTTTATAAGGTTATCTGGTCCAACTCCTTCATTAGAAAGATGAAGAAACTGAGCTCCAGTGAGGTCAAGAGGCTTGCTTGAAATTACAGAAATAGCAAACTGAGATTTGAATACAGGTCCTGTGTACCATAAAAACTAGTACAGTGTACAGAATATTGGATTTGGAGTCAGAAGGTGCTCTGGATTTGGGTCTGAACTGGACCCTGCCATTTCTTAGCTATGTGACTTTAGGCAAGTCATTAAACTTCATCTATAAAATGGGGATAACAATATTTGAATGATCTCCTTCCACATGATTGTTTAAGGATCAAATGTGATCATTAACGTCAAGTGCTTTATAATACTTAAGGACTTAATGAATTTATAACTCCATTGATGTAGGAACTCTCTCCACCAATGCAGTTCACACATCTTTAAGCTAGTAGTTGGTTTTTCAGAGTAGCTCTGGCGGAAAATTTTATGACCCTACAGCTCACCTGGGTTCGAACCTCTCTAAACTTAGCTAGGTTGATCCTTAGACAGTAGATGTTGAGTTCATCACCAGGCCATTACCTGAAGCCTTTCAAGTTTTATAAGCTATATCAGAACTTATTTCAGTGGCAGCATAGCCTTCCAGAACCCATAGTCCCCTCTAAACCATAGTGAAGTATGTGAGGAGGACATTAGGGGAAAGGTTTATACAGTGATGTGCAATTATCAGCTATTACTATTTATTCTGAAAGTTTCTTGACCGAGTTCTGCTCTGATGCAAATAACACCAGAGAATAAGGTTCTATCGTGGAGGAAATTATTTTTAGAACATGGTGCTGATAACAGACAATCTGCTTTTTATGAACCAACGCAGCTAATTGTGGAGAAGCTCATCCCAAGTAGGATAGCCACTTGATGAGGAATTCTTTCGTCGTGACAATACATGAAACAGATTAAAATACAAAATAGCTCTCAGTCCTTTGTGGCCCTCCCTTTCTACTTCTTTAGTGATAGTGGCAGAGTAGAAGAAAAGGAATCAAGGGATACCAAAGATCTTACAGTTAACTCATCCATTAAGAGGAAGTACAACAAACTGGAAGGACAGCTCACAGATTTTCCTTGGAAAAGCAAATAAAAGGAGTTAGTAGAGTTGTTCTTATCATGTATCTAAAGGGCAGAAGAAAAATTATTTCATAATATACTTAGTCATATCATATTTTAGTGCTTATGTTAAGCATTTTGAAAGCACTACTATGAATATGTTGGGGGCCAACAACCTGAGGAGGAAAGAGAGTCTATGAAAAGCTTGAAAAGACCTAAATTAAATCGGCATATACTGTAATACTTGGTGACTTCAACACAAAGGTGGATGCAGAAGAGGAAAGCAAAAAGCATGTTGGAAAATATTACTAAGTATCAAGAAATGAGAGAGACCAAAGTTTTAGAAGCCATGTTCTTTATCTCACAAAAGGCAGAGCCAAGATGGCAGAGTAGCGGGATTAAGTATAATTAGTTTCCCCTCAGAACTCCTCCAAACAGGTCAACAAAACAAACGAGTGCAAATCTTGATTGTTAAAATCCACCAAGTCACTTTTCCAGCTCAGGTTGGAGCAGCGAGAGACAGAGAGAACTTTAGACACTTGAAACAGTCTAACCAGGACTGGGTCACACAGAGCACTTCAATGCAGGGAGAGGTTGTAGACCAGGGAACGAGTAGGGCCCAGATTCATATAGCACCTTGTACAAAATAAAAATACCAGAGCTACCTAGAAACTTTGAAGTTCAAATAGGAATTTAGAGAATCATAAAAAGGCATCATAGAGGGAGTCTAATCAGATGGAAGGCGTAGAGTAGTTCTCTTATGACTTAATAATCCAAGTAGAAGGATGGTAAGGGAAGGGAAGACAAATACATTTGAGTGGTGGGTAGAAGAGAAAGGAAGGTTGGGGGAAATTATCTCATAATCAGGATGCACAAGTAGAAGTCTGTACAAAAAAGGAGGAAAGTGTTACATGGAAACAACTGACACTTGACCCCTTACTCGTTTGAACTGGTCTAAGGAGGGAAAAATACACACATACATACAGAGTTGGGTACAGAAATCCATTTTACATTATAGGCAAATAGGGAAAGGAGAGAAGGGGGAATTAGAAGGTAGATTGTAGGGAGAGATTAGTCTTAAGTAAAACAAATTCCAGCTAAGGATATACAAAAAATATTTATAGTTCTTTTTAGGTGGCGAAGAATTGGAATACAAGAAGGGTATACATCAACTGGGGGAAGGGCAAAATGAAATGTGGTATATAAATGTGTTGGAATGTTATTTTCCTGTAATGATAAAGAAGATGATTTCAGTGAAACTTGGGAAGACCTGTATAAACTGATACAGAGTAAAGTGAACAGAACCAGGAAAACTGTTTGTATAATAACAACAATATTGAAAAGACAATTAGCTTTAAAAGACTTAGGAATTCCAATGAGTGCAATGATCAGTCACAATTCCAGAGATCTAATGATGAAGCATACTAGTCACCTCCTGATAGAGAGGTGAGAGAAATGGTATACAGCACACAGGCTCACACACACACACAGACACACACACACACACATCCTTTTTTTAAGATATGGCTGATGTAGGAATTTATTTTTCTTGACTATACATGTTTGTAATGGGATTTAGTTTTCTTTCATTTTCATTTGGGGCTTAGGAAGAGGCAACGGAGAGAAGGCAGACATTTGTTGATTGGGAAAAAAAGTAATTTAAAAAATATTCTGTAGTACATTAAATCTTTATAGTTATGCAGTGGTCCAAAAGGTGTAGGAAATATAAAATCCCACTGTGGCTATTTCTTATTATTATTATAATAAAAATAATTTGATTTAGTAGAGCACAATATTTTTTTTCCAATAAGGTGTCTTCTGTGCATATGTCACAATCATTCAAGATTCCATGAAGCATAACAACAAAAAGAATTTGTCAGTAACCTTCTGATTGTATTATCAAGGAAACATGCATACTTGCCAAAGGTGTTCTCCATTGTCAAGGAAGATGTTCAGTACAGTGTTCAGAAGAAGAGGGGATTCCTTATAGCCAATATGGTCTTTCACATGTTCCATTTTATAAATGACATTGTGCAGTTTGCATCAAGCCCCAGAACATTACTACCCTTCCTAAATGAGATCTATAGGGGCTCAAAAGACTACAATTATATCTCCTGACGGTCCACAACAGCCCACGGCAACCAGGGGCTAGAAGTAAAAATGAAATCCTAAGAACTCTATACATTTTTTTATCTCTCATAGCATCTAAAATAGAACCTTGCACATTGATTAGGATGCGTTTATTACTTTAAAAAATGGAATATTTGTAGTGCTGTTAAAAGTATGCTTCTTCCTTTCAGAGTCAAACTCTATATTCATTGTGTCTAATTCTTCATCACCTACTGTCTTCTTAACCTTTAGCACTTAGACTGCTCTCTTCAAGGTTAACAATAATCTTTTTTTTTTTTCTTTAGTGAGGCGATTGGGGTTAAGTGACTTGCCCAGGGTCACACAGCTAGTAAGTGTTAAGTGTCTGAGGTCGGATTTGAACTCAGGTACTCCTGACTCCAGGGCCGGTGTTCTATCCACTGCACCACCTAGCTGCCCCAACAATAATCTCTTAATTACTAAATGTAATGACTTTTTCTCATTCCTACCTTATTTTACCTCTTTGTAGCTTTTGAGATTTTTTTTCTTCCTTGGCTTTCATGACATTGTATTTTTCTGGTTCTTTACTTTTGATTCCACACAGACTTTTTACTGAAGCATTATTTATCTCCCACTTGCTAAATTTGGGTGCCCTGACCTGGAACCTTTTCAATTTCTTGTTCTCATCTATCCCCTTTGATTCACTTACCATCTCTACAAAAATGACTTTATCATCTCCATGCCAGTAACTCCAAAATTACTCTGTCAGTAAGCATCCAGGTGTTATATTTTTCTTACACTTCTGTTTTACATCACCAGTTATCTGCTAGAGAGCTTTATCTTGGTGTTCCATCAGCATTTCCAAACAAATTGGCAATTCAGCATCTTTCACATTCATTCTCTTTTGTCTGCTCATTCACTACCTTAGTTTAGACCCTCAGACCCTCATTACCTCCCCCACTGAACTATTGAAATCACCTGATTGGATCTCCTGTTTCTGCTTACTTCCCCTCTCCTCAGTACTCACCACAGAGTCTCCAACAATCAACTTTTTTTTTTTTTTTGGAAGGCAATGAGAGTTAAAGTGACTTGCCCAAGGTCACGCAGCTAGTAAGTGTCAAGTGTCTGAGGCCGGATTTGAACTCAGGCTCTCCTGACTCCAGGGCTGGTGTTTTATCCACTGTGCTACCTAGCTGCCTCAACAATCATCTTTTTAAGATGGGTTTGACTATAGCATTCCTCAGCTCAGAAATCTTCAGCAACTTCCTACTGTCCCTGGGAGAAAAAATTCCTCAGTCTAGAATTTTAGGCCTAGCTCCCCATCTTGCCAGACATTTAATATTGTTTCTCTGTGTTCCAACCAAATCAGGCTATCAAATGTTCCTGGTTTGCATCTCTCTCCCATTCCTCTGCCTTTGTGCAGACTATGACTCATTTGTAATGCACTTCCCATCAATATCTTTATTTTCTTCCAAGACTCAGCTTAGGTGCTAGCTTATACTGATTTACTTGCTAATTTAGCTACTTTCCTGATTATACCCAGTTACACTTCTTTCTCTCCTGAAATTACCTTGTATTTATTTATCTTTTTACATGTTGTATTTCTTCATAAAATGTCAATCCTTTGAGGGCTGGAAATGTTTACTTTTTGTCTTCATCCACCCTAGAGCTTAACACAGAGTAAGTGTTTAACAAATTCTTGTTTTGTTAAATTGTTAAGATGTGAAGGACCTATTATTTCATTAGTATAGAGAACTTCCAATGATAAAAATTCTTCTGCCAATTGATTGGCAATCTGCTCTTCAACTTATAACCTTCCAGAGTTGTCTAAGGTCCTGAAAAGTTCAATAACTTGCCCAAGGTCACAGAAACAGTGTACATTAGAAGAAGGTCTTGAACTCAAGTCCTCCTGATATGGAAGCCAGTTCTCTATTCACTATATCCACTATCTCATCTTAATTAAATGGGGGTAGACAAGAATGTTACACACAGGAGAAAAGGAGGGAAGGAGAAGGAAAAGGAAGGAAGAAAACACAAGCCTCTTGCACTAGGTTTGAAAAATAGACAAATGAAAATTCAAGAGGATTGTTATGCTAGTTTGAACTCAGAATCCTAGACATTGAAAGGATGATAGTGTCTAATAAATCCCATCCCAAATGAATACTTCTGTGCATTAGGGATCTGTGATTTCAGCACTGTAAAGAACACCTACCATTGTTGCAGAGTGTAGCCCCTTAGTACATTAGTTAGCTGGTTTGACAAGATTCCAAGGTCCCCAAGATAATGCCCTGGTGGCTAACCATTTGATGACTCTTTTCCAAACTTAGCTAGTCTTGTTCTCAGACAAGAGACATACTATCTTTCCCTGCTTTTCAACATATCAAATCAAAGATAGTTCTACTGACACAGCCTTCAAGAAAATCCAAGTTTATCCTCATGCCACAGTGGAGAATAGTGTAGGACTTCAGTGGTGGAAATACCTGAATCTGTAAAACAAATTGCATATTACTCTTGTCATAGGAAATGACTTCATTGTTTTGTATCATTGAGTTATGGAAGCACATTTTAAACTTCAGCTAAGCTTTTACTGCTCCCCAGTAATACCTTTGTTGAGAAATACAAATAAACTTTAATCTTTGTGGGTTTTGATAACAGGAAATTATTACATTTCCTAGGTTGCATTTTGAAACATGACTGGTGTATATTGTGGTCTAAATTAAGAAGACTGTGAGGGGAAACTAAATGGAGAAGTTTCTATTACAGGTTAGAACTGTAGTAACAATATAAATACAGTGAAAAATACATCAGACTCATCTATTAAACTACTTTCAATAGATGGCTGTTGAATACCAAAAACTGTATTTAAAAATGTTGACTGACAGTCAAATGAAGAAAAATGTCAAAAACACTCACCTTTCAGGATTTCTGTGGTTTCTGATGCAAATAAAAATATCAGTGTGTGGTTTTGAGCATAAAAATAACATCATGATGCCTATATGAGAACCTTTTGTTTCCTCTTAGGTCAGCTCTCTTGAGATAAACAGAAGTTATAAGATCCTCTGAGAGCTTTGAGTGGCAACAAAGTTTGGATCTAGCAAATTTATTATGTATGTTGCACATAGAACATAACATACCTAAGCTTCTTGGCTTATCTCCTTAGGTTAGAGTTTAGGATGAATTTTAAAGCTGGAAGAGGTCTAATGTTGAAAAGCAAAAGATTATTCTTAACAATTGTGTTTATATAATCCATTTCTCATCCTTTACAACACAATGCAATACAGAATTTATGGCATAGACTTGTGGGTCATAATTTTGTCTCTAATACTGCTTCGAAGTAGCCATGGTTTTATTGGTATGATTACTGCCTTTTCTAACAGATCAAAATACATTCTTTAATTGGTATAATCAAACTATTCATCGCCTCTTAGCCAACCCACTATCTTCTTTGAGTTTAACTAGTAGAAGTGTTTAGACAGTAGCCCTGCAATCCATTGCCAGGTCCATACTCAAAGGTTCCAACTTGGTATAGTACCTGTGATGCAGTGGCTCCTTGCACCATTCCAAATTAGAACTAGGATAGTTATAAAATCTTCAAGGAGTAGACTTGTTGTCAATCAGTGAATAAATATTTCTTGTAAGGTACTATGCAAAAATATAAATGTAAAAATATGAAACATTTCCTACTCTCAAGTAGCTTACATTTTATAAGAAGAAACATGTACATACATAAACATATACAGAATAAATATCAAGTTAATACAAAGTGGTTTGGAAGGGAGGGAGGATACTCACAAGTGAGGGCATCAGGAAGAACTTGGGGTGGAAGGTGGTACTTGAGGTGCATTTTGAAGGAAGAGAGAGATTCTATAATTAATGCCTATACATATATGAGTCATAGATCTGTGTATCAGGTAAATCCCAGGCATGAAGTATGGCCAATGAACAGCCATGGGGACAGGAGATGGAGTGCCTACTGACTGTGAGAAATAGATAGATCAGTTTGCCCAGCCCACAAATTACTGAAAGAAAGGTAATGTATGATGACATGTAAAGATAGGTTGGAAAGAGCTTAACCCACAGGAATTTATATTTTGTCCTAGAAACAATAGGGAGTCAGTGGAGTTAATAGAAGACTGACACAGATCTATACCGAAGGACTTTGGCAATTCAGTGGGAAGAGACTCAAGTCAAGAAAGCCAGTTAGGATGTTATTAATAGTATAAGAGGTGATGAGGTCCCAAACTAAGATTACCATATGAGGAAAGAGAAGGCATCAGATATAAAACATTTGACAACAGATGGCTAAATCTATATATGTGGGGTTAGGTAGAGTGAGGAGTTGAGAATGATACCAAGTGGTACCTTCAACAAAAATACCAAAGTTTGTAAAAAGGGGTAGGTTTATGAGAATGATGAGTTTTATTTTGGACATTTTGAATATGAGGAAAATGGGCTGGGGGGGGGGGAGCCAAGATTGCGGAGGAAAAGCATCGACTTACCTGAGCTCTCCCCAAGACCCCTCCAAATACCTTCAAATAATGCCATAAGGCAATTCTTGGAGCAGCAGAACCCACAAAAGGACAGGGTAAAATCATTTTCCAATCAAAGACAACTTAGAAGGTTGACAGGTTTGACTCTCACCTGAGTCGAATTCAGCCCAGCGTAGGCTGCACCAGTGCACACCCAACCCCAGCACAAACCCAGTGAACCAGGCCTTGGGAGCTTCTGAATCAGCTGTGGCAGCAGCTGCTTCTGGAACTCAACCCACAAACATCAGGGGGTTGAGCGGTTGGCCAGGGTAACATTACAGGAGTCTCTTTGCTAGCACTGAGGCAGGACTTTGTTGTTTTGCCCATGCTCAGATCTGGGTCACAGTCTTGGGTGGTGGTCCTAGGCGAGAGAGGAGCACAAGCACACCAGAGCTTGCAACCACAGTGGAGCGGGGCTCTGTTCCAGGTTCCAGGGCAGAGAAGCAGGCCTGTGGTTGCTTGCAGACCAGAGCACAGGCCAAGACAATGGTGAACCTGCCTCTCCTTAAATCATACCACCTTGGAAGAACTAAGGACTTAAAAATTCCTAGAAGCATCTCGGAGAACAGCTGCTGAATCCTCCTGACATTGGGGACAGTGCATCCTCCATCCCGGAAGCAGAGCCCCACTTTAACAAAGAGTTAAAAGTCAAGAAATAGGCTGAGAAAATGAGCAAACAGAAAAATGCCAACTCTAGAAAGTTTTTATGGTGACAAGGAAGATAAAAATACATCCTCAGAAGAAGATAACAAAATCAAAGCTCCTATATCTAAAGTGTCCAAGAAAAATATGAATTGGTCCCAGGCCATAGAAGTATTCAAAAAGGACTTTGAAAATAAAGTAAGAGAGGTACAAACAAACAAACAAACAAAAAAAGTAAGGGGCAGCTAGGTGGAGCAGTGGATAAAGCACTAGCCCTGGATTCTGGAGGACCTGAGTTCAAATCTGGCCTCAGACACTTGACACTTACTAGCTGTGTGACCCTGGGCAAGTCACTTAACTCTCATTGCTCTACCCAAAAAAACAAACAAACCAAAAAAAGAGAGGTAGAGGAAAAAATGGAAAGATAAATGAGAGTGATGCAAGAAAATCATGAAAAAAAAGTCAACAGCTTGAAAAGCCCAAATTGGCCAAATAGAAAAGGAAGGTACAAAAGCTCTCTGAAGAAAATGATTCCTTAAAAATTAGGATTGAGCAAATGGAAGCTAATGACTTTATAAGAAATCAAGAAACAATAAAGCAAAACCCAAAGAATGAAAAAATAGAAGGTAAGGTGAAATATCTCATTGGAAAAACAACTGACCTGGAAAATAGATCCAGGAGAGATCATTTGAAAATTATTGGGCTACCTGAAAGCCATGATAAAAAAAAAAAAAGAACCTAGATAGCATCTTGCAAGAAATTGTCAGAGAAAATGAAGCAGAAGGTAAAATAGAAATTGAAAGAATCCACCAATCACCTCCTGAAAGATATTCCAAAATGAAAACTTCCAAGAATATTATATCCAAATTCCAGAGCTCTCAGGTCAAGGAGAAAATATTGCAACCGACCAGAAAGAAGCAATTCAAGTACTGTGGAGCCACAGTCAGGATAACACAAGATCTAGCAGCTTCTACATTAAAGGACAAGAGGGCATGGGATGTAATATTCCAGAAGGTAAAGGAACTGGGATTATAACCAAGAATCACCTACCCAGCAAAACTGATTTTAATCCTTCAGGGGAAAAAATGGGAAATCAATGAAAGAGAGAACTTTCAGACATTCTTGATGAGAAGACCTGAGCTGAATAAAAAATTTGACTTTCAAATATAAGACCCTAGAGAAGCATAAAAAGGTAAACAGGAAAAAGAAATAATAAAGGATATTAAAAAGTTTAACTGTTTACATTCGTACATGGAAAGATGATACTTGTCCTCGTAGGAACTTTCTCATTATTAGGGCAGCTGGGTGGAGTATATTTAGATGGAGCACACAGGTGTGAGCTGAATATGAAGGGATACTATCTTTAAAAAAAATAAAATTAAGGGGTGAGAGGAATGCACTGGGAGAAAAGGAAAAGGAGAGGTGGAATGGGGTAAAGGATCTCACATAAAAGAAGCAAGAAAAGGCATATGGAGTCGAGGGGAAGATGGGTGAAGTGCAGGGGAGTGAGTGAGCCTTACTCTTAGCAGAATTGACCCAAAGAGGGAATAACATGCACACTCAATTGTGTATAGTAATCTTATCTTACCCTGCAGGAAAGGAGGATGGGAAGGGTGTGTGTGTGTGTGTGTGTGTGTGTGTGTGAAAGAAGGGAGGGCAGATTGGGGGAAGGGGGAAGTCAGAAGCAAAACACTTTTGAGGAGGGATAGAGTGAAAGAAGATACAAAATAGAGTAAATGTCATGGGAAGGGAATAGGATGGAAGGAAATACCGTTAGCAATAGTAACTGAAGTTTGTCTGACAGGCCTCAGTTCACAAGAAACACATAGAGAACTGAGTCAAATTTGTTAAAATAAGGGGGCAGCTAGGTGGTGCAGTGGATAAAGCACTGACCCTGGATTCAGGACTTGAGTTCAAATCCAGCCTCAGATACTTGATACTTACTAGCTGTGTGACCCTGGGCAAGTTACTTAACCCTAATTGCCCCACCCAGAAAATTTTGTTAAAATAAGAGCCATTCCCCAATTGATAGATGATCAGAAGATATAATGAAGTTTTCAGATGAAATAATGAAAGCTACCTATAGCCATATGAAAAAAAAAATGCTCTAACTCACTATTGATTGGAGAGATGCAGGTCAAAACAGTTCTAGGGTACTACCTTATACCTATTGGATTGGATCATAGGACAGCAGAGGAAAATGACAAATGTGGTAGGGGATATGGGGAAAATGAGATATTAATACACTTTGGGTAAAATTTTAAGCTGATTCAAACATTATATAGAACAATTTGGAACTATGGCCAAAGGGCTATAAAACCATGCATAATACTCTTTGACCTAGTAATACCACTACCGGGTTGGTATCCAAAAAGATAAAAAAACACACCAAGAAGTTTAATTTGGAATTGAGGAGATGCCCATCAATTGGGGAATGGCTGAACAAATTGTGGGATGAGATTATGATGGAACACTATTGTCCTATAAGAAATGATGAGCAGGATGCTATCAGAAAAACCTGGAAACACTTATGTGAGCTGATGCAAAGTGAAATGTACTGTATGCAAAATAACAGATGATCTGCTGTGAATGACTTAGTTATTTTTAGCAATACAATGATCTAAGACAATTCTGAAGGACTTATGAAAAATGCAGTCAATCTCTAGAGAAAGAACTGATGGTGTTTGAATACAGATTGAAGCATCATTTTTTTAGTTTCTTTTTCTAACTTTTTTTTTTTGGTCTCTTTTCTTTCACAGTCTGACTAATGTGGAAATGTTTTGTGTTACTACACATGTTGAATTGCTTGAGTTCTTAAGGGGGGAAGAGGGAGGAAGAGAATTTGGAACACAAAGTTTTTAAAACTTATGTTAAAATTTGTTTTTACACATAATTTGGGAAAAAATAAAATTCTAAAAAAAGTCTTAGAACAAGGTAAAGAAAAATAAAGAAAAATGGGCTTGATCTATGACTCATCTGTATAGGTATTAATTAAACTCATAGGAGTTGATGAGGTCAGTAAAAGCAAGGGTGTGGAGAGGACTCAGGACAGAGTTTTGAGGGAACATCTATAGGTAATAGTCCACGTTAATTTTAGTGCCTCCCTTCTTAGATTATCTCCATTTCATTTTGTGTGGTTGTTGGCGGTTGTCCTTCATTCTCAAAGAGATAATGACATCACTATGCTAGCGTCAAGTTACAGTGTCTCTGTGGTTGATCAGACCACCATGAGCTTGGAAGGCTCTACCACAAGTTAGGCACAAATAGTCCATGTCAACATTTGGGGTGTATTCTCTAAATTTGTTCATCTCATGTTTCTGAGCTGCTGCAATTCTGCTTTGTATGTAGAGCACAGTGCCTTTGATGCAGGCATGCCATGCTGTGCAGCCCTTTGTCGGCATATCCCATGTCATTCAGTCAATTCCAAAGTTCTTCAGAGAGATTTTGTATATATTCTTTTTACATGTTGTCTCCCTATTAGACTGAAATTTTTGAGAATAAGGACTTTTTGGTCTTTCTTTGTATCCCTCATGCTTAATACGGTTCCTTTTTATAGTGGGTGCTTAATAAATGTTTGTTGACTGATTCTGTATTCATCAGCTTCTGAAATGCAGAAGAATATATCTAGTGACCAGTGACATGTTACTGAAGGGAGTGTAGGTGAGGATTCATTATTGGCACCCATTATGTTCCAGAACTTGTACTACAATGTCATACCCTTTTTAGAACAATCACTTGCATTTCATGATGAAACACCCAAATAGGACTTTAACTGTCTGCATTTTATATTTTATTTTGGCTGCCAATTAGTGCTATTTAGATAGTAAAAATAATTCTGAGAGAATTTAGACTTAGGCTTACATGAAACTCAAGTAATTAACAGTCATAATTTCCAGAAGTTTGGCTTTTTGTGTGTGTGCATGCATGTGTGTTTGCACATTTTAAGCTTTCTTTGACATTAATAAATGAGATGGTGCAAAAGCTGCCCATTTTTAGACACCCTCTGGTATATCCTGGCTATCTCAACATTGACCTTCTTTGACCCTCTCTGCTTGCTCAGATAATCTTGGTAGTTGGTTCCAGGTCTGATGATCTTGATCCAGAAGTCCCCTGACATTTTAGAAATTTTTGAAACTTATCTTTAGATAGACCTATTCTAGCATATACTCTAGGCCTCAATACAACATTCAAACCTAAACTTGGCCAGGATCAAATTCACACCTTCAGATTAGTCTCAAAACTGACATCTTTCTGGAAGCTCAACTTATGGAGGCTTAGCCTAAAGCCAGTGAAAACCCCTTTTGATCCATTATGTATGTACATTGTACTTACGTTTATGAGAATGGAGAAGAAAGCAGGTCACCATCTTCCTAGGCATTCTCTTAATTTAATACTTTATGGCTATCTGTTTTTATTCATATGCACACTTCCTCCCTCTATCACTATGGGTTTCTGAGCTGAAAAAATCACTGGTGGTGGCGTGGGAGTGATTTCAAAGTTATCCTAGGGGCTCCTCATTCCTTAAATGGCTTCATTGAGAAGGTCAGGGCTCTGCTTTGGGCCTCTGTTAAAAAAAAAAAGACGTTCCTGTGGAAGGTGCTTTATCCAAGTTAAAACTTTCCAGCCCCCCATGCCATGTGGGAGCTGAGTTACTATGACCCCTGGAAGTGCACTGGCAGAAGCTGGCCCACTATTGTCTGATTCCAATTCCCCTCAATGGCCCAGTTCTTAGCCCCACCAGCACCTAGTCTGTATCCCTGGCAGACAAGACAGGTGGGACCTCAAGTAGTCAGCTTCTAGGTAGGTATGCAGCCTCCAGAAGCTCTGAGCATGTATTATAGCCAAGAAGTTCCCAGATAGTGCCACTGAGAAACCTGAGGAAGAAATCGATCTATTTAATGTGGACTCAGGGTGAGAATTCTCAAACCCTAACAGGCTTGTGGTCAGTGCCAGGGTAACCACAGTGATGAGGAATCAAGAGGAGGAAGGAGGTGTTATATAAGAAAGAGAGGAAGAGGAGGAAGAACAGGGAGACAGCAGTGATCAAAGTCCTGATGAAAGGAGTGGAATGGTACTGACCACCATCGTGGGCACACTGTTTGGAAAGGAATGAAAAGAAGATAGTGAGACTAACTGATGCTCAAAAATATCTTCCAAACCTGCGTGACAAAAACGTCAACACAGAGAGACTATTAAAGATTCATTGGTCTACTTGTGTTCCATGGACCAAAAAAAAAAAAAAAAAAGGGAAGTTATGAGAGCCCAGGATCACCTCCACACCATAAGATAAGGCTTTAGGATTAAATAAATGTCGTGTGTATAATTAGCTACAATTGACTAACTATAGCCCTGACATTTTAAGAAAAGCTCTATCCTGTTTAAAAGCCCATTCTGGCGTTCTGGCTGGTGAGTGACCTATTCCAGCTCTTTAAACAAACTCCATCTTTATTGCCCGAGAAGCAATTTTGGGATTTCTTAGAATGCCCTCTCCCATCCTCTTCCTGCTGAAATTCTTCTTATCCTTAAAGGCCCAGCTAAAATGACACCTTCTCTGGTAAATCTATTCTGAATTCTCCCTCATTTGACCTTTCTTTTTTATCAATGTATTTTGCATTATAATTATATAGTTGTCATTTGAGCTCCTAGGGCAGGGACTACATGTTCTCTTTGTTTCTCAGAGCCTGCTACAGCACCAACTGCATGGTAGGGGGCTTAATAAATAATGGCTGAATTGGAAAAAGGAAGTAATGAGTTCTTTACCATTAAAAATGTTGATGCTACATGAGTATCTGTTAAGCATCATATACAATGAATCCCTTCATAGAATGATCCTGTGATTCTAAATAAACCCTGTAGCAGAAGGATTCTTAAATACTGTTGCTGTGACCTGGTATATAAAATGCAGTAATAGTATCTCACTTTTTTTTAGTGCAGATGTCACTGAAGTTCATGTTCCTCATTTGTGAAGTGCAGACAGAGGGGTGTGAAGCTGTTCTCCCTCACAACTGGGGTCTGGGCTAGGATCTGAGCCAAGCATCTTACTCCAAGTTCATGGCTAACTATTCTTCTGTATCAAAATTGAACTAAAATGCCCCAAAAGAAAATAAGTGGGGGCAGCTAGGTGGTGCAGTGGATAGAGCACCAGCCCTGGATTCTGAAGGACTTGAGTTCAAATCCTGCCTCAGGCACTTGTCACTTACTAGCTGTATGACCCTGGGCAAGTCACTTAACCCTCATTGCCCTGCCCCCCCAAAAAAGAGAGAGACTAATCATTTCACATATGCAAACTGTTTTCTGCAATTTTAAGTTGCTCATTTGAATATAAAGACTCTCTCTCTTCACTCAGACATGACCAGATTCTTTGCTGTAGGGGAATCCAATGCCAAAATCTTGAATCATACTAAAAAAGTAATTGAACTGAAGGTGAGGAGAGATACTGCAGAGAAATCATCTCCACTACAAGGGGCAAATGCAGAAAAAATAGAGAACCAGTTATCAGGAGTCTTTTTTTACACATGGACCAACTGATCAAAGGATAGGAAGAGAATCTTGTACGCTTCCTTTATTTAGTACATTCGGATTTTATTTAAAAAAAAAAAATAGAGTGGGGCAGCTAGGTGGTGCAGTGGATGGAGCACCAGCCCCGGAGTCAGGACTTGAGTTCAAATCTGGGCTCAGACACTTAACACTAGTTGTATATCCCTGGGCAAGTCACTTAATCCCAATTGCCTCGCCCCCCCCCCCCCCAAAAAAAAAAAATTAGAGCAAGGCTGATCAAAAATAGTTTCTTGTATTCCTCCCTAAAACTGCTTTCTGACTCCCTTTCTGTTTCTGATGCCTCTAGCCAGGACTCCCCTGATACATAGAACTTATTTCAATCATTGTAAAGGTGATTTGGGCCAAGACAATTGGAAAAAGAAAGAGTTCTTTTCCATTAAAGAACTACAAATGGGAATGGAATCTATTGATGCTGATAAGACAAAATCATATTTTCTCCCTCCTGGTAATTATTGTGCCCCCACCCCTCCTGCACATACTCCCAAGTATATATCTTTCTTGTGTCCTGTTCTGATTGTCAACTAATTTCTACAACAGCTGTTATCAGGGTTTTAAAAGAGTTTACACCTTGCTACCCCACATTTTTGCTGTTTCTTTTTGAGAGATATTTTTTGGCTGTCCCCTTCTGCATCTCTGCCTGTTCTTTAGGTTTAGTGCCAAGCATCCCTTTCCTATTCTTGCATCTTTGAGAGATAGAAGATGTAGACCACCACCTCTCAAAAGCTGGAGACTTCGAGATTAGACTATTCAGCAATAAATGTTTATTGAATTGAACTGAATGTGACTCAGCCCAGTGAGGTTCTGGTGAGGCAGTGGGTTGTATTGATTCGGCCTGATCATATACCAGGGCTCTTTGATGTCTAGTCCTTAGGAACACCTAGAAGCTGTGTTTATGTAGAAAAAGTGCTGGGTTTGCCATGAAATATCCCTGGCTACCAGTACTATCAACTTCATTGTGGGCTTTTATAGCTTTCAGACTTGTCAATCAATATGGATTTATTAAACACCTACTCTATATAGCCACTATTTATGCTAGGCTCTGGTGATACAAATACAAAAACTGAAACAATACATACTCTTGCATCGTCAGAGACTACATGGTGATAGCGCGTTCCCTCTTCTGTTATATTTTTATCTAGGTTGTTTTGTATGTTTGCTTGCATGTTGTCTCAACCCCATTGTGAGCTCCTTGAGGGTAGAAAATGTCTATATCCCCAAGTGCTTAGCACAGTGCCTAGCAAAAAGTAGGTGTTTAATCAATGTTTATTGAATACAAAATACAAATTAAATAGTGTTTTGGAAGATTAAGAGACACTTCATGGAGATGGTATTTTGTTCTGCATCAGAATAAAAGTGGGTAGAAGGCTGGATGTGGGAATCATAAAGACCAGTCTTTTATCCAGCTCCAGACACTATGTTTGGCCCTGGGCAAGTCACTTTCCCTCTCAGCTTCCCTCTTCCTGTTTGGAGTTATGTAGAATAAGGTGAGCTGAGGCCAAATAGTGTCCTGGCACAAATTGTTTACATATTTGAAATATACATGTATCACCCTGTTGTAGCTTCCTCAGCTTTACTATTTCTAGCTACCTGCCTTGTCACATTTTAATCTTTTTTTTCCTCTAGGGAAAAGTTAGAAATTGGATGTTATCAGCTGGCCCAGATGGAATACACTATGCAGCAGTGCAATGCCTCTGTGTATATGGAAGCCAAAAGTCGGGGGTGGTCTGAAGATATGCTCAACCACAGGACTTGTTAAATGTTTTCTTCCTAAATCCTTTATTTATGAGTTGGACTAGTTAACGTAACAGTATAATGTAGTTTTTGTTTTGTTGTGAAGTCTACTTTTGAGCCAACCCCCAAATCGGACCAAGAACAGTCCTAAGGTTTTCATATTTGATTGCCTTTTCCTGAAATAGCCAAGACTTGAAAGAAGCTTAGTACTTACATCGTGGGACAAATGCTTTTTACTGTGTAGGCTCTTCTTTTGGAGCTAACTGCATTCCCCCACTCCTTATCCCTACATTACTCAGATGGGATAATGGTGGCTTTTCAGCAGTCACCTAGGTCTGAACTTGCCCTGTGTCAGGTTACGTTGTTATGAGTCTGTATCTTTTAGTTCAGAGCCTTGGGACCAGGTATATAAAACCCAATCCCAACAGGGCCACATCCCACAGACTGGACTTGTTTGAGGGAGGTTTACCCTGCAGGCCAGGGAAGTAATATACATTTTGATGTAGCCTTTAATATGCAAATTCTCAGTTAAGACCCAGAACATCATCTATTTTGGGGTCGTTTTGCTGCTTTCCATTCCTACTCCGTGACAGTGAAGTCGAGCTTCAACTCTACCTCTTCCAGTCTTCAGTTCTGGCATCCTTTATTTCTCGAAGAGGGTTTGTGTTTTTCCCTGAAATGCAAGTCTGCCCTAGTTTATAGTTTTAGCAGTGTTAGCTCTTGGCTGAAACTCAACATCTAGTCTTCTGCATTATTCATTTGTACAATGAATTGGAAATGTATTCCACATTTGGTATAACAAATCCAATTTAGGCATTCTAATCCAAATACATATGTCTTATTTATTTTAGAAAAACTAAATAAATTTTTTTTTGTAAATTTAAATGTTTCTTGCTTTACTTTAAAAGTTCTATAAGGGACTGGAAGGGACCATAAGTTCCTAGTTTAGGGGGTAGTATTTTCAAATGTAAAAACAGGACTTGTTCATGTTTCCATTCTAAATACCCAGTTTTACCTTGGCTTAAAAAAAAAAATCTCAATGTTGTTCCTTGGTTTGTGTCTTTATTTAATGGAAGTGGCTGAAACTGAGCTTTTACTTCTACAGTTTGTTTACTTAAAAGCTATGCATGCTGGGGCACTAGGTGGCACAGTAGATAGGACACCCGCCTTGAGTTCAGGTCATCCTCAGACGCCTGACACTTATTACCTATGTGACCCTGGGCATGTCACTTAGAAAGAAAGCTAAGGCCAAGATAGTGGTCAAAGGTCCATTCCAGGAATGTGGAGCAGTCAGAAAAATATAAGGCCATTGCAGCACAACCATAGGCAATCTGCTAGTATTCAGTCTTTGAAAGATTCCCTTTACTTTTACATCACAGCTTGATGAGAGTTGAGAATGTCATTCTAGAATTAGGGATGCCTAGTAACTGCTCCATTCTCAGATGAAACAGCATAGATGCCCATCCTAACCATGAAATGTGAGGTATGGGGAAGGGAGAGTTTCCTTATACATTATCAAGTTTTAACTTCCTCAGTCTTCATAAACATGCATCAGATACTAAAGAAAAGTACACAAACAACAGTGTTCTGATATTAATCACATGGTACAAGGATTTCCTGCAAGGTACCTTTAATGTGTTTGCATCAGCAGTAAAGCATTAGAAAGTGCCAATTTCGGCACCTTAAGTTAGATGTGCAGCACTACACATTAGACACCAAGTATCCCAAGTTTATCCATATGAACAAAAACAGTTCTGTTTGAGGTTGTTTTCAAAAACCTAGTAGAGTGTGCATTAAATATTTCATGAGCAAGGGCTGCCATTTTGGATTAATTGTACTGTTCAAGATGAATGGTTATTTTGAAAAGAAAACATTTTACTATCTTATTTACTAGCTTAAATGAGTCTTGTACAAAACACACCCTCCTCAACCCAGGTCAAAATACTTAAAGCCAGAATTATTTTCACGTATTGTGATCACAGCTATGTTACTGTTTGGAACCCTATTCAAATAATGAAAGTGTTGTATACAAAAAACAGTATTGCAGCTGAGGCCAAAGCTTAGAAGTTGGCATTCTGGGAGTTGAAGGGAAGCCTCCCTCTCAGCACATTCTAAGACTCTCCCTCTGCTTCAATAATTTGAATCTGCCACTTTTCACATCAACAGATAAAAGTACTCTGCTGAGAATATAAAAAGTTTTTATAAAAAGGCAATCATAAAAGATTAAATCTTGGTAGGCATGTCAGCTTTCTTATTAAAAAAAATAGCCATTGTAATATATTTAAATAAAGACTTTTTTGTTAAGATTGTTCCAGTTACTGAAAAGGGGCCTGAAAAAAAATAATTGCTGACATCCCAATATCTTACCCCCTCTTGCCCCATAAAACACATTCAAAGGAGAAAGTCATTTCATGTGCAAATTGGCAAAACAAATGTGGAGGAGAGGGAAACTCTTGAAATGATATGCCCAATCAATTCTTAGTTTATTTTTTTTACAATGTCAACTTCCAGAAAGATAAAGTAACCAAAAAAAGTTCTAAAAATACACAAAACAAACCTTCATGTTGGCATTCTTTTCAAATAAACACAAAAATTATGTACAGCACATATTATAGTATGCAATATGCAAAAGCTTTGTGTTGCTGTTAGCAACTTCTATATACCCTCCCCTACCCCCAGCCCCACCCTATTCACAACTGTACCTCTACTAAACACAATTACATCACTAAGCCTGTTAGTTTGGAAAGGGCCTTAAATTTGTTAAAATTGGAAAATCCTTGAATAGGGGCTCCATTCGTTTGACTCAGGGTTATAGACTTCCACTGTATTCAGGAATTCATTGCCATCAAATCCTCCCACTGCATAAATGGTGTTCCCCACAGCCACAATGCCAGCGTTGCTCCTTGGTGAAGTCATGTTTCCCATCATCTTCCATTCATTTCTAGCGGGATCATACATCTCTACACAACTGATAGCATGAGAACCATCAAAGCCTCCACCAACAAATAGCTTTCCTAAAAAAGAAATGATGATAAGACTATCAATAGGAGCAAACACAAAGGACTGCTGTATTTGAACAAAAATCTGAATGGATGCCAGAATCTTAGCAATTCATATGCATTACTGCTTTAAGTTTAGTAAGGCAATTATTTCAGTTTAAATCCCTGCATTTTAGAAGGGATGATAATGAGATTGAGTCCAAAGAAGAACCAAAAATTCCTGAGGAAACAGGGCATTTAGTCTAAAATAGGTTAAATTATTTACATAAACTGAAGGAGGAATAACAGGTTTAATTTATAGGTCAGTCAGCTAGACTTAGAAAGATCACAGACAACTACTGGATGCTTCCGACATTAACCTTCATCATAACTTCATAAAATTTTCTTTCCTCTGGATTATATTGTGTGTTCTTTGACATTCTAAAGTATAGAACTTTATACATGAGTGACACACAAAACTACAACAGACCTGCGATCTAAAGAGTTAACAAAATCTGATGTACTCACAGTCTACTAATAAAACTAAAAAACTCTCCATATAGACATACACACACACACACACACACACACACAATTCTAAATGTAGTAAGGAAGTTTCTATCTTCTCTTCAAAATCGTGACTCACTATTCATATACATAAATTCAGAATATAAATTTTCTTCAACTGCATTATGCACACCATAAATTATACTCTCACAAACTCAACCATTATGTTATAATCTAGTCTCCATTTAGCTTTATCTTTTTGCTTCTTTGTTTCTGTAAAGGATGGTATCCCTTTTTTATCCTCAATTTCTGTAAAAGATGCTGAAATGTCTGTTCTTTAATATTCCCATTCACAAGGCAAGTCATTTAAATTAGTTTTTCCAGCACTGTTGTTTACCTTTCTGCACACCTACTTTACATCATGCCATTATATATATATTTCATTCATATATAATTTTTTCATTTCCTATCAAGGTAGATCACTTCTCAATTTGTGCCTCTTGACAGTATCAGTGTATTATGGTCTCATCTGAAATTATTTTGTTCTCTTTCCTCATTTTACTCTTCATGTGTTCATATGCCATTTTAAAATCAAAATTCACTTATGAAACAACTAAATGTTATTCCAGATTCTTTTTACAAGAAAATTTCTCCTACAACAAAAGGCCAATCAAATGGCTCTTTAAAAATATGTCCTCAGATGATTTCAGAAAGGCCTGGAAAGACCTGTATGAACTGATGTATAGTGAAGTGAGCAGAACCAAGAGAACATTGTGTGCATGTGACAAGAATATTGTTTGATAAGAACTGTGACTTAACTATTCTCAACAATACAATGATCCAAGGCAATCCCAGAGACTATTGATGAAACATACTATTCAAAGAATATTGATGGAATGAACACAGACTGAAGCATGCTATTTTTTACTTTCTTTCATTTTTTTTCTTTTATTCAAGTTTTCCTATACAAAATTACCAATATGGTAATGTTTTACCTAATCATGCATGTATAACCTATATCTGATTGCTTACCGCCTCAGGGAAAGGGGAGGGTAGAGAGAGAATGAGGGATAAAAATTAGAACCCAAAACTATAAAAAATGTTTATTACTTTTTAAAAAACAAAATAAAAATCTGTCCTCTTCATAATGAAAGTTAGTTATTTCAAAAAGAACTATGGTTAACATATTTTAAATACAGATTTTTTTTTTTTCAGAATTTCTGGAGAATTCCTTTGTTCCTAAATTTGAGTTGACTTGACTCTACGGTACTTTTGGAAGTTATCAATTGAAGATGTACCAAGTTTAAACACACACACACACACACACACACAACACACACACAACACACACATATTTATATATATAAAACCACTGAGAGTTGGAAGGGTCCTAGTATACAACTCATGTACAAAAGCTATCTCCCCTATAACATGTAGTCAGAGTCAGCAAAAAGTTTTCCTTCTTTGATGGGAACCCTAATTTCATTGTTACCTGTGATCACTGACATCTTGGTAGAAAGGAAGAATACTCACCGTTATGAACAGCTACTCCAGCTCCACGTCTAGCCACATTCATGGGTGCAATCAATGTCCAGGTATTATTTTCTGGATTGTAGCGCTCTACTGTGTTTAAGCAATTCCAAGATTCAGCTCCTCCAATTATGTATAAATAACCACTAAGCTCACATACTGCCGATTGGTGTCTTCCTATAAAGACAAATTAAACTAGTGTTATTAGTTACTCAAACTCATACATATATACGTTTACTATCCTGGAGATTTATTTCAAAGTAACCCAAGTAAATCTGCTTAAAATATGAATACCACTGACTTACGAATGTTAAGGGGAGCACAGCTGGTCCATGACTTTGTTACAGGATCAAACACATCACAATTTTTCAGTCCTTTCTGACCATATGGATCAGATCCACCAAGGATGTACAGTTTTCCATTCAAAGCACAGACCCCTATATTCCAATTGTTAGGAGAGGAAGGAAAAAAAAATTATATGCTATTTTAAAATTCTCAATTATCCCAAACCTTCAAAACTTGGACAGAAAATGTACCTGCATTACAACGGTTGGTTCTCAATTCAGGAACTTGAGTCCAATCATCTATGTTTGGATCATACATCTCTCCACAACTCAGGTCATCAGAGTGGCCATTTGAACCACCTACCACATAGAGCTGACCCTAGGAAATAACAAGGAAATGATTTCAGTCTCATCCGTTTGAAAATTCAACTAACTCAAGGAAAAAGACCACAATGGTCTTTTCCATATATTGTTGGATCAACTCAATTACCATTAATACTGCCATTTGAAACCGGGCTCTTGGTGTTCTCATGGGAGCCAGGAAAGACCAATGATCTGTATGTGGATCATAGCATTCAACTGTGCGAAGACATTCCTCTCTGTTGTAGCCACCTGAAAGGATGATAAAAGATTTATAATAAAAGTAGTAAACAATTTGAGATTATATTTCTGAGCTCAGAATTTGTTAAAATGTTTCTTGGATTATACACACGTAACAGTGCACTTATTTCTGCCTTAACTAAATGTCTGCAATAAAATTTTGAGAAATAGATTTACTTCTTAAGTAAGTCTACTTTTTAGTCCTGGAGTGAAATAAAGGGGGAAAGCTACTCATTTATATTCCCACACCAGACAGATTATTTTTTAAATCAGAGCCTCAACTAGTGACTGTTGGACATAAGGCAAGAGCATTCACCAATAGTTTCCTTCCACAAGCAAGAGTGGGCATATCCAGAGTAAATTAAGAGGAAGCAGTAAAATCTGTGACCAACAATGGGATTTCGCTTTCACTAGCAAGCCCTAATATCTTTTATAAACTTCTCTAGGCTTTTAAATATAAAATATTTCTGTATAAGTAACTTACCTGCAGCTATTAGTTTGCCATTCAGTTCAGCTGTTCCTAGACCAGATCGAGCATAGTGCATGGGAGACATGGGCTTTTCTACTGGACCATCTGGTTGCAATTCAAAACTTAAACTTTTAATCAGTCGTGGAGTACTTGTTGGTGAACTCTGTGGACTGTTGCGTCCATGAAGGAAAATTACACAGAATACACCATCCAGCACAGCAAGACACAAGTAAGTATTATCTGCAAGCACAAGAATCTGACATTAAAACCTCTCCATCTAAACAAACATGGCCCCCAAATAGGTGAGACAACACCCCCTAATCCATTCCTTTGCAGAAAGATGGGGAGGTCTACTTGTGTGGAACATAGATTTACAGACTTTTTAGATGTATGTCAATTTTGCTTGTTTTTATTCTTCTTTAGGGAAAAAAAAATGCAAGATGGCTTTCTGAGGAAGAAGGATGGCAGGAGAAATTTTGCCAACAAAAAAAACCTTTAAAAATTGATTTAAAAAATTAATCTGGGGCAGCTAGGTGACACAGTGGATAGAGCACCGGCCCTGGAGTCAGGAGTACCTGAGTTCAAATCCGGCCTCAGACACTTATCACTTACTAGCTGTGTGACCCTGGGCAAGTCACTTAACCCTAATTGCCTCACTTAAAAAAAAAATCTACTTGTAATTTCAGTTTTGAAAGCCAGTATTTGTACATACTATTAAAGTAATGTTAAGATATTTTTAAATATAAAATATTTTGGAGGGAAAAGGATTTTCTCCCTTTCAAGTCACAAAATTGTGCTACTACTCAATAGGGCAATCCATCAATTTTCATATACTTACTTGAAGTCTTTTCTGAAGCAATGATTTTCCATTCATGCTTAGGACTTTGTACCGTAGCATTTGGAGAAGAGACACATCCAGTTGAACTGCTACTTATCTGCTTGTGGCCATTCTCACGTGGTGGCTTTTTCTGCAAAATCAAAAGGGAGCTACAGAAACCTAGCCAAAGACCACACACTGAACTGCCTCTGTTCCTGAGCCATTATGAGGGGAAACGCATGATTACAAAATCCATTACCTATGTGTGTCATTTATAGCACACCTAAATTTAAAACAAACCCCCTTTCTAAACAATGACAAGTTTATTTGCACACCTAAGTGTTCACTTCATAAAAGAACCGTTACATCTAAAGACAAGTCCAAAAAAGGCTCCAATTTAATAATTAAGGAACTAGTGACAAATGAGTCTTCTTAATAATTCAAATAAAAAAATATTCTGACAACTTTTTATGTTTTATGCATGAAAATCTCCAAAAAGGACTAGATACATTTGGCACACATTACTGACTCACAATACATTTTACAGATGTTATAAGACCTAATTAATGTTTCCATTCAATGAGGAAGAAACCTATCATATATGTGCAGTGCCTCTGAGGCAAATGTCAGGTACAGTTAACAGATTTTTTAATGGAAAGACTTTAGCCAGGACTTGGGGTTTAGCTCCCAGCTCTGACACTGGTACCTATGTGAACTTGGGCAAGGAATCTTTGGGCCTTATTTTTCATCTTTTAAATGAGTTCCTTCTAGTTCTAAATCCTTGATTCCCAAGTATGACTGCTGCCATATACAGTCGGAGGTAAGTAATAAGCCCATCTTCCAGCAGCTACATACCTGTTATGTAAACACTATTGAGCATTATACACAGTCTCCTGCATGTCTGATCACATCAGGAAAACCATGTCAGGAATTATGATTACTGAGAACATGACTCAATTTATGGGCATGTGAAGTCTGAATTGCTACAAATCCCGAGTGCTCCTTTAAGGATCACTACAGTAATAATTTTTACTTCAGCTAGTCTTAATTTTAATTTTTATGATGCTCATAGAATAGAATTAACATTCTGACAAATTTCTATAAATGAAAAATCTCATTTGATCTGATCAAATTCATGGGCTTTTCAATGACGATGACTATGCACAGCCAAAAATGAATGTGTAATCATTTCTTCACCACTTGTTATCATCATCATCATCATCTCTATTAATTAAATCATCCCAAACTGGCCTTTATTTAGGTTAAGCATCTGGGACACTCGATCAATTACTTTGACTGAAGTTTTTATTTTCAGAAAAGGCAACAAAAATAAACAGAGACTGGGGATAATTAGTGAAAGCAATGAACTAAGCAACGTGAAGCAAGAAACGCATTGGAACTAACCAAGTTTCTCCGTATTCATTGATTTAGTGACGGTATACTCCTAAATATGCAAAAACATTGAAGTTTCATTATTCTTTAAGGTTCTGGTACTTACAACACACTGTCATAATTTGCTATTCATGACACCTCCAAACTATGCCATTATGAGCTCACACTTTAAAAGACCAAACACGACATACTAAGAAACATGATCAAAATGTCCTAACTGTCCACACGGCCAATCACCTACTTACAAGGATCAAGAGACACCTCTTTTTATATTCTCAAATCTTACTGAATTCTTTCTCTACTCATAACATGCTAATTTATCCTAATACAAAAACCCAATTTTCACCAAGTCACTATACTTTAATTCCTTCATTTTAAAAGCCCTTTGTCATTATTTGCAAATCTTACTCTAGGAGGATAAATCCAAATGGGACCCCAAATTGGCTTACAACCTGGAAGTGAGAGGCATAAACTAGCACAGTGCCATGTCCACACATGTCAAGATCCTCTGCCAAATACCAACTGTCTGAATTACACCATAAAAAATTTGGTTGGGGGCAGCTAGGTGGCACAGTGGATAAAGCACTGGCCCTGGATTCAAGAAAACCTGAGTTCAAATCCTGCCTCAGACGCTTGACACTTACTAGCTGTGTGACCCTGGGCAAGGCACTTAATCCTCATTGCCCCGCACCCTCCCAAATTCAGCTACTTTCTTTACCAGAGCAAAAGAAATGTTTAGGTGTGCTATAAAGTTTACTATCAAATTTTAACCTGCAGTTACCTCCAACTCTGCAATGTGTACCTGCACAAACTGAATGTGGTCATCATCACTGCCAAACACCTCAGCCTGTCCATCTAGTAGATTCCCATCAAGCAGCTTGTGATCAGCTGAGTAGTACAACGTTTGAACCTGCAAAACAGCAACAGAATACCCATGTGGTGGCTCTTGTCTCCATAACTACTCTCCTATTAGGTAGAATACAAAGACTCCACAAGGGAACCTCCAGTGAGTGTGCCTCTTGATATCTCACTCTGGCAAAATCACAAATTAAAAGAAAAATACAAGTCATGGTGGTAAAAAAAAAAAAAAAGAAAAAAAAAGAAAAAAAAGAAAATTTTTTTAAAAAAAATCTTCCAATACTGGCTTAAGAATCCTTGGCTTGTTCTGCTTGAAAGAAATCTTCATTTTTCATGGCTCCTAATAATTATTAGCATTTCTGATAGAACATTAAGAGAGAAAGCATAAAAGTACAATATACAGGCTCTTGAATAATATACAGATTCACAATCACATACTAGGGTCTACCCCCTGAAAATAGGCTCTTTTCCATGTACAAACAATACTTTCCTCTTGGGCAGGATGAAAAATGCCAACAAAAGCGAACTTTAAAAAAATTCAGTTCCCAAGCCCCAAAACAGAAAAAAAAAAATGTGAACATGCAATACATTACTAAAGGCAGCCAAATAACAAGTGGCAAGGCAGAAGATCAACTGAGAACATAAATAATAACACATGGTGTTTTTTTTCAAAGGTCTCTTAGGCTTATGTCTTTAACGTATTATCTAGCTTCAGTGGAAATGCTACAATTGAGCAATTAATTGTAGAGTGCCCTTAAGGAAAAAAAAATTTCCAAGTTTGCTTCATTAATATTTTAGGCTTTTGGGGTTGTTATGTGTGTGTGTCTGTTTAGGGGATAGTTGGGGGTGTCTTAAGAAAAGATGGCCCAAGAGAAGTTTAGAGGAATGCATGAATAACACCAATGAAAGACACAAAGCTTTAAAGAAAAGAAATCCTGTAAAGGAGTAAACACCATTAAATCATCATCGCTCTCTGCCCACAGCGGATTTTTCTTAGGAGAACTGGGGCAGGACTGCTGCTTCTGTACGTGTCAATACACTTGAGGTTTCTTCATGTTTCTTCAGTCTTGGGTATCCTAGTTTTGTTAATAAACCTATAGGGAGATAAATCAATGGGGAGGAACAACCATTAGAAGCTTTTACCTACTTTTCATATTTAAAGCAAAAACCTGTGAAAGAAACATTAAGAATCTACAGAAAATTTCAGGACCACCTCCCCATTTCTAAAGCAAATTACATGCTACTTTAAAGAAAGTTATCAGCACATAATGAGCAAAGAAAAAAAAAAAAGAAAGCAGAAGACCAGACTGAACAGTTCATTCAGCTCACCTGGACACCCCCCCTGTTTCTCAGCTTAGGGGTACCTATAGCAAAATTTAAATTCTTTAGGGTCATGGTTATAAAATGAAAATGAAAGGGAATCCTTCATGTCAAAGCAACTTAACTTTAAAGAATTGTTTAATCCCATTTACTTAAAAACTAACCTCTTCCATCAGCTCTTCCAGACTGTCTCCATTCTCCCAGATGCTACGCTGCACCCAGTTGATTACCTTTGTATATAATTTGCCATTGCTAGGCAGGCAGACATTGTCTTCAAGCATGACCTCCAACTAGAGTTCCAGAAGAAAAAAAAACAAAAACATTAAAATATGCTTTGCTTCCAGTCTTTAAGATTTTGACTTTTCATGTTTATTCTACGTAAATAAAGATATCTGCTCTATTCAATTAAAAACTGCACTCATTTTAAAAGACAGACAAAATTGAAGTAGAAACAGAAAAAATAATAGTCAGATGTTAAGATACAACCACTTCACTGAATGATTTTTACAATATTCTTTGAAATACACCGTTGGTATCACTTCTTTAGCATACAGGATAGGGAAGATACATTGCTAAAAAAATTATAATTAAAAAAAAAACCCCAATATTGGAACTTCAGAGACACTAGTCATTGATAATCTTGGCTACCTGACAGACTGAGAAAACATACCACCCTCCTTTCATTGGGGGAGGTCATAAACACTTAAAACACCAATGCTCTACTGTTTTGTTTGGCTTTCTTTGTTTCTAAGGGGAAAGGCCATATCTGGAAATGACATAAAGGCACAAAACTTTTTAAAAAATGAAGCAGTCAAAAAAATTTTTGGTTTCCTTCTTACTTTTAGCCGTGGGAGTTTAAGAAATTCCTCTTCTTCTGAAATTTGTAACAGATGCTCCTGGATATAAACATCAACCTTATTCAACAAACGTGAGTCTCCCATGCAACTTGCAAAATTCCGGTAAGAGATACAGCTTGAAACATCCATCCTGGATAGCAAATAGTCACCACAAACCTTTGGAAAAAAAAAATATATGCAAATATAGGAATACTTCACAACTTCTCTGTGAATTTGTAAGATACCATTCTTTTTTTTTTTTTTTTGGTGAGGCAATTGGGGTTAAGTGACTTGCCCAGGGTCACAATGCTGGTAAGTGTTAAGTGTCTGAGGCCGGATTTGAACTCAGGTCTTCCTGAATCCAGGGCTGGTGCTCTATCCACTGCACCACCTAGCTGCCCCAAGGTACCATTTTCAATAGTAAATCTTGGGAGGAACAATAAAAGCTCCAGAGAGCAGAGGTTGCAGCATATATTGTTGGTGTATGAAGGAACCGGGGAATGTATTAAAGTCATTTTGTCATAAATTAGAAGGGCCCCTGAAATGGGAGCCATAGGAGCTGGAACCCAGTCTATTAAGTATAAGCCTTTTGGTTTTACCACTGCCCCCAGACAACAAAGGAAGCCCCAAATTTATTTTAATTTCCATGAAGCAATTATCTCTGCCAAGTAACTACATGCATATTTCCTCTACTTGTGAAAATTTTCATTTGCTCCATGACAGTAAGTGTTCAAAGCTATGCACATGACTAAAACAGGAACCACATTGCATTCTGGTTACATAAATAAGACTGTACCTGCTTTACTCTGTCCATCTTTAGCTTCTTAGCTGCAGAATAAACATCTTTTACTAACTCCTTATCAGCTTTCAATCTATTAAAAAAAAATCAAAATGCCCATTGTAGTATGCCAATATCAAGGTTTCTAAGACACTTAATGAAATTATTTTAAATTAGGAGTTTTAGAATTCTGATACAGAACCTCATTTTTATTTGATAGAAAATACTTACTGAGCAGTGTAGGCATAATTCAACAAGACTTCAACTGCTTCTGGATTGAGATCATCAAATTTAACGTGAGAAACTCCATGAGGATCACTATCACTATTGAAGATTTCAAATAAGTAGGGACTGCAGCAAGCCAACACAGCTCTGTGTGCCAACATCTCGTGCCCACAGACCTTAGATTATAAAGAATTACAATCAGAAATATATTACACAACATCCTACCAGCAAACTATTACATAATATTCAGTTCTCTTAGTTCCCCCCCCTAAGTTATGTGTTCTCAAAGTAGACTTTGTAAATAAATGCCTTTTACGGAAAACATAATCCTTAAATCCAGGAATCTTTGTGATTCAGCAATAAAAAGTTTAAGTCCATCCTATCTATCCATCCATCCATCTTCCTTCTTAGGGCAATGAGGATTAAGTGACTTGCCCAGGGTCACACAGCTAATAAGTATCAAGTGTCTGAGGCCGGATTTGAACTCCAGTTCTCCTGAATCCAGGGATGGTGCTTTATACACTGTGCCACCTAGTTGCCCTCCCCCCCCATTCATTTTTTAAAAAAACCTGATCTCCCCATATTGCCAAGGCTAGAATTATAGGGACCTGATTTCCTTATAGCCTTTGGAGAGGACATATGTATCCCTGTTTAGGCAACCTAATAGTCTCCTGTTAAATGGCATTAATATAGGGAGCCCCCAGTTAAGTGTATATACCAGACTGGCTTAGCCCACTGTAGCTTATAATGCCACCAACACCCCAGTAATCAAATTTTAAGTACCTGAAGTCGAACATCACAGAACTGGCCACTTTTTCGCAAAGCATTTAATTTGGCAACTGAAGACTCAATGAAATTTTCATCTTCAAACATTAAATATCCATTGGGAATCATTTTTAAATGTATGTTTGGCTGAGAGAAAGAAAATAGCTGTTATTTTTTCTTAGAAAATAACCATTTAAAAATGAACAATTTTATTAAGTAGTAGAGTAATATCTAATTATAAATCCTATTCCAAGCAAGTGGGATATCTTTAACTTACCATGCACATTACATGTAAAAGTATATTCTACACAAACAATACTGCAAAAACATGGTCACTAAAATGTCCCAAATCCACCTATCCAAAGGGATGCCAAATGGAGTGATTAGATATCAGGACCACTTTCAGGTTTCCATCTCTGTTAAAAATCCATTCTTGAAGGAGGAAACTGAACTCTTGTACTGTGTTATCCCAACTTTCAATGGAAAAGAATTATCTAATATAGACTAGACCCCTTCTCTAATTCTTTCCTCCTCTCCCCATAATTACATGGGTAAGGTACAGATTCACTTCAAGTTAAAATTACACAGAAAAATTATCTGGTCATAAACCCAGAGGCCCTGCCACTTTTAACTTTATTATCTTGAGAAAGATATTTGCTCCTCACTCTGGGGCTCAAATTTCCTCACTGTCAAATGAAGGGCTATGACCTAGACACATAAGTTCCTTTTAGCTCAAAACTTTGAAACAATGCAATTGAAAAAAAATACCAATGAATGATCATTTTCATATATATTGCCTATTTAAAAAATTATTTTCTAGTCATCAATTGCAACGTATTTTTAACAATTCAATGAATCTCTAGAACTATAACCTCTAGAAGCTAAATTAAAATTTCAAATTCTGTCTATTCTACAATCATCTCTACTTTATACAAGTAAAAACTGACTTATCAAAGGTTTATACTTTATTTTATTTCCCTGCTTTTAAAAACAAATGAATGCTAAAATTCTGCTTATAGAAACAAAATAAAATGTATCATCAAAACAAACATCAAAATAGATTTTCATCTTTTAATCACGGAAATTAAAATACTAGCATATATATATGGGTTAACTTAAATAATGCCAAAGAATTCACATTCCTAATGTTGTCTTTCACTCACCTATTAATATATTTGTGAGAATTTATGCCAGAAGATTTGTAAATAATCGAGGGGAATTGGAGTGTGAAAATGCAACACACACTTTTGTATCTTCTTGTAAGACAGGGGTGCTGAATGAAGGCAGATGTGTTTTAAAGCTGCAATGGTGATTCCAAAACTATCAGGCTTGAAAATGATGTAATCAAGTCCTTAAAAGCTATAGACATGAATTTCTTCTGTGATAATCATGCATCATAATCTGTAAGAGAGACAATTTTTTCTTAGACAAATTAAGGTCTTGTTTGCCAGAAGCTTACAATCTAAAAATGTTAGCAACATTTTTTTTTTAACTGACAGTATGAAGTGCAAGATTGCATGTACAATGTCTCAAACTCAAATATTAACTGACTTGAATTCCCTTTTTGACTCCCATACCTGGTTCTATTCTTTGCTCCATAAGTGATAATCTTATTTCAAGATTCAGTAATTCTTGAGTTTGGGAAATTCTACAAACCAAATAAATATTAATATTGTGAATATGCTCATTCCAGTATTTTTCTTCCTTCTAAGAATTGGAATGTGTCTACGGACACACTTTAAAAACAATTAATTTCTGATTATATTCACACACACACACACACACAGCCAGTCACCTCTTGTTACAAAAGCAGTTTTTTCTTTCCAAAACTAACCAACTTATTATCACCAATTTACTCTAACAGCTTATAGATCAGTGTATCTGTATCCATAGTCTTTCTTCCAACCCTTTCAAGGGTTTCTCTTCTCTGTGGTCAGCCTTGGTCTTTTGTATATAGTTTTCTGTTCCCTCTTATTGTTTTAAAAATTTACATTGTTGCATTTATTTTATATAGTGTTTTTCTGGAGCTGCTTACTTCATGTTCATATAAATCTTCCTATGCTTCTCTGAATTCTTCATAGGATTATTGCAATATATTCTTACACCACAATTTGTTTAGCTATTCTCCAATCAACATGTGATATAGAGCAGGACTCAAAGCTAGGAAAACCAGGGTTCATAGTCTGCCTCTAATACAAGCTATAACCTTGTGCAAGTCACTTAACCCCCTGGGCCAGTGGTGTCAAACTCCCACTAAACTATACATAAAAACCTCTATGAGCTGCATGACTTAAGTTTTAAAATGTAACATTATCTATGTTTTGTTAAATATTACAAATCCACATCCCATCTTATCCCAATCAATAACTATCTACTTTGTTTCTCTTCTTTGCTACCTCAAAAAATGCTGCTATGACTGTTGGTGTCTATAGGACTTCTCTTTTTGTCTTTAATCTCCCATGTCTGGCAGTAGGATCTCTGAGTTAAAACATATGGCTATTTTAGACATGTCAGAGCATAATTCCAAAGTGATTTCCAGAATGGATAGATAAATTCACAACTCCAATGACTGTATTAGTGTGGCTTTCTGCCACCCCCTCAGACACTAGACTTTTTTTTTTCTTTTTTGAAGCTTACTCTGAATTCTGAGGAGGAACAATATTTAAAGTAGAGTGCAGACATCCTCTGGGATGTCCAGAAAGATATGAAATTCTAAAGCCTTCTAATGTGCCACCAGCAGACAATATAAAAATAGTTAAAGGACTGTATATGATGCACTATTCAAGTTCAAATCTGGCCTCAGACACTTGACACTAGCTGTGTGACCCTGGGCATATCACTTAACCCTCATTACCCCCCCCCCCCAAAAAAAAAGACTTAAGGAAGACATCAGAGCATCACAATGAAGAGTTAGATTTATTATGCTTGGCTCCATAGAAAAAAACTAGGAACAAAGCCTATAAGTTACAGAAAAGCAGATTTGAGGGCAGCAGGACCTTCTTAATGGGTAAGGTTATTTGTACTAAGTTATCCAGTTATTCAGTGGTAGCTGGAGAATGTCCAGGTATTGATTAATGCTTTTAACCAGGGATCAATCTACATCCAAGTCTGAGTATATGAATAGGTAGTATTTTGATAATGTAACATAATGGTTATTTCTTATAATTTTCTCAGAATTCCAGACATATCTTTCTACACAGATGCGAGATATATCACACATTATAAAATTACAATTTCTCCATAAAGATTTTATTTGGGAGTTCAGATTTACCTGTCAATCACATGAACTAGTCCTACAAACTACTTCAGTAGGTTTTGATAAACCCAGAGCTCTCAATTTGCCATTATTCTAGTTTAATTAAATGAACCACAAAATAATCTTAAGTATATAACATATTAGAAATAAATGCTATGAATTTTATTACCAGTTGCCATCCATCAAACAAAGCTATTAAGACGAATAACTGCAAAAAAATTTAACTAAATGAATGTTAAGTTTACTTTAGGTCTGTGTCAAGTAATAGGTGCTACGTTTCATTTTAGCTACAGAGTTTATTCCTGTTTCAACAAATTTAATTGTTTGTTTTTCCACAATAGCAATGTCTATACATAGACTAAAAATTTTAGGTTATGTAAAAATTCATTTTAGTGACATGTCTTAAAAATCTTAAAAATTAGCCTTGTTCAGAAACTTCACATGTGGGGAAATTCTGGGTCTACCTCTAAAATTCTAAGCATTCTGAACTGTGACAGACTTTGCTGAAACCCTATAAATGAGTTCCTCATAACAAATACAAGACAAAACTAAATGACTAGGTTCAAGTTAGGAATACACACACCAACTATCTCAATTTTTAGGCTATGATCAAAGTTTTTATAGACTTATACAGGAACCCAGAATAAGACAATCAAATTTTAACATGGCTCTATGAAGCATTTTTTAGAGCAGATCCACATGGCCCATATTTTTTCACTGTGAAAACCTATTACTTAAAGCAAAGGTAATCATATCCAGAAATATGATTTGATACTTCGAAGCCATTCAGATGCAACCATTAACTGTCTTCTTACTACAAGGTTTTTGCTATCCACTATGTGCCTGCAGAATCAACTTGCCATGCTAGGCCACAAACCATTTCAGAGTATCACATGTAACCGAATAAAACTCTGGCTATGAATATGTAGCCATGTTATGAGTAAAACATTCTTTTAAAGTTTCAATGATTTTGTAACAAGAACCCACATACAATATAATAACTGACAATTAAATAAGTTTTAATTAAGACCTATAAAAAGCTTTATATGCTTTTATCTCATTTTTGTCCTCCATAAGAAAATTAGGTACTTTGTCCTGATTTAATTTATACATTATGACATTAACATAAAAACAAATTTCAGCCCTTTGTAAATTTAAATTTTTTATTTTACACATCTTAACTATATATTGCCTTAGATATCCTGTATCTGAATCAACATCCCTTTTCTAAGTCCTATTATATGGTAATAGATTCCTCCATGATCCACAAACATCATAATGAGCATAGAGTCTTCAGTTTGTGCAATAGAGACAGTTCTATTTAGAAGCCACAGGTTTAGAATTCATTCCTTTACCCTGTATGTAATGTGTACTTATCATAGTCTAGGATATGAACTGAAACGCAAATTCCTAAATTCAAGAGTAGATTAATTTGCCCCAGTGTATGTGGAGTTATTATCTTTTTCAAGTTCTACTTACTTTTCAATAAAAAATTTTCTCCATAGTTGGAGGGTTGCAATAGACCTCAAATTGACCCTTTTCTGACAGTTCAAACACACATATTCCAGAATACCCAACTTTAATTGAAATGGAAGTGAATGTAACCAAACTAATAAAGCTCAATGGAAAGAATGGATAAACTGTTATAACCATCAGTAAATAGGAAAAATGGAAACCAGAATAAGAAACATGTTCTAACCAAGGTCACTGATAAACATTCAAGACTCCACATACATAGTATTTTTCTTTGGCTGTGCCATTTACTTTACTCTAAAGGAGCTTAAAAAAAAAATGAGATTATGGACAAAGATGCGAAGGGGGCCAGAAAACAGAAAAAAGGGATTGAGGAAAAATGTGTCCTATGATAAGTACACATTACATACAGGGTACAGTGAGAAAGCAACAAGGATCTGAGAAGGGTAGTCAAAACAAACTGATTCAGTCATATCTATTGGGTATTCCCTCAGGTGGTGGTCAGAGCAATTAATCACTGCTTTTCTTTGGAGAATTAATTATTAGAGAGCGGCCACGGAACTAATCAGCAAGCAACAAGGCTCTCAAATTGTTTAAACATCTAAAACTTGGTAAGAACAGCAGCTCACCTCTCAATTTACAAAGTAAATTGTACCCTGACTTCAGGTTTCCCCACAGCCTTTCTTTCCCCATGGAGCACCCTCAAAAGACCTAGATTAAAACTAGTGACTTTCTCCGCTAAAAAAAAAAAAAAAGCACATCACCAACATTACATAAGAATATCCTTGAAGGAAATTAACTCCCACATAAAGGTAAAATCATCTAGAGAAAAAAACCGAGGAAGGTACTTAATTCTTTTATATGCCACAGAAAGTCAAAAGTGTCTGTTTCACCCTCTTTCAGGTAACAGTTCATACCAATAGCTCTAAAAATCAAAGGCCATCATTTTTACTATCTTTTTCCTCCAACCTAATGCCATTCAACAACTATGAAACCGCCAATGAAATTCTTAACAACGGACAAATTCATCACTGTTCTGATAGGGGCAAGAAACCTACTTCCAAAAGAAGAACTTAACGCTACTAATACCATGCTGCCCAAATGACAAGAAATCAGTATGAGAGAGAACCTTCAGTTTGGTCAATAATTACCTCTTAGATGAGAGAAAACAACTCTGAATAAGTCAAATTATATATGCCAATTGAGAGAAATAATCATTGCATCTACTAAAAGCAAATCAATAATCCTTGACAAATTATTTTTAAAGCACCTTACACTTGCTGGAACAATTTAGTTTTATAAAATATTTGAAGTCACGTTCAAAGCCTCAAATTAGCAAGAAAAAAGTCCACAAAGATACCTTATCAAGCCAAGGACTCCACCAAATACACTCGCTGATTATAAGCAATAATCTTAAAAATTCAAACTAAAAATATAGGCTGTTCTCTACTGACAAACCTAGTAAAGTGAATCTATAAAAATAAAGCTATTAAAATTTGTCACAACATGGAGAACAGAACAGCTAGAGGGCTCTTCCCCTGTCACTGGCTCATATCCAGTTTACCTATAGTGACCAAAGTATTACCATCTGGGATAGATCTTCCAGTAGGTAACATAAATTACTCACAAGCACAATTTTCACTACCCCCAAATTACCAATATTTACATCTAACGATAATAAAGACACAAGGCCCAAGTAAGACAGTAATTAAATTACGAGTATCTCCCCATTCCCAGGAGCTATAGGAAAAGGACTAGTTCAATAAAATGGGACTTGCAGCAGGGTCCATGTTGTACTTGTTCTACAGATAAAAGAACTTCTGGGATTTCCTGTTATGAATCATTAACTAAGAAGAGCAACCACACACTTAGAAAGTGCAGCCAGTTAGTTCTGGTCCTATTTCACTATTATGTACTGTAAATCACAAATTAGGAAACAACGAAAATTTCAATGAAAACCCTTTGAAGGCTGTTAATTGCCATTTACTTCTATCCACTACTTTTAGATGGTCTATAAGAAATAAATCGAGGAACACTTAAAAAGTATACTATTCCCTTCCGAAATTAACCTTCCTCTACCACGTGTAAAAAACGTGAGGGTTTTATTAAGTGTCCCTCCGAGTAGGATGGCTTCCTAAGATCCTCGGGGGCTGGGATCATCTCGCACCTCCTGACCAGCGGGGTGCCAGGGGGGTTGGGGTGGGGGTGGGGCAGCCAAACCGAACCCTCCCGACGTAAGAAGTTCTTCGGCCCCCAGCGCGGCGCTTCCTCCGCCGGGTTTCGCAGCCCCAGCACCCCAGCGCCGGGAGGCTCGGCACCCCGCCGCAGGCACACCCCCGACTGGCGATTGGACGGCCTCCCAATCAATCAGCCCCGACACGTCAGGGCAGCCGATGGCTGCCTCCTCCCGCCCCCTCTTCCCCTCAGCTTGGCAAGAGGAGCGGGCAACGTGGAGTGGGAACAAAGGAGCCCCGGGGCCGGCGGCTCCCCGCCTTCCGAACCGGGCCTGGGGCCGGTAGCTCGCCCACATCCCGCGGGCCCCGGGCGCGTCCTCATCGACCCCAGGCCCCGCTGGGGGTAAAATGGGCACAGGAGGTCCCGCTCTTGACCGCGGGGACAGGGGTCGAGGTTCCCGCGCCTCGTTCCCCCAGAGGGGGGGGCGAAGGGGCGGGCAACGGCGGCCGAAGGAGCTGCCCCTCCTCCTCCTTCAGGTGACAGCTCCGAGGGGCCCCCGAATCACCGCGCCATGCCTCCGTTTCCCGATCCGTAAATGAGGCGGTGGGAGGCAGTGGCCTCCCAGTCCTTCCAGCCCTTCCTCTACAAACCTCCCTCTTCTCGGAGAAGACAGACAACACATGTGTCCCGCCCCCTCCTCGCTTCTGGCTACATGGGCAGCCCCATCAAGAGCGCGCGGGACCCGGACTCTCCCGGTCCGGCCAACGCCGGCGTCGGGGTTACCGATCGCCGATACTCGACCTCCTCCCGGCACACGCGAGGCAGGCGGGGCCGGGCCGCGCTCCGCATCCCTTTGGCCATCCCCTCTCCCACCCCGGTGCCTGGCCGGCCCCGCGAGCTCCCTTCTCCCGCTCTCTACCCCACCCTGCCCGCGGACGCTACCTGGTTCCTCTGAGAAAGGACGAAAAAATTCATCGCTGGAGCTTCGGGGGGATCAGGAGGAAGCGAGTGGGGAGCGGTCCCAACGGAAAGCGCCTCGAGGCGACGGAGAGAAAGATCGGAGAGGGAGGGCTGGATCGGCCGAAGGGAAAGATAGATGGGGAAGGGGATCCGCACGGGCTGGATCGTTCTTGCTCGCCCTAGGAAGGAAGAGGAAGAAGAAAAGGAGGACAAGGAGCCGCTGCTGCTACTGCCGCCGCCGATGTTGATACTGCCGCTACCCCGAGCCGGCCGAGAAGACACGTCCGTCCTCCACGCGCGCCTGAAGACACTGCTGCTGCCCGCCCGGCGTTGGCCGCACCCCCTTCCACACGTCACCGCGTGCGCCTGCGCCTCTGTCGCTTCCTCCCTCCCACTCCTTCTTGCGTGAATCTCTCGGCGAATCAGAGCCCGACACACAAATCGCCTCGGTTCCCTCCTTCCAACTCCCGCCTGAGCCGGAGCCCTGCCTCTCTCCTCCCCCTCCCCCTTTGCTCCATCCCCCTTTCCAGCCCTTCCGCAGCTGCGCTAGGTCAGTACAAGGTGACGTGAGGGCGAGGTCCTGGGCAGAGGTGGGTTGTGTCCCTGCCTTCTGCTGCTATTCTTCTTCTTCCTCCTTTTCCCCCCGTCCCCCCATCTTTTTTTTTTTTTAAGCTCCCCCCAGTCTCCACCTGTGCGCTCTCTCCCCGCCTACTCCTAACCCGAGGCTGGTTCTGTCCAGCCCTCGGGAGGAAGGAGCTAGCTGGGCAGGCAGCCCTTACCTGTCCTCCCATCAGACTTTAGAGATTAGTTTTTGCCCCCCCAGGAATGAGGGCTTTGGACTCTCTGTCTCATTCCAGTGCCACACCCCGGGCCTGGACCTAACTGCTTTAACTTGCTAGAGTCCAGTCCACACCTCCCCATTATTATTGTTAATTGTGTGTCTAGGAAGGATAGGGACTGGGGGCGGTGACCTGAGATAAGGAGCTGAGAAATGCACACCTGCAGTATTTGGGGTGGAAGGCGTTCACTAGCTTTTTGTTTACACCCGGTTTTTGTTGTTGGGTTTGTTTGTTTATTTTTTCCGTACCTGTTTAGAGTAGAAAGGTCTGTGCAATTCTAATCATCTAAATCATTTAGAAGGATGGAGCTGTCAGGTACCAAAGAGGTCAACTAATTCAATCCCTGAGTAAAGAAGTGACTTAGCTAGTTTTGTGGCAGAACATGCTCTAGAATAGAACACGGGCCTCTTGACTCTTGTTTACTTCTTACCTTTACTCCCTGTGGGTTCCTGCTGGTTTTTTTTTTTCCACTCTGCAGTGCCACTTTCTACTCAGACACAGGAACAATCTTTTACTGGCCCTACCCTTACATGTCTGGGGAGGAGGAGCAGAAATGTAATGTGCTTTGAAGTCCCTGGAAAATTTGAAATTCTTCTACCATCCTTCAGGGACCTTCCTGACTTCCTATCACCTGGTTCATCCCCTTCCCATTCTAAAGGGGAAGTGACTTAGGAGGACGAATGGGGGAAAATAACTTGCTTGATCGAAGGGGAGGAAGTTTTAGTGAAGCAACAGTTAAGTACAAATTGGAGTCTGACAAAAACATCCAGGTTAGTGACGTATGAAAGGCTTTGTTAATCCTAATGGGGAAGGCAGAGCAGAGACCCCCTTGTTTACATACTCATTGGCCGATGGAATTAGTATGATTTCCCAGATGCTCTCTACCAAGAGTTCTGTCACTTTGTTGGGCATAACAGAGTTTATATTTATTGAAGGAAAAAAACCAACACATTTCTAGCTTTCTTTAGAGTGGAAACTTTAGAGGTTCTCATTTTAAAATTCATAAGGAAAGGTTATTTTGTGTGACTGATTTAAAAAATTCTACTAAGCACACAAGTCTGGGCAGCTAGGTGGCACAGTGGATAGAGTTCCAAGCCTGGAGTCAGGGAAGACTCATCGTACTGAGTTCAAATCTGGCCTCAGACATTTACTAGGGGTGTGACCCTGGGCAAATCACTTAACCCTGTTTGCCTCAGTTCCCTCACCTGCAAAGTGAGCTGGAGAAGGAAATAATAAACCACTCCAGTATCTTTCCCAGGAAAATCTCAAATAGGGTCACAAAGAATCAGATGCAAGAGAATAACAACTGAAAGAATAAAACAGGAGCTAAGAGGTCATACTGTTAGTGTCAGCTTAATCTGCAAAGCTAAAACTTCAATTGATTACTTGCAATTGAAACTCTGGATGAGAACAATGTTGACTTTTAGGTAAATTAAAAATATAACATGAAACTCTTTTTTGAAAAAATGTGGTGGACCTCATACTTCCAGAAAGAGGTATCTAATTATACTTAATCACCATTTCTAGTAATCAAGTATACTAAATGTCACCCAAGTGATCTAAAAAGCTAGTTTATTTCCTTATTAATAGTGTAACCCATGGTTCAAGACTCCAGATCTGAGCAAACATAAACTGGTTTTAATCTTAGTAGTTTGTTGATTTTAATAAATCTTATGGCTCATCTCCCTTTCAGAACAAAACCCTGAATTCCTAGGAACATAAGAATTGATCTCCTGTCTTAGGGTCCTGTTGCCTCCTTTATAGGCACAGAGGCTAATAAAACACTAAGCAAAGAACAAGTTTATTAAAAATGGTAAGAACTCAGAAAATGCAAGAAAAAGAACTCCTTCCAGAAAGAAGTTATCTTTGAGAAGCTCAACAACTCACAACACTTAAAGTCCAATTCTAGGAGTCAGATGTCAGATTAAAGGCAGCAGCTCAGTTAAACTCTCTCATCATTCCCCTCCAAACAACTTTAAAATAATGTCTCAAATGAAATTTTGGAGCAATAGAGCCAACACAAAGTCAGGGTGAGACATTTTTCTGGCCTAACAAAATTTAAGTGGTCAGTAGTACACATCTTTGACTTGGAGAGAAGGCCTGTCTGGAGCATATGTGGGGCAGAAGGTGGAGGGCAATTGGTTAATGATACCAGATAGCAACAGCAGGAATTCTCAGCCCATAGATAGTAAGGGGGGGGGGGGGTTTCTGACAACTGATCAGAAAGAGATTATAAGGGACTATTTTTTTGGCATTGGGTATAGCTGGCACTAATTGGCAACTCCATTGTTCATATGAAGTTCTAGATAGCAATTCTAGGATGGAGAGGAACACTTTTGGTCAGTCACAAGGGAGCAGGGGCCCTGGTCTCAGTTCTTTTAAAAATTAATGTGGGTTTAAAAAATTTTTTTGTAAATAGTATTTTATTTTTTCTAATTACATGTAAAGATAGTTTTCAACATTAGTTTTTTATAAGATTTTGAGTTCCAATTTTTTTCTCCTTCCTTCCCTTCCTTCTCTCCCTTCTCCCCAAGACAGCAAGGAATCTGATATGGGTTATACATGTGCAATTATGTAAGCATATTTCCACATTAGTCATGTTGTAAAAGAAACAGAACAAAAAGGAAAAGCCACAACAAAACAACAAAAAAAGTGAAATTAGTAGGTTTGATCTGCATTTAGACTCCATAGTTCTTCCTCTAGATGTGGATAGCATTTTCCATCATGAATCTTTTGGAATTGTCTTGGATCATTGTATTGTTGAGAAGAGCTAAGTCTATCATAGTTGGTCATCACACAATGTTGTTGTTACTGTGTATAATGTTCTCCTTGTTCTGTTCACTTCACTCAGCATCAGTTCATGTAAATCTTTCCAGGTTTTTCTGAAATCCACCTGCTCATCATTTCTTATAGCACAATAATATTCCATTACATTCATATATCACGACTTGTTCAGCCATTTCCCAACTGATGGCCACTCCCTCAATTTCCAATTCTTTGCCTGATCTCAGTTTTAAGTCAAAGAAGAATGCTAGTCCTTGTGTCTGCAGAGAACCAGAGGCCCTTCCTGGGTAAAGACCAGAGCACAGACAAGGAGAACAGTGACCATATCTCTCCCAAGATCACACCACTTTGGAAGCACCAAAAACTTGTAGAACCCCAAACTAGCTCTGAAAACACAAATATGAAAAAGCTTGAAGCTTTGGATGGTGCCTCCCCATCCCCAGGTGAGGAGAACCAAACTTGAACATAAAGTTCAAAGTCAAAAAATAAGCAGGAAAAAAATGAGCAAACAACAATGAGAACAAACAATCTGATCATAAATCAACTGTGTTGGAAGGGAAGACCAAGACATAAACTCGGAAGAAGTTTCAATCTTACAAACAAAGACTTAAAAACTTCAAATTCTAATCGGACCTAAGCCGAACAAAAATTCCTGAGGTTTTTTTTTTTTTTAAAAGATGAGTAGTAGAAGAAACATTGAGAAAAGAAATGAGGGTGATGTTTGGTAAAAGACAAAAAAATACTGAAGAAGATAACACCTTAAAAAACAGAATTGGCCTAATGGTAAAAGAGGCAAAAAAAAAAAAAAAACCTGAAGAAAATAATTCCTTTAAAAGCAGAATAGGCCAAATGGAAAAGGAAGTGCAAAAATTCATTGAAGAATACTCCTTTAAAAACAGAATTGGCCAAATGGAAAAAGAGGTACAAAAGCTCACTAAAAAAAATAATTCCCTAAAAATTAAAATTGAGCAAGTAGAAGCTAATGATTCCATGAGACATCAAGAAACAATAAAACAAGGTCAAGGTAATGAAAAAATAGCAGAACATGTGAAATATCTAATTGGAAAAATGACCTGGAAAAATAAATTAGGGAGGGATAACTTAAGAATAATTGTATTACATGGAAGCCATGATCAAAGAAATATTCAAGGAAATATACCCTAACATCTTAGATCCAGAGGGTAAAATGGAAATCAAAATAATCTACCCACCACCACCCAAAAGAGGTCCCAAAATGAATGCTCCCTGGAATATTATAGTAAAATTTCATATATCCCAGGTCAAAGAGAAAATACTTCAATCAGCCAGAAAAAAAACAACAAAACAAAACCAACACAATTCAAATATTGTGGAGCCACAGTTAGGATCATGCAAAATTTAGCAGCTTCCATGTTAAAGGAGATGAGGGCTTGGAATATGATATTCTAGAGGACAAAGGAATTAGTATTGCAATCAAGAATTACCTACAAAAAAAAAAAAGAATTACCTATCCAGCAAAACTGAGTCTTATCTTCAGGGGGAGAAGTGGGATACTTAATAAAATAGAGGACATTCAAACATTCCAGATGAAAAGGCCAGAGCTGAATAGAAAATTTGACATTGAGACACAAGACTTAAGAGAAACAAAGTAACCACGAAAGAGAACTCATTAGGGACTTTGATATGGTAAAACTGTTTCCATTCCTATATGGGAATATGATACATGTAACTCCTTTATCATTATTAACACAGTTAAAAGGAGCTTACATAGAAAGAGGGCTTGGGTGTGAGGTGTATGGAATGATCTCCAAAAAAATGAAGGGGTGATAAAGAGGGATGCAGTGGGAAGGAGAGGTAGAGTTGGGGAAGTTCTCTCAAAAAAGAGGTGCACAAGGAAGAGCTTTTTGAAGAGGAAAATGGTGGGAGTGTGTGGCAGGCAATGCTTGAACCTTGCTCTCATCAGAATTAGTTCAAAGAGGGAAGAATACACACACACAATTGGGTATAGAAATCTAACTTACCCAATACAGAAATAGAAGGGGAAGGAGTTAATAGAACCAGGGTGGGGAGGTGTTTGTTTGATAAAAGGGAGGGGGGGTTATGGAAGTAGTGGTTAGAAGCAAAATAGACTTTTGAGGTGGGACAAGATAAAAAGAAGAAACAGAAGAAAACAGAGGGAAATATACAGTAATCATAATTGAATGTAAATGGGATGAGCTCACCCATAAAACAGAAGTGGGTAGCAGAATGGATTAGAAACCAGAATCCAGCATTGTGTTGCTTTCAAGAGAAACACTTGAGCAGAAAGACATGCATAGATAAGATAAAAGGCAGAATCTAATATGCTTCAGCTGAAGTAAAAAAGGCAGGAGTAGCAATCTTGATCTCAGACAAAGCAAAAGCAAAAACCAGAACTAATTAAAAGAGATAATCAGGGAAACTACATTTTGCTGAAAGGTACCATAGGCAATGAAGTAATATAAAAAATTCTTAGAGCAAGTTTCTCTGATAAAGCCCTCATTTCTCAAATATATACTGACTATAGAAGTGAGTAAAATTTATAAGAATACAAGCCATTCCCCAATTGATAAATGGTCAAAGGATATAAACAGGCAGTTTTTAGAAAAGAAATCAAAACTATAGAATGCTCAAATTACTAATTATTAGAGAAATGCAAATTTAAAAAACTGAGGTAACACCTCATGCTTATCAGAAATGACAAATACTGGCATGAACGAGGGTGAAATAGGTACACTAATGAATTGTTGGTGGAGTAGTGAAGTGGTCCAACCGTTCTGGAGAACAATTTGGGATTATATCCAAAGGGCTATAAAACTCTGCATATCCTTTGATTCAGAAATATCACTACTAGGTGTGTATCCTAAAGAAATTAAAGAAAAAGGAAAAGGATCTATATGTAAAAAAATATAGCAGCTCTTTTTGTGGTGGCAAAGAATTAGAAATTGAGGGGATTCTCATCAATTTGGTGATGGCCAAACAAGTTATGGCATCTGATTGTAATAGAATACTATTGTGCTAAAAGACAAGGGGGGTGATTTCAGAAAAACATGGCAAGACCTATGTGAACTGATGCAAAAGAACCAGGGGAGCATCGTGCACAGTAACAGCAATCTTGTGATGATGATCAACCATGAAAGACTTGACTATTCTGAGCAGTACAATCATCCAAGACAGTTCTAAAAGATTCATGATGAAAAAATGCTGTCTGCCTCCAGAGAGAGAACAACACAAATTGAAGTATCATTTTCTCACTTTTATTTATTCATTCATTCATTTATCTATTTATTGGCAATATGGCTAATATGGAAATTTTTTGTGTGTGTTGTTTGAGCATTTGGGTAAGTCTCTGGGCCTGTTTCCTCATCTGTCAAATGAGGGGGTTGGCTTACACGAATCTTAAGAGCCCTTCTAGTTCTAAATCCTTTGAAAACCAGCAATCATTTTGTGTTATTTCAAACAAGTCATTTATTCTCTTTGGTCTTTGATTTTCTCATCTATAAAATAAGGAAATTGGAATCAGTTATGCGCGGTAGAATTAGGAATTAGGAGACAGATACCTGGGTCCAAATTCTACTTCTGACAACTTAACCAGCTGTGGGACCAGCATGTGTGAATTGAACCTCTCCTTTTTTTTCCCTTTTAGGCTTTGGACACATAAATGATATATTCAGAGCAAGCAAAAAGGACAGAAATACACAGGAAGAGAGGGAAAGTAAGGGAAACTTTTTATGCTTGCCATTAAATTATGTCATTAGAATTACTTTCATAATACTTTAGTATATAATAAAATTTGATGTAGTTCTTCAAAATTATTTTATAAACTAATATGCCCTTTTACTAACCAAGTTAAAAAACATTAAGTGTCTGCTATGTCCCAGGTACTGTGTTAGGTATACAAATACATGAGCAAGATAGTACCTCCTACAAAGGAAATAGCATGCCAATAACCAAGTCTGAGTCTTTTTTTTTTTGTTAAATGGCTAGGGCTTATGCCTAATTTTTGAAGCCTTGAGGGAAAGTAGTTTGCCTCAGGTCTCATTCTCAAAGAAACTAATCTAGCTGGGGCAAAAATAGTTGGAATCCATATGGGGTAGGCTCTGCCCTCCCTTACCTTTCTTTACCAGTCTGCTGGGCCTTGGTTTATGCTGACTTCCCCATTTTGTGGTTGGGAAGAGAGACAAGAAACCTCAGTCATCCTTGAATCTTATCTTTCACCTTCTCTCTCCCACATCCAATCAGTTGCTAGATCCTATTAATTCTACATAGGTAGTAGACCTTTCATCTTATCTATTGACTGTAGTCTCCAACTTTTGTTCCTGCTCTGGTCCATTTCTCCCCCATCCCAATATGAGGGTTAAAGGATTTCCCTTTCAAGGCTCAAATCAGGTGTCATTTCCCACTTCTGGTAGGAAGTCATTATCACTATCTTCCTTCCTGCCTCCCCACCCCTGCCCCAATGTGAACTCTTGCTCAGAGTTCTCATAGCATTTTGTCTGACATCTCCTTTCCATTAAAATTTTAAAATAAAACAACATTTATTCATTGCCTTCTGTGTTCAAGGCCCAATGCCAAGTGCTAAGAATTCAAAACAAAAACGAGCTAATTTTTTTGTTCAAGTCTTCACAGCTAGAGGTTGTGGACCTTAAACCTACAAATTCAAATCTCTACAACATGAGAGATTGAATTTTCTTTATTTGTCTCTATTGCCTATGTATATCACCTGATTATCCCACCACTTTCCATGTATTTCCAGTTGGAATAGATAAATGAGGTGGTCTAATGTTTCCACTACTGGTTATTGGCACAAGTTATTTAATGTTCATTTCAACAAACTTTTGTCAAATTCTTTCTATATACAAAGTCCCAGGGGAAGTGCTATGAGGGGAAGTGGAACCAAGATGGTGGAGTGTAGGCAGCAACCCTGCTGAACTCTTCCAATATTTCCCTCCAACCAACTTTAAAAGAATTCAAATCAACTTTTGGAGCAGCACAGTCAAAAACAGTTCAGAGGGGAACATTTTTCTAGGCTGAGACAAATTAGGAGGTCAATAGGAGAAAATTGTGACAACCAGGTGGAGGCCAACTTGGAACATAGCAAGAGCACCAGCAGTGGGCCTTGGAGGTGGTCACGACAATGGGGGCAGCAGCAGCAGCTTCAGGAGCTCTCAACTCAGAGATGGTGAGGGGTTGGACAACTGGTCAGAAAGAGATTACTGGGTGTAGCTGGCGCTGATATGACAACTCTATTGCCCATATGCAGTTCTGGGTTATAGTTCCAAAAGAGAGGAATGCTAGTGCTTGTGGCTGCAGGGGACCTTCCTGGGTGAAGACCAGAGCACAGACCATAAATTTAGTGAGCACACCTCTCAAAGGATCACACCACCTTGGAAGCACCAGAAACTTGCAGACCCCCGGAACTAGCTCTGAAAACAACACTAAAAAGCCTGAAGCTTTCCGTGTCCTTTCTACCTCCAGATGAAGAGAGCCCAACTTTAACATAAAGTTCAAAGTAAAAAAAAATAAGCTGGGAAAAATGAGCAAACTCACAAATAAACCAATCTGACCATAAAAAGCTACTGTGGTGGAAGGGAAGACCAAGACATAAACTCAGAAGACAAGAATGTGAAAACAGCTATAAGTAATGCCTCAAAGAAAAAGGCTGATTGGATCCAAGCCCAACAAAAAATTCCTGAGTTAAAGAGATAAGAGTGGAGGAGGAAAAAATGGGAAAAGAAATGAGAATGATGCAAGAAAATTATGAAAAGAGAATTAGCAGCTTGGTAAAAGAGACACCAAAAAATTGAAGAAAATAACATCCTAAAAAACAAAATTGACAATTGTAAAGAAGGCACAAAAATTCAGTGTAAAAAATGATTCCTTAAAATTTAGAATTAGGCAAGTAGAAGCAAATGACTCCATGAGACATCAAGAAATAATAAAATGAAATAAAAAAAATGAAAAATAAAAGAAAATGTGAAATATATCATTAGAAAAAAACCATCTGACCTGGAAAGTAGATCAAGGAAAGATAATTTAGGAATTATTGGACTACCTGAAAGTCATGATTAAAGAAAGAGCCTAGACATCATATTTCAAGAAATTAGCAAGGAAAATTGCTCCAATATCTTAGATCCAGAGGGTAAAATAGAAATCAAAATAATCCACCCATCACCACCTGGAAAGAGATCCCAAAATGAAAACTTCCAAGAATATTATATCAAAATTCCAGAGCTCCCAAGTAAAAAATAAAATACTTCAAGCAGCCAGAAAGAAATAATTCAAATATTGTGGAGCCACAGTCAGGATCACACAAGATTTGGCAGCTTCCTCAGTAAAGGAGCAGAGTGCTTGGAATATAATATTCCAGAAAGCAAAGGAACTATAATTACACTCAAGAATCACCCAGAAAAACTAATCCTTCAGGGGGAAAATGGCTTTAATGACATAGAGGACTTTCAAGCATTTCTTTATTCTTTTCTTTTCTTTTTTTTTTTGCTGAGGCAATTGGAGTTAAGTGACTTGCCCAGGGTCACATAGCTAGTAAGTGTTAAGTGTCTGAGGTCAAATTTGAACTCAGGTCCTCCTGAATCCAGGGTTGGTGCTTTATCCACTGCGCCACCTAGCTGCCTTTCAAGCATTTCTGATGAAAAGACCAGAGCTGAAAAGAAAATTTGACATTCAAACACAAGACTCAAAAGAAACATAAAACAGTAAATATAAAAGAATAATCATAAGGGACTCAATGAAGTTAAACTGTTTACTTTCTTATATGGAAAGATGATACACAACACTCTTAAGAACTTTATAATTATCAGTTTAATTAGAAGCAGTCTACATAGAAAGAGGGCTTGGGTGTGAATTGATTATGTTGGGATGATTTCCCCCCAAAAAATGAAGGGGTAGGAAAGAGGGATGCACTGGGAGAAGGGAGAAAGGGAGTGGTAGAATGAAGAAAATTTTCACACATAATAGAACTTTTACAGCAGAGAAGGAAATAGTGGGGGGTGGCAGGCAATGCTTGAGCTTTACTCTCATTGGAATTGGTTCAAAGAGGGAAGAATATATATACACAATCAGATGTGGATAGAAATCTATCTTGCCTAATAAAAAAATAGGAAGGGAAGGACATGATAAAAGTGGGTGGAGAGAGGGAGAAAATTTGGAACTGAGATTTTTTAAATGTTACAAAATCAAATATTTTTTTAAAAAGAAAGTACTATGAGAAATTTGAGGTTTTTGCCTTAAGTTGGGGGCTGGAGTGGGGAAGGATAAGGAAAGGCTTCAAAGAAGACCTGACTTAGTTGGATCTTAAAGAAAGGAAGGAAGGTTGGGGTACCCATTAGCCAAACTGCTTTAGAATTAAAACTCCCTTCCCAAAATGCTGGGTATTCATTTATTTTGTGAACATTTGTCTTGCTACTTATTGTGGTGATTGTCGTGGAAGAAAGGCTCACTCATGAATCAACAAATATTTACTGAGTTTCCCTTACCTGCTAAACGCCTATGGTACCTGCATTCAGAAAGTTTACAGTCTGATTGGGGAAAGGGATGGAGTGGGACATAATTAATGCACATGACATGACAATATGCAATATAACATATTTGACCATCAAATTGTGAGGTACTGTTTTAAATTCTAGAGGAATCCTGAGGATATTGTGAGCAATGAGGGCTGTGATGATGTGGGAAAGGTTCATGAAGAAAGTGAGACTTGAACTGGGATTTGAAGGATGAATGGAACTTAGATGAGTAGAGGGAGATCACATTCTAGGCAGGAGAGAAAACTGCAGGGAGAAAAAGACAGGCAGAAATGACACATGTTTAAGAGATGTTCATTTTTTTCTTTGAACGTTATTAAGTGTTTACTGTGTGTAGGGTGGTGCTAGGGATACAAAGATGGAAACGAGTCACTGCATCAACAAGCTTCCTGTCTGCTGTTGAAAATCATAAGTAATTCAAATCCTCTTTCTTTGAGAGGGACCATCCTTTAACTTTAAACTATCAGGATTCTGTGGCTAAGACAGATCTTCATACACAATTACTGCCAGCCCCGAAGTTTTGCAACATAGGAATGAAACTATAAGAACTTTCTCAAATTAAAAAAAAATTTAAACCACTTGTTAAGTGTTGAAGTAAAGGAATGAAAAGTACACCCATGCCTGAGCACAGAGAACAGGTATTTAAACAAATCTAGCAGCCAGTCCCAGTCCAGCAACTCGTGTCCTATTTAGAAGGTGATCTCTGTCATCCTCCGTCCTCAAAATGACACCTGGTGAATGAAAGCTACCTGATCAAGGGGAATTGTCTCAGCAAACCAACTGTTCCCAGTGAAAGCAGATAGCTTTCTTCATAAAAAGTCAACAGACTGTGTCAGGGTAGGAACAGGCAGTGACATAAGGCCTTCTTTTTCCATCATGAATGTTTTCAGATGTCCAGAAGACTGAAAAAAAAATAGCAATTCAGTGAGAAAAAAAAGTGTTAAACGTCAGTAAATGACAAGGTTATATTGACCTGAACTTTTGTCCACAACTGCTGTAGATGAAGCTATTAACATTGTTAGCCAATCCAGCCCAGCCTGAACTGGATGGAGGAAGGCAGCCAATGACTCCCTGCATTGATATTCCTGCTTGAACAGTTTTCTGGTTGGCCCTGAAATGGGGCATTTACTTTTTAAAGGCTTTTAAAAATGTTATAGACAAAATTATGGCATTAGTTACAGCTGCACACACCTGCTAACCTTTTAATACTGTTTTCCTTGCCTATAATGTCTCCAACTCCCCTTTTTCAACTCAACCCTATCTGTTTTTCAAGATCCTGTTCAGGTCCACATTCTCCGCAATACCTTTTGCAGCTGGTTCAGCTACATCTTTCCCTCCTCCAAACACCAGTAGTATTTATTGTCTGCAGCACTGAATATGACGCTTGATCGAACAGGAAGGCTCCCTTTATTGAAAGATTTGTGGTTTTCTCTATGCCAGGCACCAACTGTGCAATATCCAAAACTTTGTTACATTTAGGAGCATGGATGTTGAATCCATAAATAAATGTTGAATCAATGTTATTGGTAATAATAGAAATGTAACCCACCTTTTGAGTCCCTTCCAAAAGAATAAGAGAAGACAGTGGTGGGCTGTCAGGTGGAGGGCAGTTCCCTGCCCACTCAGCCCCTACCCTCAGTGTTTTCTAAGCTCTCTAAGGCTTCGGTCTTGACCTGGGGACAGATTGCCCGGAGTACAGCTGATTCTAACTTTAGGAAGGTTTTGGGGGAGAGGGAAACCAAGGAGGAACAATGAGGAAGCAGGGACTGTGTAAGCAAAACAAAGGAGTGGGGGAGAACAAAGGGCAAGGACTGTCTGGCATATCACACCTTGATGAGAACTGAACTAGGGCAGTGTTGATATAAGATCCATAGGTGAACTATGGCCTGCTCAAAAACTGCACTGCTCATCAGGTTGGAGGGGGTGATGAGACAGGGACATGTCCTTCCCTTCCCCTTTTGTCTCTCTAGAGAGTTGAATGTTTTTTCAGGTAGTCGACTCACTTTATATTTCCACTTTCCTCTCCAAATACCTTATTTTTAAATCTTACTTTTAAAGCTGTTAAATACAATAGAATAATAATAATAGCTAGCATTTTATTGTGCTTTACACACACACAAGAAGCCTGTGAAGGAGGGGCTATACCATCCCCATTTTACAGATGAGGAAACTGAGACAGACAAAGGTTAAGTAAGTTGCCCAAGGTCACAGGATTAGTGAATGACTTAGACTGGACTTGAATTCGGGTAAAATTGTTGATCAACCAAGAATCAAAATGACTGGTAATTTTACTTAAGATATCTCATGATCTCTCTGTCTCTCTGTATCTTCCTCAAAGAAGGAAGGCAAGAGAGAGAATGCCTTCTTTTAGAGACTAAATAATTGGTTCAGATGGAACCTGGAGGTGAAGCCATTAAGGCAAAGCAGACATAAGAGTATTAGATTATTATTACAAGCCTGGTAGAAGGATCTGAATTCCAAGTATCCCTTGTTTTTGTTCTTAAGTGGACTGATAATAACCCTGGTCTGTGAGCAAACAAAGACTGGCATTTTTCTTTCCCCTTTTCCTGGAGGGACCCATTTAGACAGCAGAGTTTGAAAAGAAAGCCATATCTTGAATGACAGACAAAGGAGTGAGTTGCTTTGAGAAAGGGAAAGCCTGTCCCTGAAGGGGAATGAGCTGCTGGGAAGCTCTACCTATGTGAAGAAAGGGAAGGGAATTGTCAAATAGGTCCTCTGGCTCAAGGGATGATTGACGGCTCACTCTGTCTTGCTCACCAGCACTACCTGGTCAGTGGTAATAGTAATAACAATAACAATAACAACAACAATAATGATAAGTTTGATTCACAACAATCCTGTGAGATGATATAGTATTGCTACTCTAATTTTAAATATGAGGAAGTTAAGACTTAGAGAAGTTAAATCCTTTGGCTATGTTCATATCAAGAGTATATAGCAGAGGGGGCAGCTAGGTGGCTCAGTGGATAGAGCACTGACCCTGGATTCAAGAGGACCTGAGTTCAAATCTGACCTCAGACACTTGACACTTACTAGCTATGTGATCCTGGGCAAGTCACTTAACTCTCATTGCCCTGAAAAAAAAAAGAGAGAAGATAAAACCCTTGGACATGCCAGGGCCTCAATAAAAGAAAAAAGAAAGAGTATATGGCAGAACCAGAATTTGAACCTATGTCAGACAGTCACTAAACATTTGTTAGGTGTTTAATAGGTACCAGGTAGAGTACTAAGTGTAGGGGATATGTGCAAAACACAATTTCTGCTTTCAAGGAGATCACAGTCTAATGGGGAAGACATGTGAATTTAGGAAAAATAATTTATTACATTGCTTGGAAAAATATTATACTATTTGAATCTAACCTTATGTGATTAAAGGTCTATACCCAGAATGTCACCTGACCCCAGTAGCTCTTTAAGAATGCTGGAGATAGCTACAAGGAATTTTGGACTCCCCCAGGTCCTGTTTCTACCCAAAGTATTCTTGTTTTGGGGTTACTACATCCAGGTCTTATTTTGGGTCCCCCCAAGCTTGTGCTTTGGGTTCCCTTGTGTTTTGGCTTTGCCCAAATTTTATGGAATATTTACATTTACTCATATCCATCTCAGTCTATCTTGCTTTCAAGTTGTCTTCTTGGCAAAATTGCTTAACTGTGCACATGTGGTTCATGTATTAGCACTCTTGTCTCAATCATATATAATGGAAAACTTCCAGAGCCTGGAAGAGAGAGAGCCACGTATCTTTTCCAATTGGCCTCTACCAAATGACCGAATTTCATTCTAAAACTATTTCAGATTTGGGTGTCTGATCTCATGAACAATACAAACAGCTACAATATGATAAACATTTATTAAGCACCTACTGTGTACCAGGCACTGTGTAAAACACTGGGGAATCAAATAAGAAAAAGAAAGACACCTTCCTTAAGAAACTTCCAATCTAATGGGGGACACTATATACAAACAAGCTATGTGCAGGATAAATTGGAGACAATCAACAAAAAGAAGGCAGTAGCATGGAGAGTAATCAGTCTAGTTTCTTGTAGAAGGCTTTAGCCGGAAGCTAGGGAAGCCCAGAGGTAGGGGTGATGAGGAGGGAGAGAATTGCAGACAGTGGAGGATAGTCAGAGAAAATGATCACAGTCAAAAGTGGATTCTCCTGTGCAATGAAGAGCCGGTGCCACTAGACAGCAGAGTATATAGGGAACTTAAGGTGTAAGAAGACTGGAAAGGTGAAGATTTTCTATTTGATCCTGTACATGACAGCGGGTGCTGATGTTTATTAGGGAGATCATTTTGGCGGCTGAGCTGATGATGAATTATAGTGGGGTGATACTTATGACATGGAGACCAACCACCAGGCTATTGCAATAGTCCAGGCATGAGGTGATGAGGACCTGTACCAGAGTGGCAGCAATGTCAGAGGAGAAAACATATTCAAGAGATGGCGTGAAAATCGAAAGGATATTACTTGGCAACTCATTGGATATGGAGGGTGGGGTGAAAGAGACTGGGGAGTCAAAGGATGATACCTCTAGGTGCTGAGCCTGGGTGCCAGGAAGGAGGGTAATACCTTGAACAGTAACTGGGAAGTTAGAAAGAGGAGAGGGTTTGGGGAGAAGACAATGTTAGTTTGGGATATATTGAGTTTACATATTTATGGGATAGCCAATTTAATGTATCTAGTAGGTGGTACAGAGACAGGACATCAGCAAGAGAGGTTGGGGTATGTCATGGGGTGCAGAGCACCCCAGAAGTTCTCTGGGGCACACCAAGGAATCTTCTCCTTGAGAAACTAAACCAGAGGACAGATAACGCCTAGAGAGATAAACTGAACCAAATCGGACTGAGCTAGCTTTGGATTCCTGCCCTTCATTCTGGTCTCCCTTACCCTGGGGAGATAAGTTTGGGTGTGGCTGCGGCCTTTGCGTTCTGAAGAGGGATCTGTAGCCACCCCTCACCCAATTCCCCCAGCTACCATCAGTGGGGGATGGTCCTCTCTCACTAAAGGAACTTTTCACGGGCAGATGGTCCACCCCCATCAGTCCTCTATAAAAGTACCTTCCAGTCTCCTGTCTGAGGAGATTTGGTACCTCTGAGCCATGTGCTTTATGCCAAATCTCCCCATGAAAAGTCCAAGGATTTCTTTCATGGTTTCCCTCTCCCCACCCTTCCCTTCCCTTGCTCCTAAATAAACTATCACCTTATTCTAACTATGTTTTGTGTGCAAGAGGGTGTAATTCTTTAAAGAGGAATTCCCAAGAACCCCAATCCCTAACAAAACCGTACCCCATTCCCCACCATTACAGGTAGATAAGTAGATCTGAGAATCATCAGCAAAGAGATAATAATTGAATCCTTGGGAGCTGATGAGATCTCTAAGGAAAAGTATATCTCGGGAAAGTAGAAGAGGGTTCAGAACAGATCCCTGTCCATCTTGGGTTAGCAGGGAAACTCCTGTTATCAAGTTCAGAATTCTTTTTCACTACACTTCACTGAAATTAATGAATGAATGAGATAGACATTGTGGCATTTGGTAGCTCTTGCTTTCAAATTACATTGGCAGGGCAGGTAGGTGGTGCAGTGGATAGAGCACTGGCCCTGGAGTCAGGAGGACCTGAGTTCAAATCCAGCCTCAGACACTTAACACTTACTAGCTGTGTGACCCTAGGCAAGTCACTTAACCCCAATTGCCTCACCAAAACAACAAATTACATTGGCAATTATTTTCAAATGGAGAATATAGGCCGAGGGATGGGAAGGTAGGACTGGGAAGAATGGTTGGTAATGGGATATTGCAGACACAGAGGAATATACCCCTTTAGGTAGCTAGGTGTCACAGTGTATAGAGTATTGGTCCTGGAGCCAGGAAGCCTTGAGTTCAAATCTAGCCTCAGAAACTTAATAGCTGTGATATCTAGGTAAGTCATTTACCCTCTGTATACCTCAGTTTCCTCAGCTGTAAAATGAGGATAGTAACAGCACCTACCACACAGGGTTGTTGTGAGAATTAAATGTGAAGCACTTAGCACAGTGCCTGGCACATAAGCCACATGATGTTATTCACTTCTTTCCCTCTCCCCATAAACCCTTCAAGGCATGGCAAAAGCAAATTTGTCTTTCATGAGATCACTGATTTTTTGAGCTAGAGCTGAAGTCCAGAGAAGTTAAGTAATTTGTCTATGGTCTCAAGGTAGTAAATAGTAAAACTAAGACTCAAAGCCAAGTATTCTGACTCTAAATTGATACTTTTTCCAATGGACCATAAGCTTTTTTTTTTTTTTTGGTGAGGCGATTGGGGTTAAGTGACTTGCCCAGGGTCACACAGCTAGTTAAATGTCCAGTGTCTGAGGCCAAACTTGAACTCAGGTCCTCCTGAATCCAGGGCTGGTGCTCTATCCACTGTGCCACCTAGCTGCCCCTTCAGTGGACCATAATCTAATATTATGCTCTTTGCTTTGGGGATATGTAGGTAGACTCTGGCCTTCACTCCAACCCACAGTAGAAGCACAGGACTCTGAGATCTCAGTTGTTACAAAAATTTAGAATATTGTAAGGCTGTCTTAATCTGAAGCCTTTGATCTCCTTTGAATAAAAAGCCAACCAGTGTTAATTGAATAGAATAAATAATCAATACCTCTAGGGAATATACTACCCCTACCAAAGGCAAAAGGATAACTAGATCATTAGGAGGTGTTCTTTAGATAGTTTTTCTAAGAGTGGTAATGTCTTGTTTACTAGTGATTAAGAATGGGAATGTCTTTTTGTTAATCAAGTCAAAAAAGGTATACCATTTCCTGTTTCCACTAAAACTGTTCTCTCCAAAGTTACCATTGATCGCTTAGCCTTTGTGGGCATCACTTTCCTCATTTGTAAAATGAAGGGCCAAACTAGATAGCACATGATCTTTAAGATCCCTTTCAGCACTAAATCTCTGCTCCCGAGGAACATAGGATACCCAGGGTCTGGACTGAATTTCTCTTTTTATATACTCCCTTCCTCCAGTATAAAATAAAAAGTCCAATGAGTCCAATGATCATTTCTAGCCCTAATTTATCTATCCATACCTATTCTATCTTCTGAACTCTAGCTATGTATCACCAGCTGCCTGTTAAACATTATTTGTACAGTCAGTAAATAAACATTTATTAAGTATCTACTTATTGCACCTGCCACTATGCTAAATGCTAAGGGTACAAAAAGAGGCAAAAGACAGTCCTTGCCTGTAAGGAACTCACAGTCTAATGGGAGAGACAACAAACAAACAAATGTGTATGAACAAACTTTATACATGATGAATAGGAAATAGTAAAGAGAGGAAAGGCATCAGAATTGAGAAGTTGGGAAAGACTTCCTCTAGAAGAACTTTTCCAAGGCAGAACTAACTATCTTCTCTAAACCTATTCCTTTCTTATACTTACCAATTTCTGTCTGGGGTCCATCTTTCCTTTCAGTAACCCAGGCTACATTCTCTGAGCTGACAACCTCTTCTTTCTCCCACCCCATTCCCTGACCCACAGACTCCATATTCAATTAGTTGCCAAGTCATACTGATTCTACTTCCACATCATCTTTTACCTCTGTTCTTTTATTTCCACTCACATAGCTGCTACCCTATTTCAGACCGTCATCACTTATTACCCTAATTATTGTAATAATGTCTTAACTGGTTTCTCTGCTTCCAGTCTCTCCTTTTGCCAGTCTAGACTTCACACTCCTGCCAAAATAATTGAAGGTACAAGTCTGAACGTGTCGTTGCCTTCCTTAAAATCCTTTGGTGGTTTCCCATGGCCTCTGGCATAAACTAAAAACTCCTGAACTTGGCATTGGAGACCCTCCACAATTTGACTCCAATTTACTTTTCTAGTGCTATTTCGTATTAGTACTCATTAGATACTCTATATTCCACCTAAGCTGATCTACCAACTCATTCCCAAATTCTACATTCCATCTCTTGCACTCATGCCTTTGTTATTCTGCATATATTCCCCTTCAGAATCCTCCCCATCTTCATCTCTGCCTCTCAGAATATTTGTCTTCCTTCAAGGCTCAAAGCAGAGGTCACTTATAACAGAAAGACTTCTCTGCCCACCCTAATTAATGCTCATTTGCTCCTCAAATTACCTTGAATTTATTCCTCAGTGTGCAGGATCATAAGACAAGTTATAAAGCTGGAAAAATTGTCTGGTCTAATGGTTTATTTATTTATTTATTTGCACACGAATTAACTTTTCTTATTTTTCTTTCTTTTTTTTGAAGAGGGTTTTTTTTTGGGGGGGGGCAGGCAATGAGGGTTAACTGACTTGCCCAGGGTCACACAGCTAGTAAGTGTCAAGTGTCTGAGGCCAAATTTGAACTCAGGTCCTCCTGAATCCAGGGCTGGTGGTTTATCCACTGAGCCACCTAGCTGCCCCTTCTTTCTTTTTTTAAAAAGCATTTTGATGCCTTTTGTTTTTATAACAGTCATTTCCAGATATCAGATATACTCCTTTCTCCACTCTCATCTTTTAAATATCTCTCCTAGTAACTAGTATGCTGCTTTTTACACATAGCAGGTACTCAGTAAGTATTTGGTAAATTTAATTTTTTAGTTGAACAGTAGAAGTGTTACTTTTGATTCTTTTCTTTTGTTTAAAGTATTTTTTTTTTCAGTTGGCAAAACTGCCTTCTCCACCCCCCACCCCCACCTCTTGATAGGAAATGGGTACAATGTTTCATTATGAGTCCTTTGGAATTGTGGTTGATCATTATAAGGTCAGATTCCTAAATCTTTCAGAGTTGTCTTTCCAATATTGTTATCATTGTATAAATTGTTGACTGTTTTTTAAAAATACATTTTTTAGGGGGCAGCTAGGTGGAGCAGTGGATAGAGTACTGGCCCTGGATTCAGAAGGACCTGAGTTCAATTCTGGCCTCAGACACTTAACACTTACTAGCTGTGTGACCCTGGGCAAGTCCAATTGCCTCACCAAAAAAACCCCAACAAAACCAAACATTTTTATTGCTATCTTTTTTTTTTTAATATATCATTATAGTTTCCCCCAGTGTTGCTATCAATATTATGTAAATGGAGACTTTGTCCTTGTCACTGGCCACCATGGGGTTTAACCTAGTAATGGAATCTCTGGGTTATATTTCCCTTTTAGTCAAAGGAGAGACTCAGGGAGGGAAGTTTATTCGTTCTGTGTTAGAGGGAACCATACTAACATTTTCCTCTGGTGAAGTGAGAAACATGGTTGATCACAGTGCCTCAATCCACCAATATTCTGCATATTGCTCCAATCACAGTTATTTGAGAATGTTTCTTGTGACTCATATATTGTAGGGGTTGCTATTGATCTATCTAGTTATCCATACTGGAAAAATAAAGTAATTTAAAGAAATATGAACTGGACTATGGTATGCAGCTGGATGGACAGATAGCCTGTCTAATTAGTCCCCTTCAGAGGGGTCTGAAAGGTGAAAACTATTTTAATAAAAATACTAATATATTTTAATTTCTAACACTGTGAACACTAGTAGATATAACCTATGTAAGCAAAAGGTCTTTTGGGGAGGGGGGGTCCTCAAAAATTTTTAAGAATGGAAAAAGGTCCTGGAACCAAAATGTTTGAGAACTAAGAGATTAGATGAACTATGGTCTCTTCTAGCTTTACAAAGGATCTATGATCCTTTCCTAATCTAACACCTATGTATGGTATTCTCATTTAACTTAAGAAATTTGATAAGATCTTACCCAGAGAGATGTTCATCTAGGCAAGTCTTCTAATTACCTTGAACTTCTTTTAGGACCTACATCAGAGAAACTTGTTAAATACAGGTGGCAATATCCTCAGACACTTAACAACCCTGGTAGCTTCCTTCATAAGGTATATTTATAGAAAAGTGACATAGAGAGTAATGTGAAAAGGGAGGCCAAATGTACAAAAAACTAGGGCACATTCAAGTAAGTAGGAAGCTTGTTAAATTGTGTACCCTCTACACAGAGCAGTGCATTACTTTGTAAGTTTATTCCAAGTTAGCCAATTGTTTGGAGTCAGAAAAGGGGTGTCCTACCTCTCACACTGTAGACTAAAAGAAGGTCAACATAGGTACATGATTTACACATAAAAGGTGATACCATAAGCAAATTAGGAGAGCATGAAATAATTTATCGGTCAGATTTATGGATAAAGGAAGAATTTAGGACAAAAGAAGTTATAGAGAGCAGTACAAGACATAAAATAGATCATTTTGATCATATAAAATTAAAAAGCTTCTACACAAACAAAACTGATGTAATCAAGATTATAAGGAAAGGGGAAAACTGGGAAAGAATTTTTGAAACAAGTATCTCTGTAAAAGGCCTCATTTCTTAAATATATAGAGAAGTGAGTCAAATTTATAAAAATTTGTTATTCCCCAATTTATAAATGGTCAAAGGATCTGAACAGGCAGTTTTTGGACAAAGAAATCAAAGCTAAAAAAAAAAAAGGTATGTTTCTGTGAGGGAATCTCAAATATTTTTCTTAAAAAAGTTTTTTCCCAATAGCGGAACCACCCCCCTCCACTGTAATTCTTATTACCTTCCCATAATCAGGGTATGGGAAGAGAGAATAAGACTTCTAGGAGAGTGGAGGGTGTAGCAAGGAAGTTTGGCCCAAATAGCCTGCCCCTTCTCCCATGGGTACAGTGAAAAGGGCCAGAAGATGACTTTGAATCCTGATTCTGCTGTTTATTACCTGAGTAACCTTGAATATATCACTTTGTCTTTGAGCTCAAATATCCTTATCTTCAAAATAGGCACAATAACCTTTGAGCTACCTACTTTTTTTATCACTTGGTTTAAAAAAAGTTTTCTTTTAATTATAAACTTAATGACCATCAACAAACATGAATATGACAATAAAGAACAGAAAAAAGAATATGAAAACATAAATTTCTATTGTGCACAGCTTTAAAAAAAAAGCATATAGCATATATTAAGTTGAACATGGTAGTCACTAACACTTGCCCTACTTGTCTGTGACCCATTCTGAATTTACTTCTGCATTCTTCTGTATATTTTTAAAGTATTTTATTGGTGCTCCTTTCTTTTCTTCTTTTTTTGCATTATCCTTCTTTATCTCTTCACTCTTCTGAATAACTCTCCCTGCACCAAATAAAAGCCTTTTTTGGTTCAAATAATGTCCAGAGTAAAATCATATATATCTGTGTGTATATACATAGTAGATAATCATATATATGTATGTGTGTTTGTATACATACACACAGTATATATGACTTTTTATATACAAACACATATATTAGAAATTTATAATGTGCATATATTATATATAATACGTACACACATATCTACCTATATACCTTGAGATCATATATGAATATTCATATATAGTATATAGGGGAACGACCAGTTGAAACTGGTTCTGACCAGTACAAACCAGTTTAATGCAGTTCTGACCAGTTCAAACAGGTGGTTCCTATTGTAATTAGGATTTTACCTACATTTTAAAAAATCTTCACAACTTTTTGAGGTAGGTAATACAAATGATTGTTTTTTCCCCATTTTATTATAATCTATATTATTACTATTAATTATTGTTAGTAGTAGTAGTATCCTCATTTTTAAAGAGAAGGAAACTCAGAAAGGTTACTTTACTTTGCCACAGTCACACAGATAAGAGGCATCCTGGATCCATATTTTTATGCATATATTTAGCTTTTGCATCACTTTCATTAATGAATACATTCTTCCCCTTATTCTTGTTTTGTTTTGTTTTGTTTTGTTTTTGCGGGGCAATGAGGGTTAAGTGACTTGCCCAGGGTCACACAGCTAGTAAGTGTTAAATGTCTGAGGCCGGATTTGAACTCAGGTCCTCCTGAATCCAGGGCCCAGTGCTTTAACCACTGCGCCATCTGGCTGCCCCCCTTCCCCTTATTCTTAACCATTGCCTTTCCCCTTACCCAGCAAACCATTTCTTGTAACAAAGAATAAAGAAGAAAGCAGGGGATGGGGCAGCTAGATGGCGCAGTGGATAGAGCACCAGGCCTGGATTCAGGAGTACCTGAGTTCAGGTCTGGCCTCAGACACTTAACACTGACTAGCTGTGTGACCCTGGGCGAGTCACTTAACCCCAATTGCCCCGCAAAAAAAAAAAAAAAAAAGCAGGGGAAAAATGTTCAGCAAAATTAACCAATACATCAACTGAGTCTGACAGTATATGCATACCTATAATACCCCACTTCCGGGAGAAATGGAGGGAAGCATTGTACACTTTTTTTTTTTTTGCAGGGCAATGAGGGTTAAGTGACTTGCCCAGAGTCACACAGCTAGTAAGTGTCAAGTGTCTGAGGCCAGATTTGAACTCAGATACTCCTGAATCCAGGGCCAATGCTTTACCACTGTGCCATCCAGCAGCCCCATTGTACACTTTTTAAAGAATCTTTTTTTGTTTTCCAGTTGTTTGATTTCCATTTAACATACCACAGCTGCTTTGATTTCCTATGCCGCATTCTTCACAAACATTAAACCCATCAAAACTGGATAGAAAGCAGCCAGCATCATTTCGTGCTTTTACTTTTCTTGGAAAGGCAGAATGTTGTAGTAGAATGAGCCCTGAAAAACCTGGGTATTATCCTGTACTAGCTATGTGGCCTTGGGTAAGTCATTTTCCATTTCTGAGCCACAGTAATCTCATAATAGGGATGTTTGTACTTGTACCACCTGCTTCTTAAGGTTGTCTTGAGGGAAATTGCTTTGTATACCATAAAGTGATATTTAAATAGAAGCTATTATTATTACAGACAGGCTTTGTTCCCTAGAACCTTGATTAGAGCAATCCTGTTTTATAATTTTATGGTTTGTTGGTCTCCTAGGTAACACTGAAATAATGGCAACGACTTCACAGGAAATCAGATATTGTTGACCAATAAATGTAGCTCCCCTGGATTCCTTTACCCTGGGCTACAGCTTAAAAACACGTTAGTGTCACATTATCTTCTTAACCTGTTCATATTTGCTTGTTGTCTTCCATTATTAGATTGTGAGCTCCTTGAGGGCAGGGACTGCCTATTGCCTCTTTTCATATCCCCAGCACTTAGCACAGTATCTGGCACATAGTAGGTACTTCATAAATGTACATTGACTGTCTGAAACTTATTTAGAACACATGTGGACCTTGATTCAATTCAATTTAGCTCAACAAGTATTTATTTAACACCTACTATGTACAACATTGCTAGTTGCTGAGAATACTAAGAAAAGGATGACAAATAGTTTCTGCCTTTAAGGAGTTTCTGTTCTCCTGGAGGATATCACATACTTTCTATGTAGGCACACTTTGAAGTCATCTGTTCTAATTAAGGGGGTAAGGCAACTGTATCAAAACCTTGTGGATTCCACAGTCCCAATTATTAAGAAACATGAGTCTGAGTAATTAATTACATAGGATCATAGCCTCAGAGTTGGAAGGTACCTCAAAAGCCATCTATTCCAACCCCCTCATTTTATAGCTGATAAAACCGAGGCTCAAGGAAGTTAAATAACTTGTCAGAGGTCACACAGGGAAATCCAACCTGTGTGGGATTTGAATCCAGGTCCCTTGACTTCAGAAATAGTATTATTTTCAGTATGCTGTATTCAAAAAAATAGTAAATTAAATTAAATACTTGGACTATGGGTCACCTGCCTTTGTCAACCTTGCTGTGCTGCTAGCACACCTCCTTTTGGAATTCTTCCAGGGCTAGTTGAGGTTTTGGAGCAGTTATTTATGTACTATTGGGAGGTGCTTCTGGTTGTTCTTCATAGTGGTAGAAGGATTGTTAATAGGTGTTCTCACAAAAGGAGCAATGGGTCATGATTAGATGACTAATATACCCTATTTGTATGCATGGTTGTGCTTGTGACTTTGAATTTCACCTCAATGAGATGAGCAAAAATAAGGCATTTTCTATTCATGTTTTAAATGACTCTCCTTCCCTCTAGACTTACGTTTTGTTTTCATCATTTCCATTAGTTATTCTTTGGAGATGGTGTACCATACAACTTTCTATTGCTGGTGTCCTATAGCCAAAAAGTGGATCTTTGCTAAGGTAACAGCTATGGCCTAAGGATCATAGCCTCATAGCTCAGGAGCTGAAAGGGACTTTAGAGGTGATCTGGTCCAGCCCCTCTTTTTTCTAAGGTACAAAAAAATCCTTTAATATTAGTAGAGAGAGCTGCTGGAGTCCAGCCACAGGAGAAGCAGATTAATCTCTATTAGAGGGAGATCAAAACAACTACTGACCCTGAGCCCTTTGAGGGATTACTTATGATTCAACTGGGGTGTAACAAGACAGTATATTCTGCCACTCTGTGACTATGATATTAGGAATCATCCATAGAGAGGCAACAAATAATAACTCTTCTCTCAATGGATTCTGGGAATGCTGATTCCCCTGGGAAGAGTAAATGTGTCTCAGCTGTGAACAGGATGTGAAATACCTAACACTTTGAAATGAGTGACATGAAGCTTCTTAGGGGATCTTAATATTGTATTTATTATCATTCTATTTTGTGCAGCAAATGTATTTTGAGTTTCATGTGAATGTGTTTCCTTTTCAGGTCATGTGAAGTATGGAAAGAAAAAAAATGTTAACAGTGTAGTGAGATTCTAGACTTACTCTGGAAATGATTCACAAATGATACCTGTTCCACATGGAGATTTTCCTGATGTCAACTCTGGTTTGGAGAGAAATAATGATCCAAAATTGTGATAAGTATATAAAATACTATCTACATTATTTTGAAATTTGAAAACCCTACAGTGAACCTAGAAGAACCTAGGTAGTGTAGTCAGTCAGGCCAGATCACTAACCTGTCTGGTTACAGCGTCAGTCCTGTGTATGTGGAGGGTGTCTAACTCCCACTGCCCCTGCCAGACAGGTATGGTTATACTCTTTATTCTCCTTATGTATTTTTATACATGGGGATCAAAATCCTCATTCCAAGTAGCTCAATTTGTATGGTATGTACAGTTTACAAAGCATTTTTCTTAACAATTCAAAAGATGAAAGAACTAAAGATATAAAAACATGAAAATGTTTAAGGCAATAGGATTTACTATTCATGGGAAAAGGGACTGGAAAAGAGGTTTGTTTTCATACGTGTGAAGGAAGAAGGTGACAGATTCTTCATCAGAGGGGAGAAAATCAGGAAGTAACCCTAAGCACAAGAGTAATTCCTACAAGAGAATTTGCTTGGTCAGACATAAGGCAGAATTTGACCTATGACTTACATATACTTCATCACCCAAGTTCAGGCTTCATCATTTGCCTTCTTGACTATTTCAAAAGCTCCCCAACCAGTCTGTTTGGTTTCTGTTACTTCTCAGACTCCCTAATGGACTTGAGTTCCTAAATTCCTTCCCTCCTTTCTACCCCTTTCATCTTCTCTCCCATAGGGTAGGGATAGAGGGGTGGGAGTGGACCAGTGGTGGAGAAGATCAATGAAGAAACCACCAACTTTAAAAAAAAGTAGTCTGTTAATTTGTCTCCCTGCTACATGTCTCTCCCCACTCTAATCTATCCTTCACTTAGCTGTCAGTTATCTTCCTAAAGTGCAGGTTTGACCACGCCACTACCCTTACTCAGCAAACTCCAGTGGCTTTCTCTTATGTTTAGGATCAAATTGAAAATCCTCTGTTTAGCATTCAAAGTTCTTCATAAGCTGTCCCTTCCTCAACTTTCTACTCTTCTTCCACCTTACCCCCACTTTAATCAAGTGGCATTAACCTCCTTGCTGTTCCTTGCACAAGATACTTTACTTGGAACTCTGGGTATTATCATTGGCTGTCCCCAATGCCTTGAATGTTCTCCCTCCCCATTTCTACTTCCTGGTTTCCTTCAAGTTCCAGCTAAAATCCTACCTTCTATAGGAAGCCATTTACAATTCCTCTTAATTCTAGTGCCATCTCTCTGTTGATTCTTTCCCATTTATTCCGTATATAGCTTGTCTGTACATGTTTGTTTACTTGTTGTCTCCCCTATAAGACTATTAGCTTTTTGAGAGCAGAGACAATTGTGGTTTTTTAAAACCTTTCTTCCTATCCTCAGTGCTTAGCATAGTGTCTGGCACCTAGTAGGCACTTAATAAATGTTTAGTGACTGGCTGATTGACTCACAATAGTATTGTGAAGAATGAGAGGGTAATGAGTGTGGGAGTGCTTGAAACTTTTTGTAAGAAAAGTATTATACAAACATAAGCTTTATTATGTTCACATCTCTAGATCCTTCAAGCGATGAAACATTTAATACCAAATCTTATGCTTCTTTTGATCTCATCATTTTGATCTAAGGAATGTGAATATACAGAAGTTAACCTGAGTTTTACTGAGGCTTCTTAATATAGTAGAGGAGATGGTATGTTTTTCCATTGTAATATTCTGCATCTGTGTTCACATTCCTTTAGATGGTTCCAGGAAAACAACAATCTTTATTGTGTTTTTATAGCTCTGAAAGAATGGATTCACTTGGAATGGAATGTGAGCAGGGGAAGGGGCCACACAGATTCTTTCCTTTCTTTCCTGCAAATTGTCATAGAAAGGCATTATCTATTATTCTAGAAATTTGGAAAGATATTTCAGGGTAGTAGAGAGTGTGCTAACTCTGGAGTTAGGAGAGATGTGGGGTTCAAATCCACCTCTAACACTCAATATAGTTGTCTGACCATGACCAGTCAATGTATTTTTAATTTCCTTGTATATAAAATAGGGATAATAGTATTTTATAAGGTTTTAGTGATGCTCAAGTGAGATGATATATGGAAAGTGATATATATATATATATATATATATGTATATGTGTGTGTGTGTGTGTGTGTATACCAAAAAGTACTATGTAAATGTCAGTTATCCTAATCTATTCTTGGACAATGTGAGCCAGAGGAGGGCTGGGCAGAAAGACTGGAGTGAGAGATGAATATTCAAATAAACATATATATGGCCCAAAATTATTCAGTGTCAGAATGAGAATGGTATGCATTATTGTTGCTAAGTTAATCCACTAAATCTCTGTGCTTGTGCCAACTCCTTTATTCTTTAGAAATGATTGGTTTTTGTCTCTGTTTTTGTTCTTGCCTTATTTCTTATCCTGTGCTAGCTGAATACCATTATGGTAATTGACATTTATTACATTTCTATCATTTGTCCAGAGCAAAGGTTATAGACCATAAACATTTTTAGCATTCATGTTACTATTAATTTGCTAATACTTGAACCTTTTAGAAAAGGTTTTGTAATGTCTTTGTTGTTTTATCATATATTAATAATCATACTTTAGAGACCTGAAATTCAACTAATTTAAAAATAGTTACTTTTTATATTAGCCAGGGCTACTACAGAGTGAAACTGAACCTTAATATCTAAGCAAAGTCAGACCATGAGAGAGAGATTTCAAAGGTACAATTAGGTGACCAAGGTATTTGTAGGCCTTTTTTCCCACAGTATTTCCAAAATTTAGGGGATTTAAATTGCTTTCTTTGAAGGCTAGTTCAATACTCAATAAAAGAAGGCCCAGGTTTAAACTAAAAACATACTTAGAGAAACACACTGAATCACTTAATGACCTACCATATCACTTACTTTATTTAGATAAGGTAATTCACAAAGCAGTGTATTACACTTTGCAGTTTGTTTTCAGAGCTGGTTTGGTACATTTCCTGGTGCTTTAAAAGTTTCTTGCAACAAGGAGGTTAAGATTGAAGAGATATGAAGTCAACTCGCATCCTCTTTATCACTCAGTCACTAGATCTTTCCATTTCTACTTTTATTTGTTCCCTTCTTTACTCACCCAACCACAACCCTAGTTCAGATTCTCATTACACTTTCCTGGACTGTTACAGTAGTTTCCTTAATGGTCTCCCTACATCATCTCACCCCATTACAAATCATCTTCCATATACAGCTTCCAAAATAATTTTCCTAATGCACAGATGTGACAATATCACTTCTCTATTTAATACATTCTAACATCTCCCTATTACCTTCCTGATCAAATTATAATTCCTCTGGCTTTTAAAGCCTTCTACAACCTTGCTCCCATCTACCTGTTCAATTCTATTATGCTTCCTTTTCCCATGCTTCATAGTTTTCCCAAATCATGCTTCCTACGTGACAATTCATCTCCCATTTCTATGCCCTTTGCATTGCTTACTTCCGATGTTTGAAATGTACTCTTTCCCTATGTCCACCTTATAAAATTCCTTGCTTTTTTTCTCAAACATGCTGTTCCATGACTACCTTCTCCATCAAGTGATGGTCTTCTCAGGTAGTAATCTCCTACCCTCTTACTTTGTATTCACTTTGTATAGATTTTGTTTACATACTTACATATGTACCTATTGTCTCCCATCTCCCTACCTTGCAGAACATAAGCTTCTTGAGGGCAAGGATTATTTCATTTTTCTTTCTCTATTTCTAGCATTTAGCACTGTGCCTAGCATATAGTAGGCATGTAATAAATGGTAGTTGACTAATAAAGCCCTCTTTATGAGTAAAGAAAAAATACTTCTTCAAATTACCTCCAAATAATTTTTTGGGGGGCAGGGCAATGAGAGTTAAGTGACTTGCCCAAGGTCACACACCTAGTAAGTTTTAAGAGTCTGAGGCTGGATTTGAACTGAGGCCCTCCTGAATCCAGGACCAGTTCTTTATCTACTTTGCCACCTAGCTGCCCCCAACCTCCAAATATTTTGAAACATGTATCTTTCATAGATCCTGTGGATTCTATAAACCTAAGAGAAAAACATATTTTCCAGTATTGGTCAGTAATTGGGGAAGTTTTGGGGGACAGTAAGAAACCTGCTGCTTAGATTCTCCTCCTGGGTGTGTGTGTCTCTCTCTTCATTGCTTTCCTCTTCTATCACCTCATTTAAAAAAAAATATTGTTTGTTTCCTAGGCAGCCAGAATTAGTTTCAGCTCGATAATCTAAGGACTTGTTTCTCTTTTGTTCTTACTACTATAAGATTTTTGTAGGTTAAATTGTTAATTTTCATTTTGATGGAAAATTCCTTCACAAAAGCCATACTTAGATGCTTCATCAGGATTTAGCGGTACCTCATGTTTTTCAAATACCATGCCAACACAACACAAATTCTGATAGGTCTTGCCAAATTGAAAAGACTTCAGAAATAATCTTGGAAACAGAAGATTCTGTTTGTCATCCAAAGACCAGCCTAGAGAAATATGGACAAACTTACTTCAAGAAGGGTGATCAAGATGACAACTAATTGGTGCGGTGGATAAAGCACTGGCCCTGGATTCAGAAGGACCTGAGTTCAAATCTGGCCTCAGACACTTGACACTTCCTAGCTCTGTGACCCTGGGCAAGTCACTTAACCCCAATTGCCTCACCAAAAAATAAAAATAAAATAAAATAAATAAGAAGGGTGGTCACTAGGTGATGGGGGTTTTGTCCATGCTAAGCAATGAAACAGATAAAAATACAAGAGAACACTTAGTCATCTGTAGCTCCCCTCTCTTTTTGCAGTTATAGCAGATCCCCTTCCAGTATCCTCCCCACTTTTGTGTATGACTGTCTTGTTCATGTTTCTTTTTAGCCCTGGTACTTTTCACAGTGCCTGGCCCATAAATTTTGTATTGACTAACTGACCAGGCTATTCTTAGTGACTCAAGCATACTTAGATATTCTCTGCTTGCTTCCAACTGATAATGACAACCTTGGATTGAGTTCCTCTGGTGGAAGCTAAAATGAACTTGATGGATATATCGAAGGGGCAAGCCAGCCTTCAATGTTTTTCTTCCTTTTAAGCTTCAGATCTTGAGTATTATCTGGAGCAATTTGGGGGAGAGTCAGGTGGGGGAATAGCAGAAGCTTTATCCCCTACCTGGTCTCATGTAGCAGTGCTCACATGTCTTATCTGAGCAAGCGTGTTCCTAGGATGGAGCTACCTTGCTTTTCTTGTTTTTCCTTCCCTGATGAGGTGACTGAGCAGCAGCCTCAGGATGAGTGAGTCCAGATTGTCTTGTGCATTTCAGAAGGTCATCAGGTCCTAGAAGGTCCAGCAAGCAGCTGCTGAAGTATCCACTGGAACTGTTGATTGCCACTGAAGTAGAAGCAGCAGGAGTGGACTGGTGCCAAGGGAAGAACTGGCATTATAGAGAGGGAGGCCTCAAGAAAAGAAGATGGAGCTTGGATCATGGTTGTTATTTGATGAGACTGTGTTCAGCAGAGGTGAAAAAGCTAATTAGCAGAATTGCTAAACTCTATTATATCTTTTGGGGGGGGGCGGGTGAGACAATTGGGGTTAAGTGACTTGCCCAGGGTCACACAGCTAGTAAGTGTCAAGTGTCTGAGGCCGGATTTGAACTCAGGTACTCCTGAATCCAGGGCTGGTGCTTTATCCACTGTGCCACCTAGCCGCCCCCTCTATTATAGCTTAATGAGGCTTACTACCAGCCTTCCAGTAGATTGTAATCTGGTTATAAATTGAGTTTTTTTTAATAATATTTAAATCATTCTGTATTACATGTTATGATTCTTTTTAAAAATTTTATTTAGCCATCCCTTTTCTGTGTGAGAATAAACCTGTTCCAAACCTGATTCATATTTTTTCCATTGGGTAACTCCTATTTTTTGTTGTAAACCCTAGATTAAAATTTAAAAATAGAATTGTCCCTAGAGTAAATTGGATGAAAAGAGAGAAACCAAGGAATATGGAAAAATAGAAAGTCTATTTATCCTATTGAGAAGTCAGGCAATTCTAGAGCAATGAATCCAAGCAAACTGTGATGGTAAGTAAAATATAAGAACTATACCTGGTCATCAGCCCTGTGACCTCAGCCAGTGTTTGGATATTCACTGTGGTAGATAGTGATGGAAGATTAATGGAAGAGGGGTAAGAGGATTCCAAGAATCACAGTTTTAAAGTCATCCACCAACATTAATTTGTTAAAGATTAATGTGGTAGCTGGGACAGATAGGATTCTGAGAAGATGGTAGAATAAAGCAGGAAATTACTTGACTCTTCCAAATTCCCCCACAAATAATTTAAAATAATGCCTCAAAGTAGACTTAAGAGCAGCAGAAATAATTAAGTTGGGGTAAAGTAGTTGTACAGCCTAAGACAACTTGGGAGGATGGTAGGAAAGACCTGACCTCCTGGGATGATAGTCTGGCCTGATGGAAGTGCAGATACCTCTAGCCAGATATCACCAAATCAACAAACAAGGCCTGGGAGCAGCTGTGTGGGCAGCAGTCTCAGCTTTAGGAACTTTCACCCCATGTACTGTGTGGAGATTGAGAGTCTGATCAGGGGAAGGTTGCAAGGTACTCTGCTGGTTGGTCCTAGATGCAGAGCCCAGGTATGCTGACCTGACATGGTCCTGGGCTGCAGCTATGGGCAAGGAGGAGTGAGCACATGTGATTGAGTGGGGTCACAGGGAAGTGAGTGACCTGATGACTATTGTCAATTTTAGGAGAGCATAGTCCCTGGTTTTGGTTCCAGAGCAATGAGATGAAGCTGGCAGCTGCTGATGGCACCACAGGGAGTAAGAGCATTTGTGGTGACAGCATTGCTGGGAGTCCTGGTCTTGGCTCAGGGTCAGAGGGGAGTACCCGAGGTCAGACCCCCATAGATACTGGAAAATAACAACATGAAAAACCTGAAACCTGGGACATTATTCCCCACAGCTCAGAACTACAGCCCATCTTTAACATAAAGTAAAGAGTAGGCAAAAGTGAAAGAACACAACCGGAGATAGCTGCTATAGTGATAGAGAAGAACAGGGTTCAAGCTCAGAAGGAGACAGTGATGTAAAAACAGCTACTTCTAAAGCTTCAAAGAAAATTGTAAAATGGTCACAACATCAAAAAAAAGTTCTTGGAAGGAAAAATAAGGGAAAATAAAAGGAAAATAAGTAATGTAAGAAATTAAAGAAAATTATGAAAATAAAGGCAATCAATTGGAAAAATAAATTTTTAAAAACTTATAGAAGAAAATGACTCCTTAAAAATTAGAACTGAGCAAGGGGAAGCTAATGACTTCTTAAGACATCAAGAAATGATAAAACAGAATCAAAAAACAACTGACCTGAAAAACTGATGGAGAAAAGATAATATAAGAATTGTTTAAATACCTCAAAGTTATGATTAAAAAAAAGAGTTTAGACACCATACTTCAAGAAATTATTGAAGGAAATTGCCCTGAAATTTTAGAACTACAGGGTCAAATAAAAATTGAAAAAAATCCATTGATCACCACATGAAAGAGTTGAAAATTCACAGGAACATTATAGTTAAGTTTTGAAACTCCCAGGTCAAGGAGAAAATACTAAAAGCAACTAAAAAGAAACAATTTAAATATTGTGGTACTACTGTAGTAATGCAAGACATAGCCGCTTCTACATTAAAAATGGAAGGGCATAGAACACAATATTCTGAAGAGAAAAGGAGCTTCAGTTTGTAGCTAAGAACTTACCCAGCAAAACTGAGTGTAATCCTGCAAGGAAAAAATGATATTTAATGAACTAATGGATTTTCAGGTATTCTTGAGAAAAGACCGGAACTACATAAAAAATTTGACCTGGGGGAAGCAAGGTAGCACAGTGGATAAAGCACTGCCCCTGGATTTAGGAGGACCTGAGTTCAAATCCAACCTCAGACACTTGACACTTATTAGCGGTGTGACCCTGGGCAAGTCACTTAACCCTCATTGCCCCCCCCCATTTGACCTATAAGAATAAAGAGAAACATAAAAAGGTAAACATGAAAGACCAATTATAAGGGATATAATAAGGACAAACTATTTACTTATATGGAAAAACATCTGTAACTCCTTTTTTTTTTAATTAAAATTTATTTATTTATTTTTTTGGGGGGTGGGGCAATGGGGGTTAAGTGACTTGCCCAAGGTCACACAGCCAGTAATTGTCAAGTGTCTGAGGCCAGATTTGAACTCAGGTCCTCCTGAATCCAGGGCTGGTGCTCTATCCACTGCGCCACCTAGCTGCTCCCATCTGTAACTCTTAAGAATATTATCATTACTAGAGTAGTTTAAAGAACATACATAAATACACATGATTATATTAATAGAAACAGAAAAAGCTCTTGATAAAGTACAACACTTATTTCTATTAAAAACACTTGAAAGCAGTAACAATATATCACAAAGATTGTGTGATATTGTGACCGAGATTTATACCAGAAATAGAGGGATGGTTTAACATGAGGAAAACTATTAACATAATTGATTATATTAATAACAAAAGTAGCAAAAATCATATTATTATATCAATAGATGTAGAAAAAGTTTATGAAAAAATACAACATTCATTCCTATTAAAAACAGTTGGAAGCATAGTTATTAATGGATTTTTCCTTAAAATGATAAGAAGAATCTATTTAAAACCATTAGCAAACATTATTTGTTTTTGTTTTGTTTTGTTTTGTTTTGCGGGGCAATTTAGGTTAAGTGACTTGCCAAGGGTCACACAGCTAGTAAATGTTAAGTGTCTGAGGCCAGATCTGAACTCAGGTCCTCCTGAATCCTGGGCTGGTGCTCTATCCACTGCACCACCTAGCTGCCTTGAGCAAACATTATTTGTAATGGGGATAAGCTAGAAGCCTTCCTGACAAGATCCGGAATAAAAAAATGATGCCCATTATCATCAACATTATTCAGCATTGACCCAACTATTTTGGAGAGCAATCTGGAGTTATGCCCAAAGAGTTATAAAACTGTATATATACTTTGACCCAGCAATACCACTATTAGATCTGTTTCCCAAGATGATTAAGGGAAAAGGAAACAAACATATATTCTAAAATATTTATAACAGCTTTGTGGTGGCAAGGAAGTGGAAACTGAAGGGATGCCCATCAATTGGGGAATGGCTAAACAAGTTGTGGTATATGCTTGTGATAGAATACTACTATGATATAAGAAATGATGAGCGGGTTGGTTGATTTTTAGAAAAATTCTGACTTGCATGAAGCAAAATTAATTCATGAAGTTAAATGAGCAGAGCTAAGAGAATACTGTATATAGTAACAGCAATCTTGTTAAAAAATGATTGTGAACAATGAAGTTATTCTGAGTACTATAAATACTAAAATAAACTATAAAGGACCTATGAAGGAAGATGCTATCTACCTCCAGAGAAAGAACTGATGGATTGAGGTATTCATGCTTTTACATATATTTATAAATCTGTGTCAAATGGTGGCCTTCTCTAGTACAGGGTAGCAATGGAGAGAGGCAGTTTGGAATTTAAAATGTAAAAAACCCCACAAATTAAAGAAAAGAAATCTAAAAACAAAAGATAATAATAAAACACATATTTTCCTCTCTGATCTCCTTATAAGATCCATGGTCATTCACCATTGCTTTTCCCATGAAACTAGAACCATCTAAGGTCTTGGGAGACTCCAATTTCATTGACAACAGAAGTGTGTGTGTGTGTGTGTGTGTGTGTGTGTGATTGTGTATGTAGGTCCCAACTTCTCCAGGGATTCCCCTTCAAGTTATAGCACAAGGGCAGTGGTTTTTCCACCTGTGTACTCACAATTTCATAAAGCATTATTTATATAAAGGATTGAGCTTTAAGAGAGACAGATCAGCTATCCAGAAACTAGATAACTGTTGATTTTAAGACTTTCAACTGATTTGGTATATGGTACTTATTTGTTATTTGCTTTTGTTTTTTTAAAGAACAATATTCTTTAAACCATAGAACTGCATACTGAAAAAAATACATATGCCTAAAATAAATATTTTGAAGAAGAAATTAACCCTGTCATGAGGTAAATGAACTTTCCATATTTTGTTTTGCCATGTTGAGGTGTTTGCTAACAATGGATTCTGCTATAGCAAATAGAAACAAAGGTTTCTTCCCACAGAAAAGCCTTTTGTAGGACAGGTCTGCACTGGCACAGTCCCTGTGAGTGGAGTAAGTTCAGGAGAAATGTTTCAGTTGCTAAGGGAAGCAATAATACACAGTGAGTGTACATTCATCAATATATCTACAGCCTGAGTAAGCCACATACCAGAAGTGTGTATCATGATAATAGAGGACCTTGTAGTACCATAGTTTTTTATTTAGCAGCTAATTTTCAGATTGTAGGATTTGTGTTTCTCCTATTGAGACAGAGCCTCCTTAATGAAATAGTCAGTCAATCAGTGAGTCAGTGAGTCAGTCAATATTTATTAAGTGCCAGCACTGTGCTAAATGTTAGATATGTCATTTTACATCTACTTTTTTTTTTAATGAGGCATTTGGGGTTAAGTAACTTGCCCAGGGTCACACAGCTAGTAAGTGTCAAGTGTCTGAGGCCAGATTTGAACTCAGGTACTCCTGACTCCAGGGCTGGTGCTCTATCCACTGTGCCACCTAGCTGCCTCTTACATCTACTTTTACAACTTATTTTCACAATCAATTCAGATTTGCATATAGAAGGAGGGTTGGAAGGTGATGCACAGACTATGCAAGAATTCTATCACGTTTCTCACCTTTCCTCTGTAGCTCTGGAAGTCTGTATGCTTTGGGGAATTTATTTTCCCTTTTTGAATTTTTTTAGTATAACACTAATATGCTATAATTATTTCTCAAAAGTCACACTTCTGTTCTCATCAAAAAGTGTAAAGAGGCAAAATCTGAATGTGTTTTTGTACATCTATCTGGCTTACCACTTTAATTCCTCATTCATTTTGATTTTCATCTCTTCCTTTCTCTGCCTTCCTTCTTCCTCTTCTTTCTTCTCTGCCTCCCTTCTCTCATTATTATGCTCTCTATATCCCTGATTTTACTGTAATTCTGTTAAATTGTGCTTGTCCACTGTGGATCGATCACCACTCTTTCCTAGAACTTTCTTGATTCCTATTTTTCCTTTCTTCTGATTTTCACATTCCCCATGCCTCTACAGAGCAAGAGCACATTCCTCCAGAATTTGTATTTTAATGACTGGGAATAGAAGATGCTGTGAACTGCATCCTTTCTAGTAAAAAAGTGGTTAGCTCCATGTCAATATGATTCAGGCAATTCGATTTAACTCATCCGTAGATCAGTAATGGAAGAAAATAGATATTTCGTAAGCCTCTTGAGGGCAGAAATCAAGTTGTATTTACTTTGATAGATTCCTCAGTTTCTCATTCAATGTTTTACATAGTAGACATAGAATAATAATCTGAAAAAATTGTTAGTTGAGTATTTTAGAATTCTGTATGCTCAGCCCATACCTTTAATTCTTTAAACCAGATTAATACCTCTCATCGCCTGGTCTCACAGTATTTAACTATGCATTTCACTTGGACTTTTCTCAAAGTAATGATGCTTTATTGGTAGTATCTTTATTTCAGCAACTTGATACAGAGATTCTTTCAACAATTTGGCTTTTACATCTTTGACATGTTTTTGGAATTTGCCTGAAGGACAAGAATCCAAACTGGATTGGAGATATTTTGAGGATTGCTTGTAATCTTTGTTTTGGATGGTGTTTGTCCCTTACTATCATGTGTAGCTGGTAACTACATGAATGCATGAATTATGTGTGACTGGTGGTAATAAGGATGAATGAATGAAAAAGCCTTTATCCAGTGCTTGTGCCAGGCATTATATTGGAATGCTATTGACCTTGTGTCTTTTCCTCTACTTCTGGAAAGGTATCTATATCTCTTTCAGTCTCTTCTATCATTACTTCCCAATCAGGGCATTGCAAAATGTAGTGCTTAAGATGACTTCGGTGTGTTGTAGCATCCTGGGCTTCTTCATATTTCTTTGATTATTTCTGATGGAGTATGATAGGAAATAGAAGGTGAAGAATAGAATTGGTAGACAGAGAAACAGAGAAGAGGGAGAATGGGTAGTGTATATTGCAGCATAAATGAATTTATGTGTGTGCATACATATGTATATGTATATATTTACACACTTCAGAGAGACATAAGGAAGGAAGAATGCATTTCTAAAAGCTTGGAGGGACATCAATTGGGATACTTTGTATATGAACTTTTACAAATGGAAGCCTATTGCTACAGTATTGAGAAGTATTACTTTGATACTTCAATATTGTTAGAGTATATAAAAAGGTACATTGTCTTTGAAATTTTATTTATATAAAGCAAATACTACACCGTACACTATTTGCAAATAACAAAAAAATGTAGATGGGGTGGTGTTTGAGAGTTGTTTTACTGATTTAAAAAGCAGTGACAGCTGTGGGAATAAATATAGAATTCTGTTATTTTAAAAACAAATGTGCATTTAATAAATATTTATATTATTCTAAAATTTTATTGGTGTTTTGGGCTATTTTTCATTATTAGATACATCTACTTCAGGATCTATAGACTTGCTGGTTCTGTGGATGGAACATCTATTCTTAGTCTCAGTTGGTTTCCTAGTGATTTAGGCAAAGGCCATGGGTTGAATCTATCATTTTAGTGAAATGACAACTCATTGTTCCCCAAAGTTTTTATCCTCCTCTTCCTCCTCCTCCTTATCGTTACCAATATCTATAATAATTCAAGGAAATAGTGATAACTATGAAAGAAGAAAAATGGAAGTTTTCCCTTCTAGATAAAGCCCCCAAATTGTTCAGGCATAAAGTGTGACAGAGGCAGGTAGATGGCTCAGTGGCTAGAGCACTGGGCCTGGAGTGAGATCTGAGTTAAAATCCAGCCTGGGAAAGCCATTTAACATCTGTTTGTCTCAATCCACTGGATAAAGAAATGGAAAATCAGTCCATTATTTTTGCCAAGAAAACCCTATGGACAGCATTGGCATGCTATGGTTCATGGGGTCATGAATAGTTGGACATGATGAACAACTGAACAACAAAATATGATACTCTCGTTGTTGTTGTTTTTGTTTTGCGGGGCAATGAGGATTAAGTGACTTGCCTAGGGTCACACAGCTAGTAAGTGTAAAGTATCTCAGGCCGGGTTTGAACTCAGGTCCTTCTGATTCTAGGGATGGTGCTTTATCCACTGTGTCACCTAGCTGCGCCCCAAAATGTGATACTTTTAACTGAGGATAAATCCTAAAATACTAGGCAGATTCAAAATTACACAGATTCTAAAAATAGAGAAAGCTAGGTGACCTGGAGATAGGAAGACCTGAATTCACAACTGGCCTTAGACACTGATTTCGGGCAACTTACTTAACCTTGGTCTGTCTCAGTTTATTCACCTATACTAAGGTGAATAACACCCTCCTCTAAGGGTTGATGTAAGCATAAAATAATATTTGTAAAGTGCTTTGCCAAACTTTAAAACACTACATAAATACTACCTATTATTAAATTTTCAGTCAACTAGCATTTGTTAAGGACTCATGATGTGCCAGGTATTGTCACACTGGGAATTTATTAGTTTTTAGGGCATTTTGCTTTGGACTTCTATGTTTGACTTAAAAAATGTTTTTCAGTCAGTTCATCAGTACTATAAATGGGATACCTATTTGATTTTGAAATTAATTAAGATTCTTTGGTGTGAAAGGTAACAATCACAGGAATTGATATAATGCTTTAAAGTTTTCATAGTGTTTTACATACATTAGTCCATTTGAGTCTCTTAATAACCCTGCGACATAGCGACTGCAGCTATTAGTCTTCCCAGTTTATGGAGGAGGAAGGTGAGGTTGGCAGAGGCTGTGTGCCTGCCTCTCCTAGGATCATTCATTTTCAGAGTCAGCCTTTGAACCTTCGTCTTCCTGTCTTTAAGTCCAGACAGAAAAGTCCTAGACTGATGACAGAAAGGAGCACTTTGCCACACCACAGCTCACAAGTATAAACTGTTTCTGTGGTTAGTTGGAATAGTTTTCTCTGTGTGTATTTTGGACCCCTAAGAAAATCAAGCACATTATACGATGCATGTATTTAATTCTATAAACACCTCCAGTGAAGACCTATTCTAAGGCTTCATCATGGCATTGAGGGGAATCTGGGGTTCTAAAAGGTTCTACCAATTAATGGATTAAACAAACATTTATTTGTTGGTTTGTTTATCCATTCATTCATTTATTTAGGCGGGGCAATGAGGGTTAAGTGACTTGCCCAAGGTCACACAGCTAGTAAGTGTCAAGTGTCTGAGGCTGGGTTATAACTCAGTCCTCCTGAATCCAGGGCTGGTGCTTTATCTACTGTGCCACCTTGCTGTCCTAAACAAGCATTTATTAATTGCCTACTATGTTCCAGGCACATTTCTAGGAATTGAGCACACAAAGAACAAGGCAAAATAGTACATTTTAATGGGGGTAAATAGCACTCAACTTTTTCTGGTACTGGCAGGTTGAGATCCCAGAGGGTGGCTGTCTACTACCCTCAGGGGACTATAAAGTAACCCTTATTTTCCCCAGAGGGGATGAATAGAGGAGAGAAAAACTTTCCCCTCACTCTTCCTTGCTATACCCATATTCCCTCCCTGACCAATCTCATCACAGGGGCCTGGCTGGAGCTAGTGAATCCTAAGCCTAATACTAGCTTCCCACTGGATTTTACAATATAGACCCAGAGGTATTTCTGATCTTTTTTAGCTAATAAAAATTGTATGAAATGATCAAAGCACTTTATTCTTCTCAAATTCATTAAGGACTTGGTTTCACTTAGTTTACACCTTTAACTGATTGATTCAGTTGGGATGTCTGGGCCTTTTGTGATTACATTAACTGAGGAAGGAGATAGAAACTCTCCTTTATATGCATATATGTGCATATGACAGCATTGGTATGCTATGGTCCATGGGGTCATGAAGTATTAGGTATGATATAACAACAACAACAGCAACAATGGGATAGATACTCTTTCCTTTGACCTAGCCTTTCAGTAGAAAGGGACGTTGCATAAGGGCTGTTTCCCTTATATAGGTTTTGGGGAATACAGAACAGGGCAGGGTAGATGACATCATCAGATTAATGACAACATGATTGATTATAGAGATGAGGTTCAGGGAACACTATTGGAAGTTTGGTAATGAGGGTTAGCAGTGACAGCGCCCCATCCCCTCCCCCCTTTTCTCTAATGAGGCTAAGAAGTCCTCTTTGTTTGAGTCCAGGTGTGAGATAGTGGCTAAGACTTTTGGATAGCAAACTAGACATCTTTGAAGGATATCTGGGTAGAATAAAGAGATACGGTCAGACTCTCTTTTTACATACATTCTCAAAGGTCAGTTAAATTCCTTGAGCAGGAAAGTTGGATTTTTAAAAAATTAACATTTATATTTATAGTTATGAGTTCTAAATTCTACCCCTCCTTCTCTCCCTTCCCTTCCCCCTCCCCAAGGTGGCAAGCATTCAGATATAGGTTATACATGTACAATTATTTAGAACATTACCATATTAGTCATTTTTGTACAAGAAAAATTAAATAAACAATGAAAGAAATAAAGTAAAAAATAGCACGCTTCAGTCTGTGTTCAATTAATGTCAGTTCTTTCATTGGAGGTGGATATTATGCTTCATCGTTAGTCCTTTGGGATTGTCTTGGATCCTTGTATTCCTGAGACTAGTTGTCATTCACAGTTCTTCATTGAATAATATTGCTGTCACTGTGCACATTGTTCTCCTGGTTCTGCTCACTTCACTATATATCAGTTCATAGAAGTCTTTCCAGGGCTTTCTGATGTCATCCTGTTTGGCACAATAATATTCCTTTATAATCATATACCACAACTTATTTACCCATCCCTGAATTGATGGATATTTCTTTGTGGAAAGCTGCATTTTTAAACTTAGCCCATTACAGGCCATCTGAACTCTGAACTAAGTTCAGAGACAAAGAATCATGTCTTAAGCAGTTATGGGACAAAAGCAGTTACAGGACAAAATCAATTACTTGTAAATGGAATCAGTAAGGAAATGATGTAGAATCAGTCTTAATCTTCTCACATCCCTGGGTACATATTGGATAACTATGAAAAAAGAAAAAAAAAATTTTTTAGATTTCAGAGAGTTTATTATCTACAGTATGGTCTAGGATAACAATTATTTTCTTAATTCTATTACTGTCTTATGAGCCAATGCTTTAAATTTCTCTAGGCTTCAGTTTTCTTCATTTTAAGTTGGATAGGCAGTGCTTATATTTCTCTTAGAGGATTGCAAATTTAAATTATTGAAAACTTTTTGGGAACTTTGAAGAGGAAGTAATATGTTGGCCCAAATGTATTCATAAAGAAATGTCAGTAACAATAATATTGGTTATGGATCTTGGTTCAATGGAAACCTTCCTCATTTCTTCTAAATGATGCCTTAGAATTCTATTTTTATCATTGCCTTCATTGGTTAAAGAATATATTTCTTACCATATTAATTATAGCCAACTAAATCTAGTGAAGCTATAAACATCCCTTTGGAGACCCAGATCCTAAGAGACAATAGCTCCCTGTTGGGAGAAAAGCTAAGCTGTGAAGTGGATACATTGACTGACTATATTAGAAAACAATATGAGAGACTAAGCAAGAGTATTATCTATATTCCTCTTGTCTTTTCCTTTAAACACAGATTAGAGATATCATTGTAAATAGAAAACAGCATTTTAAAGGGATACAATATCTTTTATCTCTTTGATTAAATCCTGCAAAAAGAACAACTATTTGGAGTTTTGTAGCTTGGTTTTTTCATTTTAGTTATCATTCTAGCCAAACAGGCACTTTTCACACATTTCTTAACAATGCATTTAATTCTCACTGGAAGAGGTGACCTAAATAAAGAATAAAATCGTTACTTTAGATTGTAAATCTCAGCTCTGCCTCAACTATCTCTTCATCTCATTCTCATTTATCTCTTTTTCCTTTTGCTTTCAATTTTTCCCAACATCAGGGTCTTTCCCAATGAGTTCCATCTTCTCATTATGTAATCAAAGTAGTTAAGCTTCGGCTTCAGCATTGGACCTTCCAGAGGATAGACTGCATTAATTGATTTATGTATTGAATAATTTGATCTTTGTTCAAGGGACTTTTGAAAGTCTTCTCCAGATCCACAATTTGAAAGTGTCAATTTTGAGGTGCTCAGCTTCCCTTATAGTCCAACTCTCACAGCCCATTCATTGCTACTGGAAAAAAAACAAACCACACATAGCTTTGACTATATAGACCTTTGTCAGCAAGGTGATGTGTCTGCTTTTTAGTATGCTGTCCAGATTTGCCATAGCTTCCTTTCCAAAGAGCAAGTATTTTTAAATTTCATGGCTGCTTTCAACATCTGCAATGATCTTTGAGCCCAAGACTATAAAATCCAACACTGTTTTCATTTCTTCTCCCTCTATTTGTCAGGAAGTCATGGAACCAGTTGCCAAAATCTTAGTTTTTTTATGTTAAACTTCTAGCCAGCTTTTACAATATTCTCTTTTACCCTCATCAAAGTGAAGTTCCTCTTCGCTTTTTGCCATCAGAGTGGTATTGTCTATGTATCTGAGATTGTTGATATTTCTCCCAGCAACCCTAATTCTATTTTTTTATTAATCCAGCCTAACTTGTGCATGACATAATCTGAATATAAGTTATATAATTATAGTGACAATATATAACATTGTTGTACTCCCTTTTCAATCTTAAACTAATCAGTTGTTCCAAGTTTGGTTCTAACTGTTGCTTTGTTGCCCTGTATACAGTTTCCTCAGGAGACAAGTAAGATTATCTGGTACTCCCATCTTTTTGATAACTTGCCACATTTTGTTGTGATCCACACAATTAAAGGTTTTAGAGTACTCAAAGAAGCAGAGATAGATGTTTTCCTGGAACTCCCTTGCTTTCTCCATAATTCAGTGAATGTTGGCAATTTGGTCTCTAGTTCCTCTGCCTCTTCAAAAATCAGTCTGCTCTTCTGGTAGTTCTTGGTTCACATATTGCTGAAGCCCAGCTTGAAGAATCTTAAGTGTAATCTTGCTGGCATGTGAAATGAGTGTACTTTTTCACCAATTTGAACATTCCTTGTCCTTGCTTTTCTTTAGGATTGGGATATAAACTGAACTTTTCCAATCCAGTGGCCACTGTTGTGTTTTTCAAATTTGCTGGCATGTTTAGTGCAGCACTTTAACAGCATCTTTTAGGGTTTTAAATAGCTTAGCTGGACTTCCATCACCTCTCCTAGCCTCATTGTTAGCAATGCTTCCTAAGGCCCACTTGACTTCATTCTCTAGGATGTCTGACTCTAGATCAGTAATCACACTATTGTGGTTGTCAATGATGTTAATATCTTTCTTGTATAGTTCTTTTGTCTATTCTTACCACCTCTTCTTAATCTCTTCTGCTTCTATTAACTCCCTACCATTTTTTCCCTTCCCCCTTCACCAAAAATTGTTCTAGATGGACAGGCTTTGTTATTACTTCCTGTATTTCTCTGTGTTGCTACCTTCCATTTCATCAACCACTTCCTCCTTGTTGATCAGAATCAGATCCAGAATAGTAGTTACCCTTATAAATTTCTCTATCTTTGGCAAGATGAAATTAACAAGGAGGCAATTCAAGAACTTACCAGATAGTCTGGTTTTTAGCAGAGAAAGAAATCTCCAGCATTTGGCTTCATAATCAAAGACTCCAATCACAATTATTTCCCATTTTATTGTCATTTTTGTAATCTGTGTTAAGAATCTCTCATTATTTCATCCACCTGACAGGGCAGACAAAAGTTTAATTTCATAGTGATATGACATTTCTTCTACCCTTTCCCCCTTTATTTAACATCTTCCTTTGAACATATGTGTGGGTATGTCCTTTCTATCTGATTTTTTGAACAAAATATATACTCTTTCATTGCTGTAATCAAGTTATAAGCTCTATGCCTCTAGGTTACAATATTGCCTATGAAGTTATATTGACTTTCCACATTCTTTTATATTCACTCTGTGCCTTGTTGTTGACATCTGAGACTGAATATTCTTTCCACCTTCCCAGCTGAACAATAAAAAATCAGAAAATAAAATCCCACAACAAATATGCATATTCCATCAAAATAAATTCTCACATTGGCTATGTTCAAAAACATATGTGTCATCCTGCATTTTAAATCCATAGCTTCACTGGTAGAATTTAAGTGGCATGATTTATTTTAAGTCCTCTAAGAACAATGATGTCAAACTAAAATAGAAAGAGATCCCTTCTGGCCACATATTGACTTAGAAAACCATAAAATTAACCTTATCTTTGTTGTATTACATTTTTATTTATTTTGTTAAACATTTTCGAGTTACATTTTAATCTTGTTCAGTCACTCAGGAATTTTACTTGGGCAATAGACCCTGAATTTGACATCTCTGCTCTAGTCTTCTGATTTATCATTGTGTTGTAAGAGTTCTAAAGTCTTCCAAAGTTGTTTTTCTCAATAATATTGTTGTCATTTCTGCTCACTTAATTCTGTATCAATTCATAGAATTCTTCCAAGTTTCCTCTGAAACTACATTTTGTAGCTTCTTATGGCAAAATAATATTCCTTTATATCCATCCACACTAATGGTTTAGCCATTCCTCAATAAGAGGGTATCTTCTTAGTTTCCCTTTTGTGGCTACTACACAAAGAGTTGCTATCCATATTTTTGTAAATATGGGTCATTTTCCTCTTTAGTTTCTTTGGGGGTTATATAAACCTTATTTCCATAGGAAAATAGATTGACCATAGGGAAGGAAATACAGTACTGTTTGTAAGGGAACTGGAAAGAGAATTTGCATATCTAGTATGTGCTTGTGATATTAGTATGATTGCCATATCCAATGGCCTTTCCCCACTTGTGCTTATCCTTCTTGATCATTTCACATAATATCAACCACATACTTTCTTCTTCTGTATAGTCCAGTTTCTGTTGACCTTTGAGATACCACATGCTTTTAACTCTTTTCCTTTCCACTCTAATTTATATTCTTTTTCTGTTTGCTAGCTCATTATTTTCCTTCTAGTTTTTTTTTTTTTGGTCAGGACAATGAGGGTTAAGAGACTTGCCCAAGGTCACACAGCTAGTAAGTGTCAAGTGTCTGAGGTCCTCCTGAATCCAGGGCCAGTGCTTTATCCACTGTGCCACCTAGCTGCCCCTCCTTCTAGTCTTTTAAAGAGAACATTCTTTAAGTTCCTATTCATTGTCCTCTTTTCTTCTCTTTCTACACTCTCTTCCTTAATAATCTCATACCCACAACTTTAGCTATTATCACCCTGTGTAAGTCTCTAGACCTTACCTCTTTTCCAAGTTCTAGACCAATATCTTTAATTTCCATAGAGCATTTTTATCCGGGTGCCACACCAAAATTTCAAATTCAACATGCCTTGAACCAGTCTTAATGTCTTTTATCTCAAACTGGATCCTTTTTCTGACTTCACCATTTTTGATGTAGTATCACTACTCACTCAATTTCCCAAAATTCAAACTTTGTGCTTATCTTTGATCCTTTACTGTTTCTCACATTTCATATCCAGCTAGTTACCATGTTTTGTTCATAGGATAAGATAATCTCAGTGTTGCAAAGGACTTTAGAGGCCTTCTAGCTCAACTCATGAAATGATAATTGAAAGGGATAATTATAAAACCTAGAATAGGGTGGGGGAGAGAGATGGAATGCAAACAACTCTATATAAACAAGATATATACTAGGCAAATATGAGATAATCTCAAGAGGAAGGTGTCAGCATTAAGAAGGACCAGGAAGGGCTTCTTACAGGAGGTGGGATTTTAGCTGACATTTAAAAGAAACCAGGGAAGTCAGAAGGTGGAGATGAGAAGGGATGGTATTTCAGGCATGGGGGCAGTCAATGAAAATATACAGAGGAGAGAGAGAGTGTGTTGTGTATCTTCTCTCACCCAAGTTAATAATCATCTTTTAGTTGACAATGATAATGCAAATGATATTTTCTTTTTAGGCAGCCTGTGTATTGCACTAACATCCATAAAATAGCAAAAGAACCAGACATATGTCACTACTACATTGAATAGACCTTTTATGGAGGACCTGGGGAAAGACATAGATAAAAATCACAGAGGATACAAATGTGTGGATGAGTTGCTAATATGGAGAGGGGGGGTGGAGTGTATTGACAAAATACTAAATAATAATATACTAAATACTAAAGTATTTTATTGGAAAAAATAGCTACCAAATGTGGGGTTTTTTTGGGGGGGGACAGGGCAATGGGGGTTAAGTGACTTGCCCAGGGTCACACAGCTAGTAAGTGTCAAGTATCTGAGGCCAGATTTGAACTCAGGTACTCCTGAATCCAAGGCAGGTGCTTTATCCACTACACCACCTAGCTGCCCGCCCCACAAATGTGTTTTAAAGAAGCTTAGGGAGTTATCACAAAGTGATGCTTTCCTGTTGGTTGTAAGAGATGAGTGCTTTCTTCTCAGAACTTTAACTATGTACTTTAAAACTTAGGTAAATGTCCCTTTTTTCCTGAGGGATTTCCCTTCTTCCCCCACCCCAATAATAGCTTATCTCTTTCTGTGAGTCAGTCCATGTTCTTTAGGGAAACATCAGCAAATTCTTTGTAGTTACTGTGGTCTGATATCAACTCCATCACATGAATATGTTGACATTGCGATGTGGAAAACAAAATCATTACTAAATAGTCAGTGTCATAAAGTAGCTCACAATCACTATGGAGAGATAACATGCATATGAAGAAAAACGGCATCAGAAAACTCAAGGAGGGGGTGAATTGATGAAGGGGTGCTGGGGGTGGTCAGGAAAGGTTTCATGTTGGAGGTAGTATGAGTGGAGTTTTGAAAGAAAATAGGCATTATAAGAGGTGGAAGTGAGAAGAGAGGGCATTCTAACTATGGAGGATGGCCTGTGGAAAGACACAGACATGGGAGAATTGTGAGGACAAGTTTGGTTGGACCAGAGAGTGTGCAAACAAGAGTAATATCCAATAAAGTTGGAAAAGAAGGCTGAAGCCAGGTTTTGAATGGCTTTAAATGTCAAATAGAGGATTTGATTCTTGAGGTAATTTGAAATCACTAGAATTTATTTAATAGATGAGTCACATGGTCAGACCTGTGTTTAAGGAAAATCACTTTGAAACCTGTGTGTAGGATGGATTGGAGAAGGGAGAGATTTGAGATAGAGTCCAGGCTAGAGGCTCTTCCCTTACACTGAAAGGTCCCCCTATCCCCCTGCCTCTTTCTAATCATTGAATATTTCCACATCCTTTAAAGCTTATACCTCCTCCAGGAAACTTTTCTTCATCTCTCCTTTCAGTAATAACCATTCTCCCCTCTGATCTCACATAACATTTTGTACCTTCCTTATATATAACTTTACCAAATGCTATTTGAATGTAACACAGAGCTCAAGTCTATTAGCATAAGACTCTACAGGTGGAGAATGATTATTTGATGCTTCATGACTGTGTGAAGGGCAGAGATGGTGAGAGTTTGGCAAGGACAGAGTCTATTTCCTATGTGTGGCTTCCAGGTTCAAGAGAGGAGATACTCAGTTCCAGATTCACTTCAGATTTCTTTCACTTCAAAGAAAGGAAAAAGACTCCAGGAAGAAGCCAACATGTAAATAAAGGAGTGGCCAAGTCATGTGCCTGTCCCTAGGTTACCATGCTAGAGATTTTGGGAAAGATCTGGGACACTCTGTCTTTACTATGGTTGAGCTGAGATATCTTACTTCCAGTGGGGTAGCTTATTCACTCTGTGCATTGTCTGGTATATTAGAATTTCTAAACTTCTCTGATTTCTGTTTGCTCTTAGCTTGGACAAATGGGTTTATTTGCTATTTGCTATGTTTTTTTTTTTAACTGACATTTGTTAGGAAGAGAGTCAAATCTTCAGATATAAAGCTTAGAGCTCTCCTGCTCCATTAAAGTGATAGCAATCAGCAGTACAACTTGAACCTAAAAATATTATCTCTAGGCTAACAATATTTGGGGAGGGGGCAAATAAATATAATTCTAGCACAGTACATCTTCTCCGAGAAGAGCAGAATGGCCGGTCTTATGGCCCCAACCTTCTACTCCCTTTCTGGTAGGAATCAAAGTCTCTATTGGAGAGGGATAGTTGGAGGACATTCTAGAGATATCCATTAACACAATCCTGTGATTTCCATGGCAGAGCCAAGATGGCAGAGGAAAGGCAGTAAGTTCTTGCCACTCATGACATGATTGCTCCAAAAAAACCCTCTAAATAATGCCATAGAACAATTCCTGGAGCAGCAGAACACACAAAAGAACAGGCTGAGATAATTTCCCAGCCAAAGATGGCTTAGAAGGTTGGCAGGAGGGGGCTGCTGTGCTGGGGCGGAAGTGGAGCCTAATTCCACAGTCATGTTGACACAGATCCAGTCCCAGTAAGGCCAAGCCAGAGAAAGAGACCCCCAGAGTCTCTGAATCACCTGCAGCGCCAGTGTTGTCTGGAACTAAGCTCACATTCTGGTGAGAGGGCTGAGTGGTTGGCTGCGGGGAGATTACAGTGGTCTCTGTGGGTGTTGAGATGGAACTTGGGTGTTTCATCCCTGCTGGGAACCAGGAAGTAGGATTAAGTAGTGGTAGCCTAGGTGGGGGAGGGGCACAGGCTCATTGGAGTTAACAACTATGGCACACAAAGTTTTGCTGCCTGGTTAGTAAGCAAGTTGGCCTGGGGTTATCTACAGATTAGATAACAGGCCAGGTGAGTGAAGAATTTGCCCCTCCTTGAATCATACCACCTTAGAACCCCTGAAGTTTGGAACAGTACATCCTGGAAGCAGTACCCCATTTTAAGAAGGAGTTTTTTGTTTTGTTTTGTTTTGTTTGTTTGTTTTTTTGGTGGGAAAATGAGGGTTAAGTGACTTGCCCAGGGTCACACAGCTAGTAAGTATCAAGTGTCTGAAGTTAGATTTGAACTCAGGTTCTTCTGATTCCAGGGCCAGTGCTTTATCCAATGAGCCACCTAGCTGTCCCTCCCCCATCCCCCAAGAAGGAGTTAAAAGTCAAGTAAAAGACAGGTAAGATGAGCAGAGAAAGATGTGGATCATAGAAAGTTTCTTCAGTGACAAGGAAGATTGAGGTGTACCCTCAGAAGATGATAGCCACATCAGGGTTCCTATATCCAAAGCTTCCAAGAAAAATATGAATTGGTCTCAGGCCATAGAACCAAAATCCTGTGAGCTACATCTAGACAGATCCATATGGTCACATTTAACTTACAAAAAGTAACACACAAACACAACCTACATTAAAAAATGATGGTTCTCTATAAGTGCATCATGTCCAATGACTAAATTCTAAATTCCACGAGGGCAAGGTCTGTGATATGGAACCAAAGCTTTGTATTTACCTTAGCATATAGCATAATGCTCTACACATGATAGGTGATTAATAAAAATATCTTGATTTGAATTGAGTCTATAAACATGCATCTACATACACTAGGATTATAAACAAATGGCTTTTGAAGAAGTCCATCAATACATGGACATTTCCCCTCTTCATTAAAACATTTATTTCACATTGGTGTGTTTTGTGAAATTTTTGTACTTTAGCTGTCATTTGATTTACCTTATCATTCTATATTCTTCCTAGATCCTTGAAGATAAAAAAAATAAACAAGAGAGAGGAAAAAAAAATTTCAAGGTAGTCTAGTAAGACTGGGAAACATTTTCTTTATAACTAGCTGAAGATTGAGGAGAAAGAATGAAAGAACTTAGGTAAAAGTGATTTCTGTGACTTCTTAATTTGTTTGAAACATATAACACCATATACTGAGTAAGGAAAAACTATCTTGCAAAGAATGTTTAGTATAATGTGATTTTAAATAAAATCATTATTCCCTCAATTCTCATCTTTCTCTTCTTGGCAAACGTTGACCCAAATTCAAAGAATTGCTTAGAAGAATGAATTTAAATCCCAGAAGTAATATTTATTTAAAAAGACCCCTTCTAGAGATATCCATAGTTACATGATTAATTTTTATTGAAGTACAATAGTTTGCTGCATGTTCAGGTTGGATAGCCCCAAAATCGCACCTCTGTTGACTAAAATTAGCCCACATATTGTTACTCACTACTTGTTGGATTATTGCTATGCTTTGGGAATTGTGGATGCAGTCTGCCTCCTGACTCCCCTGTGACTAATCATGAAAAGATGAAGAAAAATAGTGTTAAAGGCTATAATGAGTCGAAGCTTCAATATAATTATAGTTCCATATGTCCTAAAGTAGCAGAAATTCTAATAGCCATGCTAGTAGTATTGCAACAAGAATGATAACAGAGATGATGAAAAAAACAATGATCAAGGGAAGAAGGGCTTTGAAGAGACTAGGATGGAAAAAGGAAATTATACTGGAAGGAAGGGAAATAATAATTCTGGTGTGTTAGTGGGATCAGGAGAAAAGCTAATTTATAATTTAAGTATTCATTTTCGTTCACTCTTGGCCATGCCAGGTGTCAGGTCTTTGTGTGGGAGCAGCAGAGTAGGGGAATTACTATGTCATGACCCAGTGGGTTTTTTGCTAAGGGTTCTGCTTCCAAAATTGTGGTTTAGTTTCCAAAGACTCGGTTCAAGATACAACACAATATGGTGGAAAGAAGCTTAGATCCAGAATCAGAGAACCTGAGTTCATTCTCACCTGTGGGACTTCTACTTGTGTGATCTGGTAGATCCCTTTACCTCATTCTCAGTTTCCATATCTGTAAAATGGAGGGGTTAGACTAGATAACCTTTGAGACTGATTACTTACAATTCTAAATCTGTGATCATTTTAGCTCTTAGTCCTATGTTCTTGTAATAGCATATTAAGCTTGACCTGATAAAAATGATTGGAAATATTTATTGAAGTACATTTTTATTTATATTAGTATATGATAATTTTATTATTTTTAAGGTATACTGTTTAAAGTAGTTACTCAAAATAAAATTGGCCTCCAGGCTTTGTCCTTGTTTTAGTTCATGATCTTTCAGGTGGCTCAGCTAGGTGCTAGAAGAAAGTATTAGGTGTTGAAGAAAGAATTTAGAGATCAAATTCACTCAGTATTCACAGACTACCATTCCCCATTCAAAATGCATGACACACATTCTGTGCCAAGAGCCAGACCATCAGGGTGGATCTCTCTCTTTACTTCCTGTAAATAGATAGTATATTTTAAAATGGCTTCCATTCTCCTTCTTGTCTTTAAAAGGGAAATTGTCACTTAGCAACTAGTCATTTTCTGCCTGGATGGTATGTAAAATAAAAAACTAGGCAAATCAGAAGCAAATAATTTGGGCCATTAAGAGCATAGATTATTCCTTAGAACAAATAAGATGACCCCACAATGAGTTGGAGCACTCCTTATCACAATGTCAACATATCCATGTGATAGGGATATCAGACCACAGCAATTACATGGTATCTACTGATTTTCCCTAAAGAACACATACTCACTCTTGGGAAGATATAAGCTGTTTTGGAAAAAAAAATCTCTCAGGAATAAAAAGGCACTTACTTAAGTACTGTGAGAAAATAATGGGGTTCTATGAGACCCAGAGAGCCTGGCCAGACCTTTCTTAAGGCCAGCCCAGAGTCAGGAGAATTTCAAAGGAAATGTGGTTGGACCTTGGACTGTGAATAGGGATTAAAACCATATCTACCCGAAGGCTTTTTCCCCTCAGAGGGCTCCGTACTCTGACATCAATAGGCACTGTTCCAAACCACCCTCAAATCCAATAAACCAATAGATTTGAATGATGCTAGCCAATTAGCTTTGAGCAATGTGTAAGGGTGGGCTCTCCTCTGGCCTGCAGGGAGCTTACACAGTCACATGCTCTCTTGGCCCTGGAACTTGGAGAGAGCAGGCAGACACAGCCCACTATGGCTCCTCACTATCTCTCCTTCTTAACTTTCTGAGCCATGTGCTCTCTTTATCCTGGGACACGGAAGGGGCAGCCATGCTGTCCACTCTCAGGTGCTCTTGGCTTTTGATGCTCAAGAAGGCAGGATGCAGATTTTTCTCTCTCTTCCCTCTATCCTAGGTATTTAGGGCTTCTGATCTTTCTGAGCAACGTGCTATTTACTAATATTTAATATGCTTTAATAAATGCTTAGTGCCCCAAACTGGTTCAGTGGCCTCTAATTTCTAAGTTTCTAATTTCTAAGTAGCTATATATTAGAAACCCAGATAAGTTTCCCTAAACCTGGGACAGTATATAGGGCAACCCCATAGTACATGGTTAGTGTCCTGACAAGAAATCACTTCCCTTTAATGACCCAAGGGGATAAAATTAAAATTAATACATTTTGAATTAAGTTTCTGATAGTTTATTATTGTGATATATTAAGCCTTTTAAGAACACCTTTTAAGAGGCATTTTCCCAAAGAGAAGATTTGAATATTTAAAGTTCTATGATCTTAATATGGCGGCTCTCTCCACCTTAGCAACCCATCCATGCCTTCTTATCCTATGTGATTCTCATTCAGAACTATCCACAGATCTGTCATAGAACTATGAAATATACTGAAGACCTTGATCTGGTAATTTTGATATTTTATGGCTAGAGAAAACAAATGCAGTACATGGGTCTATCTTTTATGGACACAGAGAAAACATAATTTGCATTATTATTTTGATTGTATCTAAATGAAGATTATTGATTTATGTGAGAAAAGATGGATTGCTTAGTGGTCCAATTCTTTAGGTTTCTAGGTTTTGTAGTCAATTTTTTCAGTGATCTTTTCATGTAACTTCACCTTCCTTGGCCTTACACTGCCCACCTGTAAAATAGGTATAATAATTATTTACTTGAGCTGCTTCCCTAGGGGATTCTCAATATATATGTGGATGTAGCATGTGGAGTTCTTTACTTGAAAAGTGCAATGTATTACTATGATTTCTACAAAAAGTTTTATAAAACTTTTATAAAATAGCCTTTCTTCCTGAAAAAAACTTCCAATGTTCAACTTGAGCTAATTTTTTAATGTGTCTTGAACCTGGGAGGAGCCATGGTACAGTGGAAATGGACAGAATTTGGATTCAGAGGATTTACATTGAATGTTGATTCTACAGCTTAGTACCTCTGTGACCTTGGTCAAGTCACTTCAGTTGGTCTGGCTTCAGTTTCCTCATCTGTAAAATGAGGGGATTGGATTAGATGACCTTTAAGGTTCTTTCAAACTCTTAAGTTTATGATCCTATACTCTCTCTCTCTCTCTCTCTCTTTTTTTTTTTGGTGAGTCAATTGGGGTTAAGTGACTTGCCCAAGGTCACACAACTAGTAAGTGTTAAGTGTCTGAGTCCGGATTTGAACTCAGGTACTCCTGACTCCAGGGCCAGTGCTCTATCCACTGCGCCACGTAACTGCCCCCCCTCTCCATGCTCTCTTGATTAGGATATAAAATACCACTGTTAGGCAAAGGAGTTCAGGAATTCGATGTATGGAGTTGTGACATAGATTTGGAAGAAAACACAACATAATTGAATCTAGCTCCTACCAGGATGTAGAAGGAATTTAAATGAGCTTACTCAGTTCTTTTGATTAATGCTTAAAAAAAAAGGGGTAAGCATATGTGATGAGGGAAACTACACAGGTTCCTTTGGTAAATTTCCCCTGGGTTTCTCTTATTTGATTTTCAAAAATGTTCTTTGTCATTTAACTTAAGCCATCCTTGCTGTACTTTAAGTCCACTATTATTAGTCTTGCCTGTAGTGACCAAAGAAAACAAGTGACCAATCTTCCCTCTCCTGGAACAATTTTGTCTTTATTTTATTGGAATTAAACAGAAAGAAAGTTTGCTTATTTTACAAAAACCCAAACAACTGTCACTCCTACTCCCATAATCAAATAGTTGAATAGTATGAAATATTAAGTCAATGTTTCCCAGTGTACACTCCACAGAGTAAGTCAAATAGTTTTCAGTCAAGTCTCTTTAATAACATTTGCCTCACTGATGCAAGAGTGTGAATGGGGTACTACTTAGTGACCTGAAAGATGTCAGTGATTATTAATATTTCCAGAGAGTAGATGATAATCTAGGATTCTAGTTCTCTGAACTATATCACCTCATTTGTTTGTTGAAGTTCTATAGAAAGGTAGCAAAGGATTCTAAGAATAAGACATGGTCCCCAATATGAAAGATTTAGAGAAATTTGGGAAGACTTGTATAAACTGATACAGAATTAACAGAAATGAGAACAATGTAGATAATGGCCAAAGTAATTTAGAGGAAAGTAGCTTTGAAGAATTTCAAAATGTCCATCAGTTCATTGGCCAATCATGACTTCAGAGGACTAAAAGTGAAACAGATCTCCTACCTCTGTGTAGAGAGGTAGTACTCTGTAGGAAAGGGATGAGGCATACAATGTCATTACATAACCATTGTGCTTATTTGCTTTGCTTAACTATCCAAGGGTAGGCTCTATTAAGGAGAAGAGAATTCAAAAGTGACAGAAATGGTTTTTTTAAAAAAGAAATACCAATAAAACAGTAAATAAAACAGACAGGGAACCCCATGACCTGACTAAACATGGAACAGGGCAGGAGAAGTGTCAGGCAAGAGTTGATGATAGCTCTTGAGTATAGGATATCTTCTCTATGAAATTAGTAATGAAGGGGAGGCAAGATAAAATGTAATAACTTAAAAGGATTATTAGGGTCAAAGGAAGGTTTTTAAGGATAGAGTATTTGTAGTCAAGCAAGGAAGGAGTTAGTCAATAGGGAGGAATTAAAGATGAAGGAGGAAATGGTTGAGTTCTTGAAGAAGAAAGATGAGATTGAGGGTTTACCACTTAATTGATTATGTATTTCTTAAGTGCCTACTATATTCCAGGCACTGTCCTAGGTGCAGGGAATACAAAGACAAAAATTAAATAATCCTTGCCCTCAGAGAGTTTACAGTCTATCAGAAGAGACAAAATGTGTATATATTTTATACATATGGATTATTAAATATATGCCCCCCCAAAACACACCATAATTATTGGCATGGGGGAGAGAAGGTACTAGAACCTGGGAGAATCAGAAAAAACTTAATGTAGAAAGTGGTGCTTGAACTGAGCTTTGCAGGAAACTAGGGAGTGGATGGGTTAGAAGTAAGGAAAGAGTACATTTCAGGCATAGGGGACAGCTTGTATAAAGGCACAGAAATGGGAGAAACGGGGTATCTCAGAAGATGTTTAAAATGGTAGTAAGATTTTTGGGATGCTATAGAATGCCATGAGTGAGAAATAGCAGGAAGAGAAGGTGCTAGCCTTAGCACTAAATAGCCTTACCAAAAAGGACCATCTTATCTTTCCAGGTTAGAACAAGAGAGAAGACAAATCAAAATAGAGATGGGTTGCACAGTGTGGAGGAAGATGAGAGAAGTTGCAAATATATGGCTGCAACAGTCCTAGTGAAGTAGAGTTTGATGTCAACTGCTAAGGAGAGGAAAGGTAAGAACTCAATATTTTGTCATTCCTCCGCCCGCTTTACTCCCAGCCCAGAACTCAACACTTAATGCTTGGGGCAGAGGTTGGGGGGAACCTACCATTCTATGCTGGAGGAAATGAAAAATTCTGGTGGGGCTCTCAATTGTCTTGAATCTGGGGGAAGAGTTGAAACATGTTTCCTTGAAAAAGTAATTGTTTAAGCTCATGTATCTATACCTTAATGTCCAAACTTTCTACTTACTAAATAGTTAACTTCCTTATCAATGTTTAATTCTTGGGTAGGTTTGAACCTGATTAGGCTAGCTCTCCTCTTCAAAGTAATAAGAGCTGGAAGGTAACCTAGAGAACATTTCATCCCACCTCATTTTACAGATGAGGAAATAGTACAGTGTTTGATGATAAGCGAAGGCCTTGGTATCTTTGTGTTGGCTCACATGTTTATCTCTTTGAAGTATGTTGGGTGAAAGTGACATCACAGGGACATTTGCTTGCAGTTTCAACTCCACCTCCTTTTGCCAGTGCCAAAATATTTGATGATCTTAGCCATTTAAAATTTGTTTTGGAGAAAAATATGCAACCTAAAAAATTCTAACCTTTGTCTACTTGGCTCTGTGTATTGTTCGGTTTTATAGCACAAAGGGACTTTTAAGAATGTAATTAGATCTGTAGGATCACAGGGTTGTCTTGAAGAAATCATTTTGTAAACTGTATAGTACTAAATAAATGTGCTCTATGATCTCAATAATATCAATATGAGGTCATTATCATACTGAACATTTACATGGTGCTTTACAGTTTCGGAATGATTTTTCACATACATTGGAATGGATTTTCTTGAAGTTAGAAAAAAAGATTGTCTCCTTCTTGTTTTGTTTTGTTCAAAAATCATGTGAAAAAACCCCATTCATTGAGTTTCATAGAATCATAGAGTCCCAGACTTGGAAAGGACCTTTGGAAGTTATCTGGTCTAATCTATAATGGAATGAAAATATCCACTATATCATACTTGAGAAGAAGTGATTCAGGCTTACCTTAAAGACCACTAACTCTAGAGACAGTCCATCTCACCTTCATTTAGCTCTTATTAATAAGATATTTCTCTTTACCTCAAGACTAGATTTGGCTTTATTGGAACATAAATCTGCTGCTTCCACTTTTTGCCTTCTGGAGTTAAATAGAATGGTCTGATCATTCTTACACCTGGCAGCCCTTCAAATACTTGAACATAGTTATTATGTCTTCCCTAAGCTTTATCTTCTCCAGGTCAAATATATCAAGTTTTTCCAGTTGGTTCTTAGGTGCCATGATCTTGAGGTCCCTTACCATTTTGGTTGCCTTTCAATGAACATCCCCTGGTTTATCAATATCCTTATTAAAATTAATTCTAAAAAATTAATATCATTCTTAAAAAATATGTGGGGCAAATCTCTGGTCATTCTGTTATATAACTTGCCACTGGACCCAGATGGCTCTGGAGGAGACAGTGAGGTTAGTAACCTTGTACAGCCCTCCCTCACTTAAATCCAATTCACTGCAAGTAATGACAACACCCTGATGTCACACTCCTCTTTAAGAATGAAGAACAAACAAGAACAACAATAAACCATGCTGCTCAAAAGTGAACACAGTACTCCAGATGAAGTATGAATAGAGCAGGGAACAGTGGAATAGTTACTTCCCTAATTCCAAACGCTATGTTTTTCTTCATGTAGCCTAGCACTGCTTTGGAAATTCATTTCCTACTATAGTTTCAGGCTTTTTTTTTTTTTTTTTTTTTTAGTGAGGCAATTGGGGTTAAGTGACTTGCCCAGGGTCACACAGCTAGTAAGTGTTAAGTGTCTGAGGCCGGATTTGAACTCAGGTACTCCTGAATCCAGGGCCGGTGCTCTATCCACTGTGCCATCTAGCTGCCCCTTCAGGCTTTTTTTGTCATGGACATTGTCTACCAGATGATATTTGGCCTTGTGTTTTTTCTACTTTTTTCCCTGTAGAGCCCAATGACAGTATTGGATGATCCAGGAAGAAAGAATTTGGGTCTTTTCTAGGAAATAATATATTATATGTGCCACAGAGAGAAAATACCCTGGGCCACCATCTCAGTCTATTGAACCTGATTCTTTCTTTTAAAAACAAATTAACAAAATTTTGCTGATGCCATTTTTTTTTTTTGGTGGGACAATGAGTGTTAAGTGATTTGCTCAGGATCATATGGCTAGTAAGTGTCAAGTGTCTGAGGCCATATTTGAACTCAGGTCCTCCTGAATCCAGCTATCTCGATGCCATTTGTTTTGACATTACAGTCATTTCTGGATCTATACCTCCTTTCCCCAACCCTGGTGAATTATTACTTTTATTTTTTTTTAACAATTAAAGAGTTAAATAAAAACAACTAACATAGTATTATATCTGTCAGTATATATGAAACTCCACATGCATTGTTTTTTACCTCTCTGTGAAAAGGAGGGAGCTACATTTTTGTCAACTTTTCTTGTGGGCTGATTGGTCATTAAGATATGGGTCTTCATCCATACCTAAGGAGGAGAGAGATTCAAAAGGCTCCTTTTTTTTTTTTTTTGGTGAGACAATTGGGGTTAAGTGACTTGTCCAGGGTCACACAGCTAGTACGTGTCACATGTCTGGGGCCAGATTTGAACTCAGGTCCTCCTGACTCTAGGGCCAGTGCTCTATCTACTTCACCACCTAGCTGCCCCCCAAAGGCTCCTTCTGAAGATAGGGGAGTGGGCTGACCTTGATCTTCAAGCTCATCCCTCTCATCTTTTAACTTGTTCAAGCAAGAAGCAGGAGGAACAACAAGAGCTCTGGGGAATCATGAGCCAGGGTGGTGTGGATCTACATGCATAGACCATGTCTGTACCAGAACGCATGATGTTAAAATTTTCTTGGTCTAAAGAATGATGCCAGGTAACCTGTATTCTTCCTTCCCCTTTTCCTAACTTTATAGAGAAGTGCACTTTCTTTGGACCCCACACTTCTTTTGGGGCTTGGGAGGAATTTATTTTTTTTAAAGTTTATTGTGTTTCTTAAGTTGGCAAATATGATAATTCAACAGAATTGCTAAATTGTGGGCACTGTTACTTGAATGTAGGACTGAGAGAGGCAATTGGGGAAGGAACAGAAGGCAAGAGGAATGAATGTATCTATTAGAATCCAGTTTCTGACTGGAGACTTACTGAAAGGAAAAAGTTATTGATTTATTTTCAACAGTTTCCCAGGGTAGAGAACCTACATTTGGCTTGGGGAGGTGGAGTCTGGACATCAAAACATATGAGTAACTGTGAAAAGCTAGTTGACTGGCAGGGAGTCAGGCATCCACCATTATTCTCTCTTGGCCACATGACCAGATTGAAAGGAAACATTTCCTTAAAAGTGGAAGCCAGAGAATGAGAAGATAGAAAATTATGTTCCAAGGAGGGAATGAGTCTCAGGACAGTCCTGCTCACAAAAAGTTGGGGAGAATAAACTGATTAACATCTCTACTTACCAACCCAGCAAGAAGGACTGGAATTATAATTATATAGAGTTTGGTTTAATTTATATCCTTTTTGTTTTTATTATTGAAATAATTTCCCCCCCCTTAGTTTGGCTCACTTCACTCTGCTTGGTTCATGGCCTTCCCATGTTTCTCTGGGTGTTTCTTGTAGCACAGAGCCTGATCCTTGAAGTGTTCACAAGAACAGAGAAGTGTGTACAGTATTGAACAAGGTGGGGGCTCTCAGTAGTATGGGGAAATCTGAAAGTTAATCAGGTTTGTCTTGAACAACAAAAACTATGTCATTTTCAAAAGTTTTCATAATCTTTTAAGAAAAAAGTTGCTTATATCTGAAAGCCAAAATTAAGGTGATTCATTTTCATTGTGTTGGAAGATTTGATGGATTTTTCTTTATTTCAGCTATTAAACTCTACTCTCCTTGTCTTCACATGTTTGGCCTCAGAGGAGGCCTTTACATAAATTGAGATTCCTATGATGATTCTCCTCCCTAGAAGGAAGGAAACAAATACTGTTTATGGCAATGGAAACAAAATAAAACAAAACAATGGGAAGCGCTTTGTTCAGGGATGGGATTTGCATAGGTTACAGAACCATATAGTAGCTTTCTTGAAGGGTATTCAAATACTCATGGAAAATGTTAATGCCATTTATTTGCCTAGTGAATATATATGCAATCTATATGGTTGTGTAATCTCTAATCAAGTGATTTATTTTAGCAGTATTGCTATATAAACTCATCCTCACTTGAAAGTAACCAAGTCACTATTGAGAATGAAGCTGGGATAATACTTGACTAGAGAGATTGAACACTAATTTAGGAAGGGAATTAATTGTATTATTGGACATTGGAGCTAAGGTGTTCAGATAGATCTTCCTTAGAAAAATAATATCATATCTACACAGTGCTTCACAAAATACTTTCATATACATAATCTGAATTTTGTTGTTTTCAGTTTCAGTCATATGGGACTCTTTGTGACCCCATTTTAGTTTTTGAGTTTTGGGGTGTTTTTTTGGCAAAGATACTGGAGTGGTTTGCCATTTACTTCCCAGGGTCACACAGGTAGTAAGTGTCTGAGGCTGGATTTGAACTCAGGAAGTTGAGTCTTCCTGATTCCAGAACTAGTGTCCTATCCATTCCACCACCTAGCTGCCTTACATTATATGAAATCTTTCAACCTTTCTGAAATGCTACCCAAATTCCCACTAGCACGTGCTGGCAAGCCAGCTCCTCAGCAGTTGGTTAACTACTCTCAGGATCTAGTTATAAACTTGTTGGGCTGTATTTCTAATGCTTTTGTTCCTGAGCCTCCCCTCGCCACCCCAGCCTTCATGCTTCTCATTAAGTAGTAGACCTGATTAGCTTTGAGCAGAGGTATTTACTAAGATGGCATAGTAAGAACAGTTGCTATAAAACATTGTCCTTAAAATCCTGGGTGTACTTTCCTACAAAAATAGTGTATCCATGAGAAGAGTAGACTAAAACTCAAAGTATTCTGGTGGTGGGATGCTCACGTAGGGAACATATGTGGCAAAGGAGAGAATCACATCTCCCAGTGCATGAAGTCCTTACTTTCTCCCTTAGTAGAATTCTCATTCAGTTCCTATTGAATAGAGTTCAGAGCCAGGCAAGTCAGATGGGCCCCACTTCCTTCTTGAGCCCATAGTTAGCATCTCTGACTACTAGGAGATGTCATGTTTCTTGAAACTTCCTCCCTCCTAAGTTCACTGTGTTTCTACATCCATCTATCCTTGATGTTTGTTCTTTATTCCTTGTTGGATGCACTCACTGTCTACTACTCCAGTCTCTCTAGTGACATGATCAATAGGAGAGGTGGGGAAGAGTATAACATTCCCTCTAGGCTCTCTCCTCCTACTTTTCTGCCTTTTGGTGCAGGTACAATGATGTGGTCTGCCTCCATAAATCCTGAATTAATACAATCCCAAACCTGGGATTATCAACTAATGGACCATTGCTGTCTGCTCCCAGATTGGCTTGCTGTTTTTATTTATAGCCTCAGGAGTCACGACTGGTTTTTTCAACTACTAACAAAATATTTCCTATATAATGTTAGTTACCCAAACCTATGATCCTCTCAAATTGACTAATGACTTATTCACACTTAAGGTGAGGTTATAGGAATGTTTCTTAACCTCTAGTTTATGTTTTATAGTTTACATTCTAGGCCTCTTGATTGATTGAACTGAGGTGTTTAAACCAGTTGAGTTTAATAGATTGGGAGGGAGTAAAATATGTGTCTGTAAGGTCTTCTATTCTCCAACAGACACCTCAAATGATTTTATATATTTATATATCTCTATCTTCATGTTGCTATCTATATCCCTATCTACATTTATATCTATATCTACCTCCTCAAATAATTATATATATACACATATAGGTATATTTTGGTATCTAAAAGTATATATACTGTTTTCCTTTCAAAGATACCTCCTTTTAGGAATGTAGATTATATTCAGGGATTATTTTTTGTTGGCCTTGTGGTTTCATTTGTAGATGGAATTCTGGGTAAAGAAATTCTTTCTTCCTGATCAATTTAATAAATTCCTACAGGCAACCTAATGAGATTATAGAGAATAAGCTTTTTTTGGGGGGGGGGAGATATTGGAGGCTCATCTGCCTTCTTATGGAGAACAGGTATATTCACTGTCACTTTGGCAATAGAACACAGAGATTCAAAGATGAATAGATGCATAGGACTAAAGAGAACAGAATCTGTTCAGAGGAGCCAACAGGATCTGTGATCTATAAAATCAATCAACCAGTAAACATTTATTAGGTGCATCCTACATGCCAGGTACTATGTTAATTGCTTCCAATACAAATACAAAAATGAAACAATCCTTGCTTTAAGAACCTTCTCTTCTTTTGGAGGAGACAACATATGGTGTATTAGGAAAAGCACAGGTTCTAGAGTTAAAAGACCTAGGTTCAAATCCGGGTTCTGGCACTTCATACTTCTGTGACCTTAAGCAAGTCACTTAATATTGTTGCACTTTACTTCCCCTTCTTTAAAATAAAGGGGATAAATCAGCTGGCCCCCAATCCCCATCTGGTTTTAATTTAACTGTCCTATTATACAAGTTACAAATCAAGGTATAGTAAAAATCATGTATATTTATCACTGCATAATGTTTAATAAAGCTGAAGTAAGGATTACAGAAACAAAAATGCTGTGAAAAGGAGGGCTAGTATTCCTAATGCTGTAATCCTAATATATGGGAATGGGGATTAAAGAAATTTCATCCCAGATAGATAAGGCTACAGAGTCTCAAAGAGGATAAATCAGTCTCAGCTTCCATACTGTTTTCCATCTCTATAATTTTCTATAGCATAGTACCAGAGACAGCCTTATTCTAACACGTGGTACTATTTGAGGAACATCAGAAGGGGCTAATTCTTGCTAAGTGCCTGAGATCCTACCATCAACAATTTATCTTCTTGTGTTAATCATTGCCATTTCTAGCTCTTAGCATTATAGATTTAGAGCTGGAACAGACCTTAGAGGCCACTGAGTGAAACTCCTGCCTTTTAAAAAATGAGATAATCAAGGCACAGAGAGATAATACACATAGCTTGCATTATAGAGCTTTGAGGTTTGCAATATGGCTTACATATGTTATCTAATTTATCTTCACAATAACTCTAGGAGGCAGGTGCCATTATTACCTCTACTCTACTGATGAAGAAACTGAGGCTGAATCGGTCAAAGTCAAAGTTAGCATTTTTTTAAAAAGTGCTTACTATGTGCCAGACCATGTACTAAGTGCTGGGGATACAAAGAAAGGCAAAAGATAGTCCCTGCCCTCAAGTAGCTTACAGTCTAATAGGGGAAACAACACATAAAAAGAAGCTGAAAAGTGGGGTGAGAGAATTAGAGAGGGGAGAGAGGGGAAGGGGAGAAGAGAGGGCAGAATAAAGTCATGTCACCAGGGTAGCAAATGATCTGAGGAGGTGTGAGTTTCTGAGTTGATTTCATCTTGCAGAATGATTAGTTTCTGGAGATGATGAAGTCCAGGAGAGTAACCAGGTGGGAAGTGATGAGGGGAATTCCCTGGGTACCAAAAGTTAAGTGACTCACTCAGGGTAATGCAGCAAGCAAATGCCTGAGGTTGAATTAGAACTTAGGTCTTCTGATATTAGGTCAAATGCTTTATCCACTAACACCAACTAGGTTGTCTCTTACTTTTCAACACCTGTCCCTATACTAGCTTAAGGTAGCAGAGATCTACCTTGCCTTGAGGAACACTGATGATCTGAAAATACATGCTTTTCCCCCCATCTCTTATAGCCCAGGGTTATGCCTGTATTCCCTGCTCATCACCCCAACCTTGACCCTAGTGATTCTGGAGACTGAGTTCCATCCTGGGAGACTGATCCCAAAAGGTCAGGTTCTCCATTTAGTTTGTTATGCCCCTACCTGAACTTCAGGAAAATTCCCAAGATAGAGCTAGCTTAGATATGGCTCATTTCTAGCTTTACCAGAAAATGGACAGCAAGGATTCCACTCCTTCACAGGTATTCAAGGAACAATATGGGCCTTTGGTATGAGACACCCACCATGGAAAAGTCATGAGACTTCAAGGAGTCATAGGTACCCATAAAAAATACAGGGATGTAAACCCTTCAACAGCTCTTTAGATTTCACTAAATGTAAAGTGGGACTGCTGAAACAATGCTCCTTGTTCCCCTTAGACCTGTACCATAAGAGCAAATCACAGCAATATGTGGAGAATGGGCAAGGTCCAGAACTCCTGGCACCCGATGGCATGACCCTAGGCCTTCAGTTGCAAGGCAACCCTGAGATGAGGATTCTATTCCTTCTACACACAGCATGCCATCATGGAAATCTACTTCCTAACTCAGCACCTCCCAAGCTCCTCAGAAGCTGCAGAATCTGAAAAGTCTCAAACTCAGGATTACCCATGAGGCAAACCCTAAGATTGGAAATGTCCATTGTCAGAATTCCTAGTCTCTATGTGCATTACTATGATCTAAATGCAGAAAAAAACCCCTACAAGGCAGAAGACACCTGGAATTAAGAGGCCCAGGAACTTCTCTTCATTCTCCTTGTGCTTCTTTTGAAAGTTTCCATTTTCTGTTCTTTGTGTGGGAAAGAGAAGGGAATTGGTAGGAGATCCTAGATGTCCAAGAGAGGGGAATCTAGGGAAAAGAAAAGGGAAAACAGGAGTGAGATGGTTTGAAAGTTCTTTCTTATAAATGATGATGATGATGGGGGTGAGGATATAGTGCTTTGAGGTTTGCCAAGTGGCAAATATTTATAAAGAAATATTTCTCAATCAGTCCTTATGACAACCTTGTGTGGTAGATGTGATTATTATATACCTTTTACAGATGAACTGAGAATGACAAAGATTAAATGACTTGGAGGCAGAAAGCTGGGAAACAATTTTTATGGCCAGTACTTCTGATAAAAGCCTCATTTCTAAAATATATCAGGAACTAAATCAAATTTATAAGAATTCAAGTCATTCCCCAATTGAGAAATGGTCAAAGGATATGAACAAGCAGTTTTCTGATGAAGAAAGAAATCAAAGCTATCTATTGCCATATGAAAAAATGCTCTAAATCACTATTGATTAGAGAGATGCAAATTAAAACAACTCCAAGGTACCACCTGACACCTATCAGATTGGCTAATATGACAAAGAAGGAAAATAATAAATGTTGGAGAAGCTGTGGAAAATTGAAACACTAATGCATTGTTGGTGAAGCTGTGAACTGATCCAACCATTCTGGAGAGCAATTTGGAATTATGCCCAAAGGGCTATAAAGCTGTGCATATCCTTTGACCCAGAAATACCACTTTTGGGTCTTTTTCCCAAAGAGATCATAAAAAAGGGAAAAGGACCCACATGTACAAAAATATTTATAGCTGCCCTTTTTGTGGTGGCAAGGAATTGGAAATTGAAGGGCGGCCCATCAAGTGGGGAATAGCTGAACAAGGTGTGGTATATAAATGTAATGGAATTCTATTGTGCTTTAAGAAACTATGAGCAGGAGGAGTTCAGAGAAACCTGGAAGGATTTGCATGAACTGATGATGAGTGAGATGAGCAGAACCAGAAGAACATTATACACAGTATCATCAACATTATGTGTTGATTAACTGTGATAGACTAGATTCTTCTCACCAATCCAATGGTACAAGAAAGTTCCAAAGGACTCATGATGGAAAAGGCTCTCCAGATCCAGAAAGAAAAAAAAGAACTGTGGAATATGGATACTGATTGAACCATACTATTTCTTTTGTTTTTGGTGCTGTTGTTTTTCTTTTTTGAGGTTTTTCCCCTTTGCTCTGATTCTTCTCTTATAACATGACTAATGCAGAAATATGTTTAATGTTATTATATATATATGTATATATGTGTATATGTGTGTATATATATATATATATATGTGTATATATATATATATATATATATATATATATATATATATATATATATATATATATATAAAACCTATATCAGATTACCTGCTGTCTAGGGGAGGGAGAAAAATTTGAAAGTGGAAATCTTATAAAAACAAATGTTGAAAACTATCTCTATATGTAACTGGAAAATAATAAAATACTTTTATTTTTAAAAAAAGATTAAATGACTTGTCCAGGGTCACACAGATAGTGTGAACTGAGAGAGAATTTGAACTCAGGTCTTCCTTACTTCAGGTCAAGCATTCCATCCACTGTGTCATCGAGCTGCCTTTATTTTTGGAGTCTGTCTAGCATTCTAGGATTTGTCATCAATTATAAATATCATAATCTGTACCTAGACCCACCTTTGGAATATTAACTTGAAGTTATCCACTGAACTGCCTAGATCCTCTAATGAATACATCTCTCCTGGGGTAGCCCCAGTCCAAGTTTGCTGTTGGCATAGGGTGTATTGACTTTCAGGGGAGGTGTCCTTCTAACAATGATAGTCTAATCAATTGGGTGGGTGGGGACTCAGCACATTGTACAGAGGCTCCTCTAATCACCTCTAATACATGTGTATCACTCACTCTTTGGTAGATACTTATTATATATACATATATATGTGTATATATATATATATATTGCCTACTATTGGCAACTATTTTTTTACACATATGTTTTGTGTTCTCAACTAGGCTATAAACTCTGAGGGCAGGAATTATCCTTTCTGTTTTTCTGTATCTCCTACAGCATCTAGAATAATGTTTTGTACACAGTAGGCACTCAATCAGCAATTGTTGGTTGGTGGACAACTAAGATGTCAGCTTTGTACTTATCTTGTAGTGTTAATATATCATAGAATTATACTTTCTAAATTAGGACATTTGTTCAATACAGTTCTTACATATTTGGAAATTTCAATGACAATCATTTTATATGTATATGGCCCATTTCCTCTGAAATGTTCATTCATTCATTTATCTGTGCCGCCCTCTGAGCAATGTGCAGATTAGGCGTAGTTAGAGGAAGAGAAGTGTAAAAGAAAAGATATCTACAGAGTTTGGGAAAGTGACTCCCTCTCCCACCTTGGCTTACCTTGTTAAAAGATCCAAAGGAGGCCTTTTCAAATATAGCTTTATTCAGAAAAAGAAAAGGGTCTAGTTTTTTTTTATCTATAGTACAAAAATATAAGCTAGATGGAAGGGGCCACCCCTGTATCAGTGTGAAACACTTAAAACACAGAGTGAGGGGAAGGCTAAGGCTTTGTCTCGAATTCCCTGTGTATGTTTTGTTTGTCACAGCCTAAATGTAAGCCCTCTTGTTCATTTGGTTATTCTGGCCCTAAGATGTCCAAGAATATACTCCACCTTCCTGATAACTTTGGTTGTGGTGGCCACCCACCCAAGGAAGAAATATGGTCCAGTGGCTAAAACAAATGCCCACTTTAGCACTGAAGTTCCTAGATCACTGAAGCCAAGTCATTTCCCCATTTCCCTTCATATGTAATAGAGGGATGGTAAACCTCACCCTTGCCCATCCCACAGGGCCATTGGAATTGTAAATGAGTGAGTTTTTAAAAGATTTTTTGAGTTAATGGATGGGAGATGAGTTACACAGTACTTGTCCTCACCAGTCCAAAGAAACAGGCACCCTTCCTGTGACTAGTTTTGCCATCCACACCACCCATGGGAGGTTCAGCAGCTTTGGCAGTGCTGACTTGTTTACTGTGGAATAAGAACCAAATCCTGGGTTAACCAAGTTGCGTCTACGTGTTGACTCACTTCCTTACCTTCCTTCCCGCTGCTAGGGCAACAGGGCGAGACGCCAGAGAACTTAGTCTGCCTCGCCAAAGACAGGATGGATGACTTTTCTTAGAGTCTAGGACAGAGGACTCAATGTTTGTTCTATCACTCTTGTTGCCATGATTTTAGATCAAGCTCTCTTGTTTGAACTATTGTAATAATTTCCTAACATATCCCTTCCTCCTGAATCTCTCTAAAACCCTTTCTTCAGACATGCTGCCAAAATAGTCCTGCTTGGGGAGAAAGCTTGGTTGAGTGAAAAAAAGTGTTAATGTTGGGGCCAGATCTGGGTTCACAGAAAGACAGAATTTGAGAGTTGAAAGGGACCTCAATAGTTAGCACAGGTAGGGGTTTGGTGTATAGAGTACAGGGTCTAGGAATCAGGAAGAGCTGAGTTCAAATTCTGCCTTAGACAATTACTAGCAGCTGTGTGACCTTGGGCAAGTAATTTAACCTCTATTTCCCTCAGTTTCCTCAGCTGCAAAATAGGAATTGTAAAAGTATCAGGTTGTTGTGAGATCAAGTGAGATGATATTTGTGAAGTGCTTAGCCCAGTGCCTGGCATATAGAAGGTTTTGTATAACAACAGCAACAACAACAACTACCACCACCACCACCACCACCATTATTATTGTTCCAAGTCACTGATGTTAATGTTAAACATCACAGGGTCAAACACAGATTCCTATGGTTCTCTTATTAGAGATTTCTTGCCATATTGCCATTGAACCTTTACCAACTTTTTTTTTTTTTGATGGGGCAGTTGGGGTTAAGTGACTTGCCCAGGGTCACACGGCTAGTAAGTGTTAAGTGTCTGAGACCGGATTTGAACTCAGGTCCTTCTGAATCCAGGGTCAGTGCTCTATCCACTGCACCACCTAGCTGCCCCCCTTTACCAACTTTTAAAAAAATCCAACCATATAACCAGATCTGAAAACATTTGATCTTTCTGTGCCTTTCAGAAATAGCATAGAAATAATTCATTACTTTCATTAGTTTAGCCCTTCCCCAAACAATGGGCCTCTACTTTGGTTCCAATTCTTTGCTATCCTAAAAAAGTGCTGGTAACAATATTTTTAGTGAATATTGGGACTTCTTAATGGCTTCTTTGGGGTATGAGTCTAATTATAGAATCTTTGGGACAAATGAGACATTTTAGTCACCTGTCCTTACTTTTGTCAGTTATCATCTCAATGACCCCAAGCCAAGGTCCTATCCTTTCTTTCATTATCCCTTTTCTCCCATTATGGCTAAAAATACATATATTTTTAAAATCTATCTTAGCCTTCCTTGCTATCCTCAGCTAATTTTGAGCTTTAATATTCCTGGCACTTTAAAAAATATCGGATTATTCCATTTTCTTATATTTATTTTCTATTACCTTGCCTTCAAGTTTGCCATTCAAGGCTGGATATGTTCACCTTGGAATCACTCTTCAGTCACCTGTTTTCAGGAAGGAAACAGCAGAAAAGGACAACAGGGATCCCAAGGCCCAAGCTCAGCTTACTTTACCTAGGCTCTTGCTATGCTGATAGACAACCAGGAAAAGGTGTCATCTTACCACTTACCACTTCATAAGGCATCTAGTAAAAAGAGACATACCTGCCACATGGGAGAAATGAAGGAAGCATAGAGAAAGCAGTCACTTCCTTTGTAAGGAATGGGTCTCTCTCCCTGATTTAGTGACTAATCCTGTTTAAGGAAGCTTCCATATAGTCTTTTTTTTTTTTTTGGTGAGGCAATTGGGGTTAAGTGACTTGCCCAGGGTCACACAGGTAGTGTCAAGTGCCTGAGGCTGGATTTGAACTCAGGTCCTCCTGAATCCAGGGCCAGTGCTCTATCCACTGTAACACCTAGCTGCTCCATTTCCAAATAGTCTTGCCCTGACCCTTCAGCCATCATGTGGTGGGGGGTCCAAGGAGCGAACCACTCAGGATTTCTATCCTCACCCTAAACTGGCTGCAGAGGCAGGCATATAATTTCCCTGAAGGTGGCTGGGAGTACCTTAGTGCCTGTTTCATGGGATGGCATAGAGCCCATATGAAAAAAGGGTAAGTTAATGTAAGTTTGTAAACTTTAGTAGCAAATTTCTGCTTTTCTTAAAGCATCATTTTTAGGTTATCAGTGGAACCAACTAATGACTGCAATGGTCTGAGAAAATCTGGAAAAAGAAACATTTTTATCTATGTCCCAAATTTTTATGGTGGGTCAACTTTAGTTTTGTTGCTATCTACATCTATCTCCAACTTTAATTGGTGACTTTAGCCTTGAGATAGCTGGGTGGATAGAATGCTGTACTTGGGATTAGGAACACCTGAGTTCAAATCTGGATTCAGACACTTATTAACTATGTGAACCTGGGCAATGCACTTAACCCCTGTCTGCCTCAGGTTCCTTATTTTTCAAAGTGGGGATAATAACAGCTTCTCCTTTGTAGAATTGTGAGGATAAAATGAAAAAATATTTGTAAAGTTCTTTGCAAACTCTAAAGTGCTATATAAATGCTAGCTAGTATTATTATTTAGTCAAAATTAAACAGAATTTAGATCTGGCCTCTTTAGGCGCTACACTTAGTGAAGAAGAAAATATTGGTTTTGCTTGGTATTGGGTGAAAGGAGAAAATCATAGCTATATGTACTATATAGCTATATAATACACACAAATGTACACATATAATACATGTCTGTTATATGTATTATATATAAACATATATTTGTAATTTTAAGGCCATGAAAGGCCTATATTAAATTAATTTTTGTGGGACTCATAAAAAGTCACTCCTTAAAAACATGGGCAAAGGTAAGGAAAGTGCTTGCATAATTTACAATAAAAAGAAACGGTCTCTAAGTGGACTGATATTAAAAAAAATTAAAATAGGTGATTTGGTACAGGTTGTAGATGTGCTTGTCTAGAGTCCTTGATGACTTCAAGATTAGTGATGCAAAGAAAATTAATTAGAGAGGTGGCAACTCAAGATGCCTGGGGGAAAGATAAGGCTTATCTGAGCTTTCAAGGGGGCCAGAAGAAATGCTTCCCTGGTGGGCAATGTCAGCTATTTAGGGCATGCTTTAAGAATATTTCAAAGGAACTAATAACATGTACATATTTCCCGCCACTGTTAAATTCTTGAAATAATATATTAGCTTTAGTAAGCATAAAGTTAAAATGCCTTATAAAATACCACCAAGAACATAACTTAAAGGGCACCTTTACAAGGGAGAGGGATGGTGGGAGCTTGGTTCAAAAAGAAAGGGTATCTGCCTAGAGAGGGACCAAATTATGACTAAGTTTTCTGTGCCTACCCTGCCCAATAATAATGATAAATGAAACACTATTAGCTAATCGATGGCCTGATGGTGAAGATAACAGAAATGAATTGATTGCCTTGTCGAGACTCATTCAACCAACTAATCAGTCAACAAACATTAATTATATGTTTTACTATGTGCCAGGAAGTATGCCAGACACTGGGGATATATAAAGACAAAAATGAAATAGTTTCTGCCCTCGAGGAGTTTACATTTGATTTGGAGGCTTTTACATTCTATTGGTGGTCCGTTTGTTTTACTCCTTGGTGACTAACAAGAGGAAAAAAATAGAGCAATTTTTACATGTGTCATTGGGGGATATGGGGATACCATGTTTGGATGGATTAGAGAGAGATGAGAGGATGAGATCTGACACAACACATGGAAGTTTATGTTCTGCAAGAAACACATAATGAGAGTTTCACATGGTAGGCTGGAATTGTCATGGGTCAAGTTCTTTCTTTCTTTTTCTTTTGCAGGGCAATGAGGGTTAAGTGACTTCCCCAGGGTCACACAGCTAGTAAGTGTCAAGTGTCTGAGGCTGGATTTGAGGTCTTCCTGAATTCAGGGCCAGAGCTTTATCCCCCGCACCACCTAGCTGCCCCCTGGTCAAGTTCTTTTTAATCTATTTAAATTTTATACAGGGAAAGCTCTTTCCTAAATTTGCTACTTTCTCTGATATAAAGAAGACTAAGCAGCCCAGATATAGTCATTTCATATCCAAAAGACCATTGGAGGTGATTAATAAACACATTGGATATACCCTTTGGAAGGCTATTAGCGTTAGATAATAGAGAAGGCACATGCTTATGAAAAGTTCAATGCACAGTGTACCTCATGATGAAGGATAAACTGAACATATAAACAGAAAGGATTCTGGATTGTAACCCAGCTTGTTAATTTCACATGTTTCAGACCCATCACTTACAGTAAAAGGAGGAAGAAGAATGAAATCTTAAGAAGGAAATGTACATCACAATTGCTTTTATTTTTTGGGATCATGGTTTTATTTCTTTTTTTGTATTTGAAACTATGGCTCCCTATTAGTATGGACCGTTTTTTTTTTTTAAAGTATATAATTCATTTGACATAGTAGTTTAAAAAATGTTCTTGTCTATCTCTGTCTGAACTCCCTTCTGCTCTCTTTTGTTTTGTTTTTTTTTTTTTTAGTGAGGCAATTGGGGTTAAGTGACTTGTCCAGGGTCACACAGCTAGTAAGTGTTAAGTGTCTGAGGCCGGATTTGAACTCAGGTACTCCTGACTCCAAGGCCAGTGCTCTATCCACTGCGCCATCTAGCTGCCCCTGTTTTTTTGTTTTGTTTTGTTTTGGTTTTTTTTTCTCTGCTCTCTTTTGAATAACATTACTATTTCATAGTGCCCTAATGCTTTAAATTTTTTAAAATGCATTTTTTTTGTATTTATTCCAATGGATCTATGATCTTATCCCATATCACGTAAACACTCCCAGACCTCATTAATACTGGGGGGAAAAAGGAGACAAAGAATTTCCCTCCAGTGATGCAGATTGAAACCCATCCATTCCTAGTCATCCTTTTCTTGTTTATGTCCTCCCAAAGTTCTTCACAAGGTACTGGAGATCTTCCTTTGTTTCTCTCAACATTTCTTCCTATCATATAATTCCTGGATCACATCTTTTATTCCTGTTCTTTGGAACCCTTCAGTGGGTTATACACTGCAGCCTGCTCACACACACACTGTGAGCTTCTCTATTGCTCTCTGTGTAATACTATTAGTTCTTTGGAGGCAGTTGCTTCCTGCCATATAGCAATCCTAGCAAAATACTGGAAAAGATGGGCTTTTGCTTTCATAGGAAGCTTGAGGTCAGTAAAACAAAAAGCTTTGTAATTTCCTGAAAGCAATCCAGTCTACTCACCTCCTACTGTTCAACTCTGGGCCAAAGCCATTGTCTATCTATACTGTCTGTCTCAGATTGTTGGGCAAGCTTTATAGAGTGCTCATTCAAATATATGTTGAAATTGGGACAATAGGCATTCTTCATTCATTTTGTCTTTCTTGTGTAGATGGATAGGCTACACTCTTGAGTGATTACCAGTCTCTTCCAGGAAGCTCTGCAGTGTTTGGGGGCTTGAAACATTCAGCTCAATGACATCCTCAAATAGGAGAGTATAGAAGACACATATCCACAAAGAATGCCTTTTCCACCTAGACTCTGTGCTCAGCCTCATTCATTATAGTGACATATACCTTGTGGTGAGCTCGGATCTCCCTGTGTTATGCTTCATCTTTATTATTGAAGAGTTGTTGGGCATGGTTAGTTCTGTTGTTAAATCTGTTAAGGACTCTTGAATGATTTTGTAATGTGGATGAGATACACCTTGTTTTTAAAAAGCCTGAAAGGTGAGGTTTTGTTGTATTGAATCAAATGCATTTTTATAATCAATGGACACTACATGCAATGAGATTCTACCTTCTCTACATCTTTCAGTTAGTTGTGAAATGATAAAGATGTGGGCTATCATTGGATAGCATTTGTGAAAGACTGCTTGTTCCCTACTAGTTCCTTCATCAAGGATGCCCTCAGTTTGTATATAGATGGATCTGACAAAGGTTTTGTATAGATGGGAGAATAAGCATATAGGTTGGTATTTATTGATATTCTTTGTCTCCTTTTACCCCCAGTATTAATGAGGTCTGAGAGTGTTTACATGATATGGGTAACTTTTCCTTCTTCAGATACCTTGTATCCAAAGTCCTTTGTTGCCCTCAAGTATGCCTTCAGCTTCCATACTCTCTCTCATCTATATATCTATATCATCTATATCTATATTCATATTCACATATATATATCTATATCTGGCCTAATTCAGCTGATTGTCCCATTTTCATTCTCTTTAGTGCCATGTCTATCTCTTCTATAAGCATATATAGAACTGAGATTTTAGGGTCCAAGTATAGTGATTCTACTGTTCTTGTTATAGAGAAAACAGCTTGATAATTTTTTTTCTATTTTTGTTTTGTTCAGAGCACTCTTTCTTTTTTCATACTAGAATAATCTTGGGATACCTTTGCTTTGTTGGATATTTTGCCAACCTTTTTTCAAACCATTTTTGCCCCTTTCTGCTTTTCTCTGCTTTATGAGAAGATATTTTTAATAATCATCCATCATCCTTCTAGGGGGTACAGTGGATAGGGCTCAGGAAGCCTTAAGTTCAAGTCTAGCCTCAGATATTTAGCTCTGTGACCCTGGGTGAGTCATTGAATCTCTGTTCATTTTAGTTTTTTCAGCTGAAAGATGGGGCTACTAAGAGCCACTACCTCCTGGGGTGTTTGTGAGGATCAAATGAGATAAAATTCATAAAGTGCTTATTAATACAATGACACATAGCTTAACTCAGCACACAGTAGGTGCCTAATAAATGCTTGTTTCCTTCCTTCATAAGATTTTACAAATGAATTTATATTTAACCTGATGAATATTGCCTTCGGCAGCCATCTCCATTTAGCAAGTGAGTCAAATGTTTTTGACTAAAGCACTTTCTAGACTCTTTTGTTCTTGTGGTGATTAATTTGCATTGGCTATAGTCAGTGTCAGTGTAACAATTTCTATTGTCCAATTTTTCATTTCCATTGACTTATTTATATAATTCAGAGTTAAGTAGCTTCAATTGTATGTCATATCTTTTCATTTTTATTTTTCATCCTCTTCCTCCTCTTTCTCCTCTTCTTCCTTCTCCTTCCCCTTCCTTTTCCCCTTCCCCTTCTCTTTTTCCTTTCCCCCCCTTCTCCTCCTCTTGTCTCTCCTTCTCCTTCTCTCCCTTATTTATTTATTCACTCTCTCACTCATTTATTCATTAATTTATACATACTAATTCTGATTTTAGCTCTGGCGACTCCATCAATACAGTTGAGTAAGGAACAACTTTCACATGAATACCAAGTGTTTTCTTTTGTTAAATAGCATCAATTTCATTCTTTATAGTATTATTTGATACCATGTTCACTGTCTACCAATTCTGTTTTCAAAGAAATTGTCCGCAAATGTAGAGGCATGAGGCTTCTCTGTAATCCATGTCTTTGTCTTCTCTCATTCTTTCTTCCTGAACAATACATTCTCATATAAATCTCTCCATCCTCAACTTTCTTTTTCTTTTTTTGCAATGAAGTTATCAAGTCTCAGAGTGTCTGTTGATTTGCTTTAGAGGTCTTCATCATATTCTTCATTGAATTTCTTTACCATTTGGTCCTTCACCTCTGATATTGATGCATAAGCTGCAATTATTTTCATGGTGATCTTTTTGCAAATACTTATCAATAATGCATTTATGTATAATGACCAAATTTAGTTAATGAAATATATATCCAATCTTATTTTTCAATCCCAGCTATATAACTGCATCTTGTCTTTGGGAACAGAATTCTTTTTGAAGTCAGTGAGTGAACTATGAGGGGAGGATATGCCTTAAGGCCTATGTGAAAGGGATAAAAATAAAACTGATTATTATCTCATTATTATGACTTAAATTGACATGCTGCACCCATGAAGGAACTTACTGGTTATATTTATAGTCACATGGAGATACCGTTAAGTCTCAAAGACTCTTAAATCCCTTATTTAAAAAATAGAATTCTAGTCCTTCTACTTGCTTACATAAAAGGTCAAATGAAAAGGGAGCCCATGCTTGGAAAGTAGCTATAGCCATTCCCAGGAATGCCAACATTTCACTAAAAGTTGGAAAGAAACTGGGACATGAGACCACTCTATCACATATACCCATCTTGACCCCCTTAGAAGTAACAATGTCACTATAGCCTGAAACTTTATTTTGTTTTCTAGTTTCAGTGGATTTTGATTTATTTTAAGGACAGGTCTAGAGAGAGCTTGTTGAGGTGTGTGTGTGTGTGTGTGTGTGTACCTGTTAGGCAGAGGTATGCTGGTAAATATATATATATATATATTAGTGAGGCAATTGGGGTTAAGTGACTTGCCCAGGGTCACACAGCTAGTAAGTGTTAAGTGTCTGAGGCTGGATTTGAACTCAGGTACTCCTGACTCCAGGGCTGGTCCTCTATCCACTGCGCCACCTAGCTGCCCCTATCCTGGTAAATATTCAACCACTCTCTTTCCAGGAAAACCAAATGTACTCAGCACATACTCTTAAATTTAACCTGAAATTAACATTTTCTCCATTACTTTCTTAAGTCTAGAAAATTAACAGAACAGTAGATCAAGCTTTGATCTGCAGCATTTGGTGATTTTCAAGTTGTAAATGCTCAGCTGAAAATTTAACAATAGTTTATTATGAGTCCATTGGAGGTGGTTCCAGTACATTGCTGTTAGTTAGGTCATTAAAGCATGGAGGGGTACTTTTATTTAAATATGCCACCACGCAATAATACTTAACTATGAATGGAGATGAGCTGTAGGCTCAAGAATTCGTAGAATCTAGATCTGGAGGGGACTTAGGGATTATCTAGTCATAGAATCACAGGATTTAGAGCAGGAAGAGATTTTAGAGATCAATTAATCCAACTCTCTCATTTTGTAGAGGACAAAACTGAGACCCAAGGAAGTTAAATCTTTTGCAAATCCTTGGGATCATTGGTGTTTAAAAGACATTAATTTTAATTAGCCTTCTATTTCATATAGATTATTACAAAGTATAATCTAACTTATTTGTCTCTGGCTCTTCCTCCTTATTGAGCAATGGGAAGAGAGTAGATTATGTGAGATAATGTTTGACAGTGATGAAAAAGGAAATTGATTTTTAGGCAACTGCCTCACTCTTATGAATCTAGTAAAATAATAAGTGGCAGGACCATGAGCCCAAGCCTCTTCTAGGCTTTCCAGAAAATTGTGAAGAGATATATTAGACTTCCCCTTCATTACTTAATTCAATGGGGATTGGCTTCTGGGCACATGATGACTTGGAGATTTTATGGGGGTAATATCTACTTAAATATGGATTGGTACAGAAAACCCTTGAGGTTCTTTCAAACTTTGAAATTTTATGGTTAAATGCCATATGCAATTGCATGTAAGAAGACCTCATCCCTCAAATTTTCAGGGTCATCTGTATCTAGGAGGGAGAAAGGAAGAAAGGGACAGAGGGAAGGAGAGAGACAGAGGAAGGTTCCTTTGCCTTCTGAAACTCAGGAGGATATGTTCTGCAAAGGGAAGGCTCAAGTTAAATGAGTTGGATAGTGTGTTCTTTCCTATACATAATATCTTCAGTGAGTTGGTTACCTCTTGATGTGAAACCGGTGGTACAAAGATCATGGTGCTAACTTCACTACACCAGGCTGTATTACCATCATTCTTGTCAGGGGGTTGAATTTGAGAGGGTGTCTTCTAGCTCTAAATCTATGGTCTTATGAAACTAAGCTCCCATGGCCAAGGGATGAGGTTGGCATATTCCTTGCTTCCCTCTGTTGCTTCCATACCATTTTCTGTCCATGACTTAGCAATCTTTGCTATGAAATTCATACAAACTCTCTCCTCTCACATTCCTTGAGGACTTCAGCCCTTTTCCATTCCCTTTCTATTCCATCAACATGGATTACTTCAACATTCAATTTAACATTTAATACTTCTCAAGGATTTTTCCAGTCTCTCCAGCTGCTAGTGCCCTCCTTTTTGAGATTACCTTCCATCTCCTCTTTACATCATATATGTACCTAGTAATTTACATGGTGTCTACCTCATTAAAATGTAGCTTCTTGAGGGGAGGGACTAGCCTTTCTTTGTATCCTCAGTGAAGAATGCCCAGTGCCTGGCATCCAGTAAGCATTTAAAAAATACTTGTTGACTGACTACTATCACCTAACACATGTAGTGCTTTCATGATCTGTGTTAACTAATATTAGACAGTCAACAAACCTTAAGGTTTGTAAAGCACTCTCCATATATTATCTCATTTGATGCTCATAGCAACATTGGGAGGTATGTGCTATTATCATCCTCAAATTACAGATGAGGAAACTGAGGCTGTTGGAGGTGAAGTTACTTGTCCAAGGTCACATAAGTAGAAAGTGTTGAAGGCAATATTTGACTTAGGGTTCCCTGACTCCAAATTCAGCACTCCAGTCACTGTAGTGTTCAGCTGTTTCTACCTTGTATTCCCTCCCACTTTCAAAGCTATTGTTCTCTCTCTTTCCTCTTGATGTTATGTGGAGACCCAAAGAGCCTAAGAGGTATCCATTAGTTATCTTTTATTCTTCTAGCTGTGACAGCCCCCTATTATCCCCATTGATTTCTATGATGGCATCCTTTATACCATTTCTCCAGCATAATTCTTTGTTTTTAATATGTTGCTATCTGATAATGCCCATCACGTGTTTTTCCATTGGCTCTTGGGTGATCCTTAATTTCAAGACTGTAATATTCCATGACTCACAGTCATATTACATTACCAGAAGAATATTGGTATTTAAAAAACTGGGCCTAGGTTTCATGGAGAAATTCAGATTGATTAAGAGAGTTGTATATTTTCCCAAAGACAATCTAGCCTACTCTCTTTCCTCCCTTTTAATTCTGGACCTCCCACATGAAAGCCATAATCTCTCAAAAGATTACAACATAGCTGTCTACATGGGAGAAGCCAAGTAGATGAAAATGTTTATTCTTTTGACAATGATATGCAGTGAGGATGATCATCCACAGAGCTCATCCATCAGTACATATATTTTGTTCAGATGTTATAAATGAACAATGAATGGGACCCAGATTTGAAATAAAGACATAAGACTAATATGTATTGGAGATAAAATGAAGACATAATGCTTTGACTATCTGTCCTAATAGGAAGTGATCATGAAATAATGAGCTGGTATTCTTTTCAGACAAGAACAAAGATTCTATCTTCACTCTTAAAGTAGGTGATAAATCTTATGCTAATATTTTATTACAATGAACTTATTCCTGTTCCACCAGCTATAGACGTAGCTTTAATAATTATTCATTCAGTTGGCAGTGATGTAATAGACTGATGTTTGCTTTATCCTTGATTAAACAAAGTTGCCTTTCTATATTATATGTTTAAACTCATCATAATACTTTATATTAGGCATGACGTCTTAAAAATAAAGGGTCGACTAGTAGCTGATTGATACTGAATTTAGATGTCAGTTTCACTAAAATGCAAACCTGTTCTTCAAAATGGTCATTCTCTTTCTAGCTTTTTAGCTCTGAGTAGGTTCCTTTTACCATATTTGATCTCTTTTCTTTTGACTATCATTCCTGGAGTCTGGTGCAGGAAGTACTCTGTCTCTGGTGTCTTATACTGTGATCAAGGAATCAAATAATTGTAGAACTAGAAGGGACCTTAGACATTATCTGGCCCAACCATCTCATTTTACAGATGAAGAAAATGAGGCCCAGGTGGAGGAAACGACCTATTTCGGGTCACACATTACCTATTAGTAGTCAGGACAAATACCCAAACTATGATTGCTACTATCACTACCCCACCTTTCCATTCAGATAGCTTTTTTTTTCAAGGCTTACAAAGCAGCCTACACGTATGATATTTGCTCTCAAAGTGCTTTATGTGTATTAATTTTACCAGGTCTCCTCATTTTTGAGTTCAGGGCTCCTCTGTCCCTTACTTAGCTTATTCACTTTCCCTCATCATGGGATTTACTTTACACACAGTGATCACAGTTTGGGAGCCTACATTAAGATATTGTTGGATTTAGTCAGGGTTTTTTAAGAATAGGGAGACTTGGGCATGTTTGGGCAATGGATAAAGAGAAAGGGAAGATTAGAGAAAGAAGGGATAATTGTGGGTGTGGTCTTCTGGAAAAGACAGAAGCAGATGGGATCAAGGACATATGTAGAGGGTTGGCCTTACTTGGGCAAGGGCTACCTTTTCATTAGAGACTGAAGGAAAGAAGGAGAGAATGAGGGAATGATGCCAAGAAGTTGTGGGATAAATAGAAGGGGAAAAGAGGGGACTCAGAAAGGGGCTCAGTTTTCTCTGTAAAGTATGATGGGAGGTCCTCAACTGAGAGTTGGGTGAGGGGGTGGAGAGCCTGGATTTGAGGAGAGAAGTTTAGCTTTGAAACAACTGCCAACATGAATAGGATAGAGAATCAGTTAGAGAGGAGTGGAAGCCCATGCAGTCCTATGATCTGATTTGACTGGGCTTATTGGGGTCTGGTCTCAACATTGCTACCCTTCTGTATTCAGATAAATTGTCCACCACATAGTGGGATACTTATATTGAAGCTTCTATAAATTATTGACTCTGTCTTTTTAACACACACCATGAGCTCTATTTCTTCCATTTCACAACTGTATGTTTTATATTCAGCATTTCCTGGCAATTTTTTCCAATTGGATTCACTGAACCAAATCATTAAGGATTTAATGTATTCCCCATAAGTGGATTTTCCAAATCTAAAGTGTTGATGAATAAATTAGCTTCTGACAAATCCACAGTTTATATGCAAACTTTCATAGCAATTAATCACCAGAAATGCTAAATTCATTACCAGTTTGTTAGCATCATACATTTTATTGTACATATATTTGACCTGTAGAATTCAGACTTTTTTAAGGCAAAAAAATTCTAAAACAGAACATAGTGACAATCTTGTCTATTTTTTTTGCAACAAGCCTAACAAAAACAGGTCAGCAGGGTGAAACTAGGTTAATAAATTAAGTTAGCAATGGCCTGGAATTTACACTGTCAAGATGTAGAACTGTGTAGAAAAGAATCAATGTGTATTTCTCGGGATGTCCCAAAATGAAGCATCACTGATGAAGGGTATGTGAGTTAACCCCAAATGCTTAAAATTGTGACTGATTGTGTACTTCCGAACTGTGTGATTGTGGGAAAATCCTTTTCCTCTCTGAGGCATACTTTCCTTCATTGTCAAACAGGGATAATATGATCTATTCTGTTTTGAGGGAAAGGACATCTTTTGTCTTTCTTTGTACAGTGCCTGACACACAGTAGGTGCTTCATAAATGCTTATTGACCTCATAAAATTGTTGTGCTAATTAAATGAAATTACACCTGTAAAGTATTTTGTACAGCAGCATATAAATGCTACCTTGTTATTATTATTTGTTTGTAACGGTGATTTAATCTGTTTAAGGAACTTCTTGGTTTAGAAACTCCTTGTACCAATGAAGTTGAGCAGTCTATGTATAACTTATAGTTTGGGGGAGTTTTCTGGGACACTAGCAAGTTGCCTAGTGCATAGTTGGTACCCAATTAGTGCTTATTAATTGATTGACATTGACAAGTTGAATGATTTGGTCCAAAGTCACATGGTTACTACGTGTAAGAGACAAGAATTAAATCCAGGTCTTCCTGATTCCAAGGCCAGCTCCTTACTTACACATACTGCCATGTATTAAGCACTATATTAATGTGAGTTATTATAATTATTTTTGTAAAGAAGGAAGAATGGTATTTTCACATACCCTGGGGACTTGAAACTGATTTTAAGCGAAATGTAGTTGTGAAAAATCTTCAGTGAATTTGTTTCAACTATTATAGCCAGTTGTGATACTTATGAGAAATGAGATTTTTGACTTAGAACACCGTTTTTTTCACCAATATTTATAAATATGTTTTCAAATAATTTTGGACATGCTAGTTGGATACAAAAGACAGTACTTTATTCAGCCATTAAAAAAAACACAACAAAAAACAAAAACAAGCAAAGGAGCCAGTAGGTAGGGACTGGGTGTTTGAGGGGTTGGTAGCTGGCCAGCAACATTTTGCCTCCAAGTCATAAATTCCAATCTGGCCCATAGTGGTAGTTATAATTAAAGGGGTTGTTTTTCCCTTCTCCTCTGCCTCTGACCAAGGTTATACAGTAAGAACAGGCAATTTTGCACCACCCTTTTGTGCCTTTTGAGAATAATTATAAGTCTTCAGTAACCAAGGTTGTCAGCCTGGCTTCTTTCAGAACATAATAAATAAACAAAATAGAAATTGGGTAAATAGGAAGGAAACTTCAGGATATCTTATCTAGCATTAATGATATTTTTAATAGGGTGTTTGTAGAAAGGACCTGATCTCTTCCCCCACCCTTTGCTCTTTAACTCTTTTTTCATATTCATTGTAAAGAACAAACAAACTGGGGGACCATTTCTGGTGAGAGTCCCTCAATACATAAGGGCAATGCTAGATTACCTAATAGAGTAGGTACATGCCTAGAGGCCCCCAGTGTCTAGTTGTTCCTTAGGCTGTTGGAAACAAGCTAGTCAAGTTTCTACCAAATTGGGAAGAACATTTTCCCCTTTTATAGCCCAGGGGCTGCAAGGCTGGAACTTGGGAACCAGAGTAACCCTTCAGAATCTAGCTTCAATTTACTTCTTTAGTCTTATTACACATTACTTCCTTCTAAGAACACTACATTCCATCCAAAATGGTCACCTGGCTGTTTCTCCAACATGCCACTCTATTTCCCGACTCTATACCTTTTTGTACTGGCTGTCTCTCCATGCCTGGAATGCACTCCTTCCCTGACTCTCAGAATCTGTGATTCTGAGTCTGACCATTCAATCAGTTAGGAATCCATTTATCTGTCTTCTCATCTTGTCATCATTGTCCCTTGATGGTTTCTTTAAGGTTTAGCTCAGGTGCCACTTCCTAGATGAAGTCTTTCCTGGTTTCCCCATATACCAGTCCTACCATCTCAAATCACCATTTATCCATTTTGTATTTATGTACACATGCATGTATATGTATATACACATTTTTGTTCTTACCCCAAACCCTCAGACTACATAAACTCCTTGAAATCAGGGAATGTTTTATCTTGTCTTTGTCTTTATGTTTTATCTTGTTTTTGTGTCCCTGACACCTAGTACAGTGCCTAACACATATTAAGTGCTTACTAAATACTTGTGGATTGATTTATTGAATGAATAGTAACCTTTCCCTCTGTTTCTGTCCTGCCAAAGCAACCAGAATTGACTAAATTTGGAAGGCTTATGGATTTGGGATTAGAAGAGGAACAAGGGCTCTCCATAATATTCATAGGCATTAGGAGTAAGAAGAAAATGCTAGGAGAAAGTCAAACATTTCATTGTCCCCATGAAACAATCTGAGAATTCTCTGGGAATCGCCTCATCACTCTGGTCCTATTGGGGGATGGAAATGGATTTCCTTGAGAAGTGATGGGTTTCCCTTCATTTCAGGTCATCAAGCAGAGACTGGATGACCACTTATTGATCATTGAATAGTGGAGGGGTCCTTTCAGTGCGTGGCTTCATCAGGGACAGAAAATGCTAAGACTAATCTTATGTCCTTTTCTTTTTTGTTTTTTAGTGAGGCAATTGGGGTTAAGTGACTTGCCCAGGGTCACACAGCTAGTAAGTGGTAAGTGTCTGAGGCCGGATTTGAACTCAGGTACTCCTGACTCCAGGGCCGGTGCTCTATCCACTGCGCCACCTAGCTGCCCCATGTCCTTTTCTGAAATGGTTGGTAAACTGAGATCTAGTTCAGCCCATATCTGAAGGATATCTCAACTTTTGGAGTCTAATTGTTAGGAAAACCTTTCCTAACATGAAGCCTAAATTTTTCATCGTGTGATTTCCACCCATTGCTTTTGGTTCTACCCTCCCAGGACAAATAGAACAAATCTAAATTCTTTCCTCCATGACAGCCCTTCAAATGAAAAAATGAAAAAGGATGTATTAAGCATTTATTATGTGCCAATCAGAAGGTGAAGTGCTAGGGATGCCAATTAAAAAGTAAAGACAAAGGGCAGGTAGGTGGCATAGTGGATAAAACACCAACCCTGGATTCAGGAGGGCCTGAGTTCAAATCTGACCTCAAACATTGGACAGTTACTAGCTGTGTGGCCCTGGGTGAGTCACTTAACCTTCATTGTCCCACCAAAAAGAAAAAAAAGTAAAGACAGTCTCTTACTTCAAAGAGTTCAGATTTTTTTTTTTTTCGGAAGCTAATGGAGCATGTAAGAAGCTGACCAAAAAATGTCTAGCATGTCAAGCATGTCACTGGGCAAAATGCTAAATAGAATAGGACAAAGCAGTCTCAGGGCCCTCCACTGGAGACCTCCTGCAAAACTGATATTGAATCATTAATGTCTGCTCTTTGAGTTTGATCATTCAACCAGTAAGGAATCCATTTATCCATATTATCATCTCTCCATCTTCTCCACAAGAAAAGCATAAGATAAGATCAAATGTTTTGCTAAAACCTATGTAAGGTGTTTTTTTTGTTTTTTAAGAAATAGAATTCCCCTGGTCTACCAATTTACTAACCATGTCAAAAAAGGAAATAAAGTTGGTCTGGCATGTCCTATTCTTGATGAAGGCATATTGGTTCTTGATCACTATTTCCTTTTCTAAATTTTGACTATCCAGCTCTTTGTTTTTTTGTTTTTTTTTTGTGAGGCAATTGGGGTTAAGTGACTTGCCCAGGATCACACAGCTAATAAGTGTCAAGTGTCTGAGGCCAGATTTGAACTAGGTCCTCCTGAATCCAAGGTCAGTGCTCTATCTATTGCACCACTTAGCTGCCCCTACTATCCAGCTCTTTAATGCTCTATTTTAGAATTTTCTCAGGAATTGAAGTCAATTTTCATTCTCTCTTCTCTTTCCTTAAAAATACATGAGATCATTTGCCCTTCTCCCATCTTGTTACTTCTCTTGTTTTCCACAACCTTTCAAATATCACTGATGGCTGAGCATCTGCCACATCTTGCAGTATCTGAGGTTGTAGTTCATCTGGATCAGGTAACTTGAATTAAATAAAGATAACTGTGCTGCCTTATTATCTTCTTACTCATCCATTTGTCAAATCTTGCTATTACTACCCTTAAAACGTCTTTAGAACCTGAGCACTTTTCTCCATTCCCACCATCTACCATCTTAATTCAGAGCTTCATTACCTCTCACTTAAATCAACAATCTCCTAATTGGTTTTCCTATCTCAAGTTTCTTTCCACTACAGTCCATAGCACACACTGTAGCCAAAGTAATTTTCCTTAAACACAAACCTGACCATGTGACTCTCTTACTCAATCTACTCCCATGCTTTCCTCTTGTCTCTAGTGTAAAATAGAAACTCCTCTGTTTAGTTTTCAAAGCCCTTCATAATCTGGTTCAACTTATCTTTCCAGTCTCATTGGACATTATTCCCTAGCCTTCACTTTGTGGTCCAGCCAAAATGACCTTCTCTCTATCCTTCACACATGGCATTCCATCTCTACCTACAGTGGCCATCCTACATACTCGGAATACACTTCCTCCTTTTCTCCACTTCACAGAGTCCCACTTATAAGCTGCAGCACAAGCAAGAGCTTCTGCAGAAAGCCTTTCATGATCTTTTCACCTGCTACTGTTCTCCTTCCCAAACTACCATGCATTTAATAATTTTGTGTTTAATTTTATTTACATACTTTATATTTATGATGCATGTACTTGTATCTGCACTTATCTACCCTATCAGAAGAATTAATTAGAATGCAAACCCCTTGCAAATAGGGATTATTTCATTCTTTGTACTTTAAATGCACCTTCCCTCCTTTCCAATCAGTACCTAGCATAGTGCCTGACAAATAAATGCTTGTTGAGGGGGTACTGATTGCAGCTCTTTTGGTGGTAGCAAAGAATTGGACACTTAGGGGATAACCATCAGTTGGGAAATGGCCGAACGAATTGTAGTGTGTGATTATAATGGAATACTATTATGCCATAAGAAATGACAAGCAGGATGATTTAAAAAAAAAAAACCTGGAAAGACTCACATGAACTGATGTATAGTGAAGTGAACAGAACCAAGAGGATGTTGTACACAGTAACAATATTGTTCAATGAAGAACTGTAAATGACTTGCCTTTTCTTGGCAATATGATGATCCAAGACAATCCCACAAAGGACTAATGATGAAGCATACTATCTACATCCAGAGAAAGAACTGGTGTTGATTGAATACAGATTGAAGCATACTGTCTTTCACTTTCTTTCTTTCTTTTTTTCTTTTATTTTAGTCTTCTTATACAAAATTACTAGTAAGGTAATGTTTTGCATAATTGCACATATATAATCTATATCTGATTGCTTACCATATCAGGGAGGAAGAGGGATAGAACTTGGAACTCAAAACTTTAAATAAAAATGTAAAATAATTTTTTTTTAGTCATTTGCTGGGTGCCTTGCAAATCTAAGCAACAGGGCTTTTAACTGAAAGGGCTAGGGAGAGTAAAATCTGCCTACATGCATCCAACAAGCTAGATATAAGGAGTGACAATGAAGACATTACAAAAATAACTAGCAAAATTTATATTGCTATATATTCAAGGTTTACAAAAAGCATTTTACAAATATTATCTCATTTGATCCTTACAGACACTCTGGATGGTAGATAGATATTATTATTATCATCTCCATTTTATGGATGAGGAAACTTAGACAGAGAAGTTAAATTACTTGCCATGGGTGACATAGCTAGCAAGTGTCTGAAGCACGATTTGAACTTGGGTCTTCATGACTGGAGGTCCAACACTCTACCCACTGCTTCACGTAGTTCCTAATAGCAGTTGAGTCACACAAAATCTCTAAGGAGACAAAATTCAGGAAATAAACTGGTAGTAAAATCTACTGCCTCAATGTACATATGCAAATGTCCAAATTTTAGGCAGAGGAACTGGAGACCCTAATATAAGTAAGCACATTTGACATCATAGATATCACTGAGACTTAATGTGATAAAACCCATGACTGGACTAAACCTCTGGAAGGGCATCCATTATTCAAAAGAAACATGATAGGGGCAGCTGGGTGGCACAGTGGATAAAGCACCAGCCCTGGATTCAGGAGAACCTGAATTCAAATCTGGCCTCAGACACTTGACACTTACTAGCTGTGTGACCCTGGGAAAGTCACTTAACCCTCATTGCCCCGCAAAAAAGAAAGAAAGAAACATGATAGGTAAAATGGGAAGGGGGCAACATATATTAAGAAGTCATACTTCCGTGAAGAAATCCATTTAGAAGCAAACAGGAAAAAAAGAGAGCCCCCATTCCTCTGGGGGCTGTCTTCACACACTTTGGATAGATATCCCCCTAAGTCTCTGACAGGTTTGAAGCCTGGTTTAGCCCATCTGCCAAGATAATTTTATCAGGGTATAGCTGCTGTGCATGCTAGTTTCTTGGAGCCATTGGTGAGAGTTAGGTGGAAAGACACTGCAAAAGTCTTCTTATACCTTAGGGGCCAAGTTGTGGTTGTCTTTGAATGACAGAGGATTTTATATTTGATCCTGGAGGTGACAGGGAGCCACTGGAGTTATTTGCATGGGGGAGGGGAGTCAGCCCTACACAATAGGAATATTACTTTGACAGGTGAGTGGAAGATTACTAGAGTAGGGATAGACTTGAGGCAGGGAGACCAACTTAGTAGGCTATTGGAATGGAGGAACCAAAAATATAAATTTTAGAAAAATATGTACAGGGGATGGAAACAAAGGCAGGAGACAAAGGATGAATATAAGAGAATAACACTTGTTATATTCATATCCTGTTACCATAGTGAGCTGAGGCAAGTAAGGAAGCTAAGGACAACAAAAGGGTAAAGGGTATTGTGTTTGTTTGGTTGGTTTTTTTCTATCCTTAGGAGAAGAGGAGGATCAACATAAGGATAACATTACTTCTTTGGGTGTTTTGGACAGAGATAATTAACAGAGAAGAGATAGACTGGCATTCAGACTTCATCAGTTCTTTCTCTGGAGATGGATTCCATTTTTCATCATAAGTCCTTCAGAATTGTCTTGGATTGTTGTATTGCTAAGAATAGATAAGTCATTTGAAGTTGTTCATCTTATAATATTGCTGTTACTGTATACAGTGTTTTCCTGGTTCTGCTCACTTCACACTGCATCAGTTCTTAAGTCCCTCCAGGTTTTTCTGAAAGCATCCTGTTTGTCATTTCTTATGGCATAATAGTATTCCATTATAATCACTCACTACCACAGCTTGTTTAGCCATACCCCAATTGATGGACATACCTTTGATGTTCAGTTCTTAGCCGTATAAATATTTTTTGTATAAATAGGTCCTTTTCCCTTTTTGGGGGGAAGCAAGCAGTGGTATTGCTTGCTTAAAGGGTATGCATAGTTTTATATCCCTTTGGGCATAATTTCAAATTGCTCTCCAGAATGGTTGGATCAGTTCACAACTCTATCAATAGTACATTAGTATCTCAGTTTTCCCACATTCCCTCCAACATCCAATTAACATTTTCCTTTTTTTCATATCATCCACGCTGATAGGTGAGGTGGTGCCTTAGCATTGTTTTAATTTGCATTTCTCTGATCAATAGTGATTTAGAGCAGTAAAGAACTTTTTACTAGTGTTTTGTAAAATACACCCTGTCCCTAGAAAAGAGTTTTTCATAATTAAGCCATGGTCCATTCTCAGATATCATCTTCCTAGCTAGGTGTTCATTTCCCAGATCAACTTTTCTCTTACGCATATTTTGCAAAGGCAACAGTGAACAAAATATAGACTGTACCGCTAAGATATTAAATTTCTTGCCCCAAACTTTATATACTCTTTGGCAATATTTTTAGGTTACTTCGGGTCATATCATGTCACTCACCAGAAATCAGTAACAGCCATCCGTTTTGCTTAGCATTGATTGGTAGGTTCTCTGTCATGTCTTGGGCATATGCTCCGGGAACACAATAGATCTCTTTTTGTTTTGAGGTTAACAAATAGCTGATGAGAAACTTCCCACCAGTGAATCCCCTACTGCTACTTCTTTTTTCTTCTTCCTCTGACTTTGACTGAACGATTACCTCCTTGAAAGCTTCTCTGTCTTGGTTGTATCATTCTTTTTAAAAAAAATTTTATTTTTTCTGGTTACACAAAAAGGTAGTTTTAACATTCATTTTTTAAAAATAAATGTATTTTATTATTTTCCAGTTACATGTAGAAATAGTTTTCAACATGTGTTTATATAAGATTTCCAAATTCAAATTTTTCTCCCTCCCTCCCCTTCCTCAACCCTCCCCTAGACAGCAGGAGATCTGATATAGGTTATATATACATAATAACATTAAACATATTTCTACATTAGTCATGTTATAAGAGAAGAATCGGAGCAAAAAGGAAAATACATCAAAACAGAAAACCAACAGCACCAAAAACAAAAGAAATAGTATAGTCCAATCAGCATCCGTATTCCCACAGTTCCTTTTTTTTTTTTCCTGGATTTGGAGATCCTTTTCTATCATGAGTCCTTTGGAACTTTCTTGTACCACTGGATTGGTGAGAAGAATCTAGTCTATCACAGTTGATCAACACATAATGTGGATGATACTGTGTATGATACTGTGTATGATGTTCTTCTGGTTCTGCTCATCTCAGTCATCATCAGTTCATGCAACTCCTTCCAGATTTCTCTGAACTCCTCCTGCTCATCGTTTCTTTTCTTTTTTTTTTTTTCTTATGAGATATTTTATTTTTTCCGTTACATGTAAAGATAGTTCTCAACTTTTGTTTATACATGCTTTACAATTTCAGATTTTTCTCCCTCCCTCCCCTCCCTCCCCCCCTCCCCTAGACAGCAGGTAATCTGATATAGGTTATATCTATATATCTCTATACATATACATATAGATATATATATACACACACACATATATATACACATAATAACATTAATCCTATTTCTGCATTAATCCTGTTACAAGAGAAAGAATCAGAGCAGTGATGCAAAACCTCAAAATAGAAAAAAAAACACAACAGCACCCAAAACAAAAGAAATAATATGGTTCAATCAGCATCTATACTCCACAGTTCTTTCTTTCTTTTTTTTTTTTTCTTGGATTTGGAGATCCTCTTCTATCATGAGTTCCCTGGAACTCTTCTGTACCATTGCATTGGTGAGAAGAATATAGTCCATCACAGTAGGTCAACACTCAATGTTGATGATACTGTGTACAATGTTCTTCTGGTTCTGCTCATCTCACTCATCATCAGCTCACGCAAGACCCTCCAGGTTTCTCTGAACTCTTCCTGCTCATCATTTCTTACAGCACAATAGTATTCCATTGTATTCATATACCACAACTTGTCCAGCCATCCCCAATTGATGGGCACCCCCTCAACTTCCAATTCCTTGCTACCACGTAAAGAGCAGCTATAAATATTTTTGTACATGTGGGTCCCTTTCCCCCTTCCATGATTTCTTTGGGCAAAAGACCTAAAAGTGGGATTGCTGGGTCAAAGGGTATGCACAGCTTTATCACTCTTTGGGCATAATTCCAAATTGCTCTCCAGAATGGTTGGATCAGCTCACAGCTCCACCAACAATGCATTAGTGTTCCAATTTTCCCACAGCCTCTCCAACATTTATTATCTTCCTTTTTTGTCATTTTAGCCAATCTGATAGGTGTCAGGTGGTACCTCAGAGTTGTTTTAATTTGCATCTCTCTAATCATTAGAGATTTAGAGCATTTTTTCCTATGGCAATAGATAGCTTTGATTTCTTCATCAGAAAACTGCCTGTTCATATCCTTTGACCATTTCTCAACTGGGGAATGACTTGGATTCTTATAAATTTGATTTAGTTCCCTATATATTTTAGAAATGAGGCCTTTATCAGAAGTACTGGCCATAAAAATTGTTTCCCAGCTTTCTGCATCCCTTCTAATTTTGGATGCATTGTTTCTGTTTGTACAAAACCTTTTAAATTTAATGTAATCAAAATCATCCATTTTGCATTTCATAATATTCTCTATCTCTTGTTTGGTCATAAACTGCTCTCCTTTCCAAAGATCTGAAAGGTAGACTATTCCTTTTTCTCCTAATTTACCTATGGTATCACCTCTTATGTCAAAATCATGTGCCTATTTTGACCTTATTTTAGTATAAGGTGTCAGATGTTGTTCTATGCCTAATTTCTGCCATACTATCTTCCAGTTTTCCCAGCAGTTTTTGTCAAATACTGAATTCCTATCCCAGAAGCTTGGGTCTTTGGGTTTATCAAACAGTACACTACTAATGTCATTTACTAGTGTGTCTTCTGTGCCCAGCCTATTCCATTGATCCTCCACTCTATTTCTTAGCCAGTACTAGATAGTTTTGATAACTGCCGCTTTATAGTAGAGCTTCAGATTTGGTACAGCTAACCCACCTTCCTGTGCATTTTTTTTCCCATTATTTCCCTTGATATTCTTGACTTTTTGTTTTTCCAGATGAATTTTGTTATTATTTTTTCTAGCTCTATGAAATAATTTTTAGGTATTCTGATTGTTATGGCACTGAATAAGTCAATTAGTTTAGGTATAATTGTCATTTTTATTAAATTAGCTCAGCCTATCCATGAGCAATTGATATCTTTCCAATTATTCAGATCTGATTTGATTTGTGTGAAAAGTGTTTTGTAATTGTGTTCATAGAGTTCCTGGGTTTGTCTTGGCAGGCAGACTCCCAAGTATTTTATATTGTCTACCATTACTTTAAATGGAATTTCTCTTTCTATCTCTTGCTGCTGGACTTTGTTGGTCATGTATAGAAATGCTGATGATTTATGTGGATTTATTTTATATCCTGCTACTTTGCTAAAGTTCTTAATTGTTTCAAGGACTTTTTGAGTTGATTGTCTAGGATTCTCTAAGTATACCATCATATCATCTGCAAAGAGTGATAGTTTTGTTTCCTCCTTGCCTATTCTAATTCCTTTAACTCCTTTTCTTCTCTGATTGCTAAAGCTAACATTTTTAGTACAATATTAAAATAATAGCGGTGATAATGGACATCCCCGTTTCACCCCTGATCTTATTGGGAAGGCCTCTAACTTATCTCCATTACATATAATGCTTGTGGATAGTTTTAGGTAGATACTGCTTATTATTTTAAGGAAAGCTCCACCTATTCCTAAACTCTCTAGTGTTTTTATTAGGAATGGGTGCTGTATTTTGTCAAAAGCTTTCGCTGCATCTATTGAGATAATCATATTATTTTGGTTAGTTTTCTTATTGATGTGGTTGATTATGTTAACAGTTTTCCTAATGTTGAACCATCCCTGCATTCCTGGTATGAATCCCACCTGGTCATAGTGTATTATCCTGGTTATCAATTGCTGTAATCTCCTTGCTAATATCTTATTTAAGATTTTAGCATCAATATTCATTAGGCAAATTGGTCTATAATTTTCTTTCTCTGGTTTTGCTTTGCTTGGTTTTCATACCATCATATTTGTATCATAAAACCAATTTGGTAGAACTCCTTCACCTATTTTTCCAAATAATTTGTATAATATTAGAATTAATTGTTCTTTAAATGTTTGGTAGAATTCACCTGTAAACCCATCTGGCTCTGGGGATTTTTTCTTAGGAAGTTCATTAATGGCTTGTTCAATTTCTTTTTCTAATATGGGCTTATTTAAGGATTTTATTTCCTCTTCAGTTAACCTGGGCAGTTTGTATTTTTGTAAATATTTATCCATTTCATTTAGATTGCTAAATTTATTGGCATACAGATGGGCAAAATAGTTCCTAATTGATTGCTTTAATTTCCACTTCATTGGTGGTAAAATCACCCCTTTCATTTTTGATACTGGTAATTTGGTTTTCTTCTTTCTTTTTTTTTTTAAATCAAATTAACCAGTGGTTTATCTATTCTATTGTTTTTCTTCATAAAACCAGCTCTTAGTTTTATTGATTAATTCTATAGTTTTCTTGCTTTCAATTTTATTAATTTCTCCTTTAGTTTTTAGGATTTCTTGTTTAGCATCTAATTGGGTATTTCTAATTTGTCCTTTTTCTAGCTTTTTAAGTTGCATGCCCAATTCATTGATCTCTTTCTATTTTTTATTCATGTAAGCAGTTAGAGCTACAAATTTTCCTCTAAGCACTGCTTTGGCTGTATCCCATAGATTCTGTTATGTTGTCTCATTATTGTCATTCTCTTGGATAAAGTTATTGATTGTTTCTATGATGTGTTGTTTGACCCACTCATTCTTTAGAATGAAATTATTTAGTGTCCAACTGATTTTCAGTCTACCTTTCCATGGTTCTTTATTACATGTAATTTTTATTGCATCATGATCTGAGAAGGCTGCATTTACTATTTCTGCCTTTCTACATTTGACTATGATGTTTTTGTGCCCTAATACATGGTCAATTTTTGAAAATTCCTTTCTATCCCCATTCAGTTTTCTCCAGACATCTATCATGTCTAAGTTTTCTAGTATTCTATTCACCTCTTTCACTTCTTTCTTATTTATTTTGTGGCTAGATTTATCTAATTCTGAGAGGGGAAGATTCAGATCCCCCACTAGTATAGTTTTGCTGTCTATTTCCTCTTATAACTCATTTAACTTCTCTAAGCATTTGGATGCTATACCACTTGGTGCATACATCTTTAATATTGATATTACTTCATTATCTATAGTACCTTTTAGCAAGATGTAATTTCCTTCCTTATCTCTCTCTCTTTTTTTTTTTTTTTTGTGGGGCTAAGTGACTTGCCCAGGGTCACACAGCTAGTAAGTGTCAAGTGTCTGAGGCTGGATTTGAACTCAGGTCCTCCTGAATCCAGGGCCGGTGCTCTATCCACTGTGCCACCTAGCTGCCCCTCCTTATCTCTTTTAATTAGATCTATTCTTGCCTTTGCTTTGTCTGAGATAAGGATTGCTACCCCTGCTTTTTTGACTTTAGCTGAAGCATAATATATTCTGCTCTAGCCTTTTACCTTTACTCTGTGTGTATGTCTCTGCTTCAAATGTGTTTCTTGTAAACAGCATATTGTAGGATTCTGGTTTTTAATGCACTCTGCAATTCGCTTCCATTTTATAGCAGAGTTCATCCCATTCACATTCACAGTTAAAATTATTAACTTTATTTACCTCCATCTCCTTTTCCCCATTGTACTCTTTTTTTCTCCTTCTTTCTCCCTATTCCACTTGACCAGTGTTTTGCTTCTCACCACTGCCTCCATCAATCTGCCCTGCCTTTTATCAGCTGCTCTTCTTTTTCTTGCCCCCTTTCCCCCCACTTGTGCCCTCCCTTCTATCAATACCCTTTCCCCCTTCTCCTTTTGTTTCCTTAAAGAGTAAGCTAAGTTTCTTTATACAAATGGGAGTGTATTTTATTCCCTCCCTGAACCAAGTCTGATGAGAGTAAGGTTGCAACAATGCCCACCCCTCCCTTCTTTCCCTCTGTTGTAATGGGTTCTTTTTGTGCCTCTTCCTATGATATAATTAACCCCATTCCACCTCTCCTGTCCTCTCCTCCCCTAGTCTTCTTTTATTCTGACCCTTAAGTTTCTTTTTATCATCATGTCAAAGTTGATTTAATAACAATACCTTTACAGAGATTCAGATCTCAAGAATTAAAAGTATTATCCTCCCTCATACGGACTCAAGCAGTTTAACATCATTGAACAACCCTTTTCTCTCCCTTGTTTACCTCTTTAGATTTCTCTAGAGTCTTGTATTTGGAGATCACATTTTCTGTTCAGTTCTGGCCTTTTTCTCAGAAAGTCTTGGAAGTCCCCTAGTTCATTGAATGTCCATCTTTTCTTCTGAAAGAGAATAATCTGTTTTGCTGAGTAGTTGATCATGGGTTGTAATCCAAGCTCCTTTGCCTTCCTGTATATCATATTCTAAGCCCTGCAATCCTTTAATATTGAAGGTGCCAGGTCCTGTGCAATCCTGACTGTGGCTCCATGGTATTTAAATGGTTTCTTTCTGGCTGTTTGGAGTATTTTCTCCTTCACCTGATAATTCTGGAGTTTGGCTACAATATTCCTTGAAGTGTTCCTTTTGGGGTCTCTTTTAGGAGGTGTTCAGTGGATTCTTTTAATGATGATTTTATCCTCTCATTCTACAATTTCAGGGCAGTTTTCTTTAATGATTTCCTGGAATATGATGTCTAGACTCTTTTCTTGATCATGGCTTTCAGGTAGTCCAATAATTTTCAGATTATTTCTCCTGGACCTATTTTCCAGGTCAGTTGTTTTTCCAATGAGGTATTTCACATTTTCTTCTATTTTTTCAGTCTTTAGATTCTGCTCATCAGATTCTTGTTGTCTCATGGAGTTATCAGCTTCCATCTGCTCAATTTTAATTTTTAAGGCCCAATTTTCCACAGTAAGCTTTTGTACTTCTTTTTCTGTTTGGCCAATTTTTTCTCTCATTTGTCCAATTGTATTTTTTAAGGAATTGCTTTCCTCAGTCATTTTTTGTGCTTCTTTTTGCAGTATAACTTTCATTTCTCTTATTTCTTTTTCCATTTTTTCTTCTACCCTCTCTTATTTGGTTTTTAAAGGCCTTTTTGAGCTCTTTAAAGAAAGCTTTTTGGTCTTGAGACAAGATCATCTTCCCTCTTGAGTCTTCACTTGTGGGCATTTTGACCAACTCATCTGCATTTGAGTTTGGTCTTCTCTTTCACTATAGAAGTTGTCAGTGGCAAGGGTACTTTTTTGTTTCTTGCTCATGTTGTAGGTTATTTTTAAACTTATCAAGTTGAAGTCTGCTCCTGGGGCACAGGGTTCACGGTTGCAAGCTTCTTATTGCTCTCAGCTGCCCCACTCTCACTCAGCTGTGTCAAGTTGCAACAGTGTTGAGCTGCCCACTGAGCCGACCTATGCTGAGAGAGCTGCCCACTAAGCCGAGCTTTGCTGAGGTCAGCTGCCAGCTGGGATGAGTAGTGCTGAGTGACCCTCCCATTTCACCCAGGTGAGACAGAGCTTTTCTGAAGTTTTCTAAATTATCTCATGTGGCAGGATTTTGTTTCTCTTTTTGTAGGTTCTGTAGTTCCAGAATCTGTTTAGAAGCTTCATTTAATGTTGTTTTTGAGGGAAATATGGGAAAGTTCAGGAAAATTCCTAGCTTCTCTCCACTATCTTGACTCTGCCAACATTCATTTTTATAAGATTTAGAGTTCCAAATTTTTCTCCCTCCCGCCCTTTCCTCCCGGCTCCGCAAAACAGTAACTAATCTGAGGTTATATATGCACAATCCACATGTACTCTTTTTTTTTAGTCTGTGTTCAGTCAATATCAATTCTTTCTCTGGAGGTGGATAGTATGCTTCATCATTAGCCCTTTGGGATTTTCTTGGATCTTTGTATTGCTGAGAGTAGTTAAGCAATTCACAATTGCTCACAGAACAATACTGATGTCACTGTGCACAATGTCCTCCTGGTTCTGCTCACTTCACTATACATCAGTTCATATGAGTCTTTCCAGGTTTTTCTGAAATCATCCTGCTTGTCATTTCTTATAGCACAACAATATTCCATTATGATAATATATTACAGCTTCTTCAGTCATTCCCCAATGTATCTTTCTTTTTTGTACAAGTAGCTACATACCCCTCAGAGGACCCCCTCTTCTGTGAAAAGTTCAAGTAGACAAGGAATATCCTAAAGATAGTGATAGAGATAGAAATTCTCCAGGTGCTTCTTTTTGTAGGCAACATTGTACTGATGGTCTTAAACCTTGAGACACTACAGGGATTTATCAATGAAATCCATATTTACTTTACTCCAACACTTAGCACAGTCCCTGGCACATAGTAGGCACTTTGCAAATGTTTGTTAAATTGGTTGATTAGCTGACTTTTTAAGAGATTGGTTTTTTTCCAAAGTCTATGCAAAAAAAATTAAGTAGATGCAGAAATCATTTGTCAATATGTGTTTGGATGGGCAGAGTATTTTAATCCTTAATATAGGGGGCAGCTAAGTAGCCCAGTAGATAAAGCACCAGCCCTGGATTCAGGAGGACCTGAGTTCAAATCCGGTCTCAGACACTTGACACTTACTAGCTGTGCGACCCTGGGCAAGTCACCTAACTCTCATTGCCCTGCAAAAACACCCACAACAAAACACACCAAAAGTACATATATATATATATATATATGCATATACATATATACCTACATGTAAATATACATCATCACTATCTATCTATTATCTATCTTTCTATCTATCAGCTATTTATCAATCATGTGTCTATCTATCTTGGACCAAAAGTTGAATAGGTGGCAATGAAGTTGAATTGAATTTGGGAAATTATCTAACATTTTTAATGATCCACTTTATTTCCTGCTTCCCCAAACCATCTTTCTAATTCTATTGTTTTCCTGTTATTTTCTGTGGCTGTGAATCATGGAACACCCATCTCAGAAGAATTAGAATTTTCATACCTCAAAGAGGAATATAAAGGTGTGTAAGTAGGCTTCAGCCTATTGTCAATGACAGTATCATCAAAGAGTTTCAATTAAAAGTCATTCTTAAGGATATACCTAATTAGAAAAGGAAGCAGGCCAGTCAATGATTACAGGATAATAGATGAATAGTTTGGGCACTTTATTGTCATCCACAAAATATTTTTTTAAAAATAAAGGAAGGGTGGGCAGCTGGGTGGCACAGTGGATAAAACACTGGCTCTGGATTCAGGAAGACCTGAGTTCAAATCCAGCCTCAGACACTTGACACTTACTGGCTGTGTGACCCTGGGCAAGTCACTTAACCCTCATTGTCCAACCAAAAATAAATAAATAAATGAAGGAAGGCCTCTAGCATATTTAGTAAATCAACTGGAGGATTTATGGAAAGACATGGACAAGAATTATAGAGTGATGAAAAGATATGGATGGACTGGGATTTTTGTCAGTGCACTGAGTACTCACAATTGGGAGATCATGGATCTATCCATCCATCCATCCATCCATTTTTTCAACCAACCAAAAGCATTAAAAAATTCCTATTAAGTGCCTGGCACATCTATCACATCAATGCAATATCAATCAAAATTAAGTATGTAAATATTTCCATTTCCAGTACCTTGTGTAGTGCCTTAAACTTCATTGAATATGTGAAGGATATGCAGTTTCTTCCATTTTGAGAACTCCTGATATGGGTACTCTCTCCACCAAAGAAGATTGCAATCTATATTAGACTAAGTAGATAAGTCTTACATAGCAGCCTGAAGCTTTTTTTTTTTTTTTTTTTTTTTTTTTTTAGTGAGGCAATTGGGGTTAAGTGGGGTTAACTTGCCCAGGGTCACACAGCTAGTAAGTGTTAAGTGTCTGAGGCTGGATTTGAACTCAGGTACTCCTGACTCCAGGACCGGTGCTCTATCCACTGTGCCACCTAGCTGCCCCATGCCTGAAGCTTTGAGAACCAAAGTGACTTCTCCAAGATCATACAGAACATCAGCATCAGAAGAAAGATTTGAAGCTACATCTTTCTGACTAGAAGCTAGTAGGTAGTTCAGTAGATAGAGCACTGAACCTAAAATCAGGAAAACCTGCATTCAAATCTAGACTTAGATCCTTACTAGATATGTTATCCTCTGCAAGTCACTTAACATCTGTCTGCCTCAGTTTCTTCATCTATAAAATGGGGATAATGGTAGGCCCTACCTTTCAGGATTGTTGTGATGCTAAAATGAGATATATTTGTAAAGCACTTTGCAAACCTTAAGGTGTTATATATATATATATATATATATATATATATATATATATATATATATATATATATATATATATATGCCAGCTATTATTTTTAAAAGTCTAGTGATCTTTTCAATATGCTACCAGGTCTCTTAAATGTAACTATGCCTTAAACACAGTAGGTGTTTAATGAACATTTGTTGTGGTTTTTGTTGTTGTTTCTATGATTGTCTTCTTTCACTTTAATTTCTCCCCTCTCATTTATCCAGACTCCCAGATGTCAGGGATCCAGAGTCCACTCTCATTGTGCCTTTTTTTTGGCAGGGCAATGAGGGTTAAGTGACTTGCCCAGGATCACACTGCTAGTGTCAAGTTTTTGAGGTCAGATTTGAACTTAGGTCTTCCTTAATTCAGGGCTGGTGCTTTATCCACTGAGCCACTTAGCTGCCCCTCCCTTGTGCTTTCAACAAATAAAATCTCACTCTCTTCATCCACCTGGGGATCTATCCCACCTCCACCCCTTCCCTGAATCATAGGAACCTATTGTCTTGCTTCACTTCCAAAAGAATTCACAGACTCAGGGCTCCATTTCTATTGTCTTGAGTACTTGGTTCCAGTGGACACTGGGTAGGATGCAGAGAAGGGCTTTGTGAGCAAATCAAGGATCCTTTAGGTCAAAGGGGAAATTACCAAAGAAGCTTTGTAGGAAGAGAATGAGTGAAGCAAGAGGAAGCTTGACCTAGGAGGAGAGAGCAAGTTAGCATGTGAACAGTGTTTAAAAAGTCAGGAAATGATTCCATAAGCCTCCCATGAAAGCCAGTCCCTTCATAGTCACAGAAGCTGAGTCTGCATGCTTTGTTTCCCATGGAACACCATCATCTGCTCACCTCTTTAAACCATTTGAGAGAGTGTTGGGTGGGAAACTTCTTTTTCATTTTTTTTTTCCATCAAAGGCCTCTTGATTCACAGATGGAAAAAAACAACAGTTGAGGGAAACATATAAGCAAAAATCATCTTAAGCTTTTTAGCTCTTCGTTTTGAGGTTTTTTTTAAAGAGCATTATTAAACAGGTTCTCTATTTGCTTTAAAAAAAAAAAGACTGGGGGCAGCTAGGTGACGCAGTGGATAAAGCACGGGCCATGGATTCAGGAGTACCTGAGTTCAAATCCGGCCTCAGGCACTTGACACTTACTAGCTGTGTGACCCTGGGCAAGTCACTTAACCCCCATTGCCCCGCCAAAAAAAAAAAAAGACTAAGGAACTTCAGGGTAATAAAGACCTCTTTTCCTGTCAGCCCTTAATAATCAAGGGGGCACATCAGTGCTTCTCTACTTAAACTGTCTTGTCTTGTATCATGCTTTCATAAGCATTTCATAGGTTAAAATGTATATTTGAGCAGATTGTTAGCTCCTTGAGGGGGAAAAGGCTTCTCACTAATCTTCATGCCTCAAAGTATGTCTACCACGTGATCCTATACATAATAAGTGTTCAATAGAGCACCAGGCTCTAATGACTGTGCCACCTACTTGCCTAGGTGGTTCATTTTGAAATATTGGTAGTTACTTTCCATATTTACTAGTGGATACAGGACCAGAGTTGGAGTCAGGAAGACCTAAGTTTGAATCCTGCCTCAGGCACTTTCTAATTGTGTGATCCCAGGCAAGTCAGTTACCTTCTATTTCTCTCAGTGTTCCAATTGGTAAAATAGGGACAATAATGACATCTACTGGGGCAGTTCGGTGGTCCAGTGGATAGAGCATTGGCCCTGGAGTCAGGAAGACATGAGTTCAAACCTGGCCTAAGACACTTGACACTTACTAGCTGTATGACCCTGGGCAAGTCACTTAACTCCAATTGCCTCACAACCCCCCCCCCCACACACAACCCCCTCCAAATAATAACGCCTACCTCCCAGGGTTGTTATGAAGATCCTATAAGATAATATTTATGAAGTGCCTTATTAAAACTTAAAGCACTCTATAAATGCTATTATTATGTTTTGTTTTTATTTTAATGTGAGTGGAAACCAGAGAGCAGGGAAATATGAGAAGGGTGAATAAAAAATAAGGGACTTTAACTCTAGGTAGACACATTAAAGGTGAAGAATCTTTACTTGTTGAGTTAATGTGAGCCATACAGATGAAGAGATAATAGATGGAGGAGTACCCTGAAACCCAGTCCCAATAACCAAGTAAACCAGACCCTTTTGTAGTTATCACTTTATTATTTTCACCAAACTCCAATAGCAAGGATAGGTTTTTCCTTTAATATCTATAGGAACAAGTGAAGTAGCAGTTTTCCAGTAACATTAAACAAATGGCAGTGCCTAGAAAATATCATCATAAGTGCTTACTCACTCTCCAGGATATAGTCCTTTGCATTGACAAGAATTCATTGGGTAAGCATTAGCCTTCCACTGAGCTCTGTAACTCTGCAGAGGCGTCATAGATAATTATCTTATAAAACCAAAGCTCTGCTTGGCTAACACATGCGAAGCGTCCCTGGAGCTGCAGTCACTGCGTCTTAGAAGCTGGAAAGGGTGGAGTTCATTCTAAGTTGTGTAAAATCAGGTCTATAAGGTATACTTAGCATGGGTGGATTAAAACCAACTGCAAACATTCACTGGATCAGAAGACAGACCGGTTGTCAGCTTCATCTTAATTCCCTTTTTTTTTTTCTTCTTCAACAGGGTCTTAATGTTGCCCACCTCATATAACTGACATTTATAATTTGGGTTAAGATTTGAAAAATATAATATTGTGGAAGGTGTGCTGGTTGTGAAGTCGGAAGGTTCAAAGCCCCCTCCTGTGTTTACTATTCATGTGCTCTTGGGGAAGTCACAATCTTTCTTGCCCTCAGTTTCTTCATTTCTAAGATGAACTTGAACTAGATGGCCTCTGAAGTCCCTTTCAGCTCTAAATCGATTCTTCTATGATTATTGATTATCTCATTTGATCTGTAGTAACCTTATAAGATAGCTACTACAGGTATCACTCATTTTACAGTTAAGGAAACTGAGGCTCAAGGAGATGAAGAGATTTGCTCATGTTTGCCCAGCTAGTGCTCGATGTGGCATTTGAACCCAGGTCTTTTTAGACTCCAAGTTCAATGTTCTTTCTATTATACTAATACTGTGGCTTAATACATATTTTTTTTACTGACACATATTGGAAGCTAAGTAGCACACTGGATAGAACACAGTGCTTGGAGTCACTAAGATCTGAGTTCAAATTTGACCTCAGACACTTACTAGCTGTGTGACCCTGGGCAAGTCACTTAAGCCTGCTTTTCTCGGTTTCCTCATTTGTAAAATGAGCTGGAGAAGGAAATGGTAAACCACTCCAGTATTTTTGCCAAGAAACCCCAAATGGGGTTACAAAGAGCCAGATCCTACTGAAACAACTGAACAATGAACACACTGACAAGTAACAAACATAATAAATTCCAAATAAATATATCATAATGCCAGTTAATTGGAGTTGGGAGAGTGAGAAAAGGGGGATCAATGTAAACAAGGGGAATCAAGAAAAGCAAGGTAATTAAGGTAATAAGGGGGAATCAAGAAAAACAAGCCATGAATATGCTAGGGGTTTGTCTTAAGGATTAGAACAATGTAGAATTAAACTCAGAGAAGGGAACAGGAAATACTAAGTATCATACAACCTGTGTTATATGTTTGCTTGGCTAACTCTTTGACATCTATCTTTCAGAAAAGAATTATTGAGACAGTTTATTATAGTAGTTTGAGCCCTGGATTGAGAATCTGGAGACCTTTGTTCTTTGTTCACATAATAAATTCATTATTTTAATTAGTAAATTATTACTATGAGAGTCACTGTGGCATAGTGGCTAGAGATCTGACCTCAAAACCATGAGGACCTGAGTTCAAGTACTTCCTCTGACACTTCCCCGCTGTGCGTTCCTAAGAAAGTCAGTCAGTCACAAGTTCTCATGGCTCTTGGTAACTTTCTAAGATTACAAAATGTAGACAACTGCATTGGTTGAAGAAATTTTCTTCACTGGAGTTTCCTGTCCTAATGAAATCACAGGTACAATCCCTATTTCTATTCTCTAGTATATTAATGCTGTCTGATAAACTAACCACATGAACTAGCTATATCAATTAACACGTATGAGGTTAGGGGTTTAGGGACAGAAGGAATGTTAAAAAGACAGGTATAGATTGGTCAAGGAGAAGAGTAATGGAATTGAAAAGACCTATAGACATCCTTTAGATTGTGAGCTCCTGGAGGGTAGGGTCTGTCTTTTGCCTCTTTTTTGTATCTTCAATACTTAGTGCAGTGCCTGGTGCATAGTAAATGTTTAACACATGTTTGTTGATTGATTGATTATGGGCACTTTCCTAAGATTGATGTATAAACTGTTGTGGAGGGTGAAACAATAAAATTGATGAAATAGTGGGAGATGATGTGGAGAAAAGTGGAAGAATCAAGAGAACAGCTTGGGTTTAATAGGGAGCTTGGGTTCTTGAGCAGGATGATTGGATACATAATATGCGAATGTTATTCTGTAGGATGTTATGTGTGTAGGTTAAATTTGAAAGGGAAGATGGTGGGCAATAGTTGCCTTTTGATGGTGCTACTGTCTTCTACGTTTGGTTCTCAAAGTCAGAGGCATTCCTGACTCTTCCTAGAGCATATCCAAATCATTTGCCAAATCTTGTGAATTCCTCTCTCCATCTTCATCACCATTACTCCAGTTCAAATCCTAACCATTTCTCTTTTGGGTTTTTACACTATCCTCAAACCACTTCCAGTCTTTCCCTGCTTCAGTCCTTTGCATAACTGATAAAATAGTCTTCCTATAGCACAGGTCTGACCATGTCACTGCCTTGGCAAAAATTTTCAATGCCTTTGTATTACCTCTAGGATAAAATATAGACTCCTCAGGCTGATGTTTAAAGCCCTACATAGTCGGACTCCAGCCTACATTTCCAGACTTATTTTTATTATTCCCTTTCATATACTGTATATTTCAGCCAAATTGATCTACTTGCTCTTTCTCTAGCTCATCATTTCACCTCTCACCTCCTTCCCTTTGTACAGAGTACTCTAGAAACCTGAATTGTACTCTTATTTCACTTAAGCTGTTATGCCCCCACCTAATCCTCCTGGCTATTAAAATTCTCCCTTCAAATGACCTTACATTTATTAATCTGTATAAATGCTGTATCTTCCCAGTAGAAGGTAAGCTTTTTGAGGCCAGGGCCTGTTTTGTTGTTGTCATCATCATTTTGTTGTTTTTACATGCCCAGCATGTAGGACAGTACCAATGAGGGTTAAGTGACTTGCCTAAGGTCACATAGCTAGTTAAGTGTCAAGTGTCTGAGGCTAGATTTGAACTCAGATCCTCCTAAATCAAGAGCCAGTGCTTTATCCACTGTGCCACCTAGGTCTCCTTCCCCCCAATACATTCTTGATGAATAGAATAGGATGGGATGGGATAGAATAGAATTTCCTTTTAATAATACTGACTATATTGTTTTACAATGCAATTTTTTTTTGAGACGCAATTAGGGGTTAAGTGACTTGACCAGAGTCACACAGACAGTAAGTGTTAAGTGTCTGAGGCTGGCTTTGAACTCCGGTCCTCCTGAATCCAGGGCCGGTGCTTTATCCACTGCGCCACCTAACTGCCCCTACAATGCAATTTTAAAGAGGCCGAAATTGGCAATAGCTGACAAAAATCAGGTAATAAAAAAGGAAAGGTTTAATAAGGATTCTATCCAAAGGAACATATGGTGATTCAGTAGTAAAACTGGGGCAAGAAGACAGATATGACTCATAATCCAATATTCTAACTATCAGGAGATGGTGCCTTAACAATCTTTTTTGTGAAGGTTGGATCAGGAAGGGCTAAAAATGCAAGCAAACAAACCTCAAGGATGGGCTTCTTTTCCTCATTCTTTCATTTCCTCTTTTTTTAAAACTTGATTTCAGACTGTTCCCATACTTAAAAGAAATTCTCAGGACTTTACAGGCTTCTTTTTCTGCTTTGATTCCCTTTATTTTTTTCCACCTTTTCTCATCTTATCAAAAGCCATTTCTTCTTCTGAAAGCTTTCAACACCCAGACCTCTTTTCATGATTATGTGATTTTGAAAGCTCTCACCTTTGGTCACTCTCATTAATACATCCTGCATACAAATTGATTTCCTCCTTTTTAGTGCTTCTAATAGGGAAGAAATGTGACATAATTTGACAAAAACAGACCGGATGACCCTGGGCAAGTCACAACCTCTCCATATCTCAGGAAATGCTCTAAGACTAAGTTATATCTTGTTATGTTATTTATTCAATATATCATTATGTAATATATAATAATACATTATATTAGTTATATAAGTCATATTATGAAAAACAGAGGTTTTTTTTACATCCCTGAAATCACAAGATGAAATCAAAAGAAAGGGGGAGAAGAGTAGCCTGGATACCACATTAGACTTAAGTATGGTGCATATTTTCATTGTTTGAAATTCTACCCCTTGTCTGACATTTTCTCTGCTTCTCAGCCCTGGTCTCCAGGTGTGTTCTGTTTCCTCAGTCTACTTCACTTCCTTTAGTGCCTTTTCCTAAATTGTCCTCAGGAGATTTCCATCCTTTCATTGGATAGGCAGTTGCAGTGGTGGTAGCTTCAAGTCAGATCTTTGAAAACTTGCCTGCCAGCCTCAGAAATATTCTCACAATTTATGTATTGGGAATTAGACTCCTTTCTGAGGAGACAGGCAAGGCTGTTGCCAAACAGAAGGCGTCTCAGCATTCACTGGTGGTAATTTTCCATTGCAACCACTCAAAAGATTAGAAATTTCTTCTCTTTGTACATGACCTTGGAATTGTGGGCTTCCTGTTCAGTAAAATTCATGCTCAGTCATTTAGAGTATAAAGATACTATATTACTATATAAGAAAATCTCTATCATATAGTGTCAAATTATTTTATATATGGACTGTTCATTTATTAGCACACGGTTCATTCACAGAATCCAACTTAACTCTAAGAGGAAGTCTCTCCATACAGTTCTAATTCTAACCCATTCACCTCAAAACTGTTTTTTAAATTAAATTTTTAAAATTTTAAAATAAAAGTATTTTATTATTTTCCAGTTACATGTAGAAATAGTTTTCAACATTTGTTTATATAAGATTTCCAATTTCAAATTTTTCTCCCTCCCTCCCCTCCATCTCCCACCTCCCCTAGAGAGCAGGCGATCTGATATAGGTTATATATACATAATAACATTAAACATATTTCTGCATTAGTCATGTTATACAAGAAGAATCAGAGCAAAAAGGAAAAACCTCAAATCAGAAAGCCAACAGCACCCAAAACAAAAGAAATAGTATGGTCCAATCAGGATCCATATTCCACAGTTCCTTTTTTTTTTTTCCTGGATTTGGAGAGCCTTTCCATCATGAGGCCTTTGGAACTTTCTTGTACCACTGGATTGGTGAGAAGAATCTAGTCTATCACAGTTGATCAACACATAATGTGGATGATACTGTGTATAATATTCTTCTGGTTCTGCTCATTTCACTCATCATCAGTACATGCAAGTCCTTCCAGATTTCTCTGAACTGCACCTGCTCATCGTTTCTTAAAGTACAATAGAATTCCATTACATTCATATACCACAACTTGTTCAGACATTCCCCAATTGATGGACATTCCCCATAATTTCCAATTCCTTGCCACCACAAAAAGAGCAGCTATAAATATTTTTGTACATGTGGGGCCTTTTCCCTTTTTTATGATCTCTTTGAGAAAAAGACCCAAAAGTGGTATTGCTGGGTCAAAGGGTATGCACAGCTTTATAGCTCATTGGGCATAATTCCAAATTGCTCTCCAGAATGGTTGGATCAGTTCACAGCTCCACCAACAATGCATTAGTGTTCCATTTTTCCCACAGCTTCTCCAACATTTATTATTTTCCTTCTTTGTCATATTA